>NC_052049.1:48032783-48364848 GCF_903992535.2 Arvicola amphibius | reverse complement strand
GGCCTCATGTTCCAAGAAGCAACTGAAAGGCGAGTTGCCACAGTGAGCGGTGGGGCTTGGGCTATGAAATGGGGTTCAGGACTTCTCCCTAAAACAAGCTCGACTTATTTATGGACCCACTAATGCTATAAGCAGGACCTGAGCTATGATCTCAGAGCTGGCTACATGTGAGACTCATCCACAAGAACCTCTAGAAAACACTGATGTAGCTAGGCATGGTAGCTCACAGCTGTAATCCCAGAACATGGGAGACTGAGGCAGGAGGGTTGCCTCATGTTTGAAATCTGACTAGGCTACAAAGGAAAACCTTCTCTTTAAAAAAAAAAAGAAAAGAAAAGAAGAGAAATGAAAGAAAGAAAGGAAAGAAAGAAAGAAAGAAAAAAGAAAAGAAAAAAGAAAGAAGCAAATCCACCCATGGTGGGGCCTTACCCTGTGAGGTTCTAGCTTTAACACATCTGGAGTGCCACCCCCCAGCACTGGGAGTTTCCAGATCACCTCTAGGTGCCTCTTAAAAAAGAAGCACACAGTTCTCACATCGCCCAGTTCTGTGTCTGCTGGGACACCTTCCCACTGCCCTTACCTATTTCTGATCTTGACTTCAGACTCTCTGAAGAGAATAGGAGACCTGTAAACACAATGCTGACTTTTGCCTTTGTTCTTATTCTGTCGTTCTCCCAAGGACACACGCATGCACACGCACACACTATGGACATACACTTTGCGTGTGTGCATCTGAAGACAAGGCCTGTGATGTTTGTGGCCCCCAGCATGGCGAAAGATACATGTTGACTCTTGGTCTTGCCCAGGGGCTTGAACTGCTGTTGCAGGACCTGTATGATGGCTGTGTTGGCCTACCAGCTGGGCCTTCTTAGACCCTGCCACCGTGGGAAGCAGCACTGGCAGGACATTGCATTCATGTCTCTGAGTCACGGTAGGTACCAGACTGTGCTCGTGTAAAGCCTGCCTCTTGCTTGAGAGTGTCAACATTCTTGGTAAAGCCAGGTTCTAGTGACTGCATTGCTGTCTCTCCTCCCAAAGTGCCCAGCACATCCCTTTAGAAGATCCAGCCCAGCTCCAACCAGATGCCGCTTTCCCCATCAGAGAAGCTGCTTCTCCATGACCCTCATCCTTTCAGCCCTGTGCTCAGAGAACCTCTCACCCATGTCGCCTGCCAACATCCTAAAATTCCTCCCTCTGTCATGGCTGCCGCTGTGAAACACAAAAGCTTTATGCATTTCCTACTCACCTGTGCATATGCCAAGGTCACAACACCTGCAAAAGGACAGAAGATGGGGAGAATGGCCTGGGCTTCTATGGCCACAAGCACAACTCTGGACACAGAGCTGTTGCAGGTCTTCAGATTGGCCAGATTCCTTCCCCGTACTATGAATGAAACTTTTAGGTGCCTTTGGTAAAAGTGCCAAGGAAGCTTCATTCAGGAACCAAGAGTTGAGGACCTACTAGGTGCTGTGCCTTCTCACAATTCCACATACTTCCAAGTGCTTTCTGGGGATGTCCTGTTGGAACAGAAGGAGCCAGGAGAATCTGGAGGAGCAGAATCTAGTCCATCCCAAACAAACCCTGTGGAACTGTTTGAGGAATCAGTGTGTCAGAGAGGGAAGGAGGGAGGAAGGGAGGGAGGGAGTGAGGGAGGGAAGAGAGAGAGAGAGAGAGAGAGAGAGAGAGAGAGAGAGAGAGAGAGAGAGAGAGAGAGCTTTAACCAACACAACCCTGACGCAAAAGTGAAGCCAGCCCCAGGTTTCGTGTGTGGAAGAGGTAGTAGCCCCCCTTTACAACTGTTAGCCCAAGGTAGCCACCAGCTTCGGTCCCTTCTCAGATGCACCCCAGTATGTTTGATCAGTTTCCTGACTTTGGAAGAGGTATTGCCAACCTTGATCCATGATCTAATTAATCAGATAGAAATCTGAAGTAGAGCTCATGGGGCCCACCTCAGAGAACCAAAGAATAATATCATCCAAGGTCACCAGCACTCCAAAGCCATGCTCTTTGTCGCATTGTAGAATTCTGGAAATGGATCAGAGCGGAATACTTTCCAGGCTTTTGACCATTGCCACTTTGAACCAACTAGCAATCCAGACAAGTGGCATATTTGCCTCTTATCCTTTTTATTCAGGTTTATGATGGTCCTCTGTATTGCTTTTGTATTTCTCTTTCATTCTTTAAAAAAAAAAAAAAAACCTTGGATATCCCTTTGGCCCTGACACTGGAATCAACTTTTCCTAAGCCAAAAGGAGTTAACAGGTCTATCTGGATATATGTAGCTGCAGGAGAAAGCTCAATGTGCATACTGTATTTATTGAGTCCCAAAGACATTCAATAAAATATTCACATTGTGTTTTGAATTATGACCTTTGTCTACTTTGCTGAAACAAAATGTAACCAGGCTAACATTTGAAATCCTTCATTTATTTGGACGACATTACACCAAATGTTGCTTTTTATACAGAATTTTGGCTTGCCAGTTAAAAACTAAGCCTCCAAGGGTCTAGCGCCCCAAGTTGTGAATATTGCTTCCTGTTTCCAGGCAGTCTACCTGGAAACGGCATGTAACCTATATTTTGTTAATTTAAGCAAATAAAAAAACTGTTGAAAAGAACTGTGTTACTTATTTGCAACTACTTGAAAATTGGGAAGGAAGCTGCTACTGTCATGAGTTGACTCCCGTCATTATGCCTACTGTCTGGAGGAAGGGCTTGGGAGTCTCTTGCCCCAAGCCTTTGGAAAAGAAGAGTGAACGTCAGCCCATGTGCAGACAGATGACTGCTTTCATTGTTTTGTCCCATTCCAGGTTCATGGAGTTAAGAGGTGAGATTATCTCAATCTGAATCCAGTGCTTTATAAAATAAAATCAAGACAAGAGGCAGAAGACTCTAGAATCAGAGTACTCAGACCAGGCCTCTAGTTCTCGTCCAGGCTGCTTGGTTTGGACTTTCAGCTTCAAACCTCTGCAACCTAGACAAAACCATGAACCTCAGTGTGTGTTAGTTTCTTCATCTGTAGCTCAGGACTGGGAGTTACACCTTCTTACCTGGGTTACTAGTGTGTGGGTTGAAGGACTTATACCATCCTGGGCTCACAGGTTATGCTGTGAAAGAATTATGCACGATAATGGCCAACAGCACGGCCAGAAAACCAAGAGGCCATTTCTTCCTCCTCTCCAGGGAACCCACAAAGCCACATTAGCACAGGTTAGCATCTGTTTCAAGGAGCTGCCCTTTAAAAGAACAGGTAAATGTGCGGCACGCTATTCCACGTCAGGTGCTGTGCCTGGTGGTTCACACAAGAGGTTTCATCTCAGGCTAACAACCCCAGGAGGCAAACACTACCCTTTTAAAACTAATGTTACTAAGGAGGAAGTGGACATTTAGGGGAGCAAAACAATTTGCCCCACAAACACCTAACTACTAAGTTTTTCTTATGTGCCTCAAAGCACATATCGGTGCGGGGCTGGCCCCCTGGAAGCAGATGCTAAGACAGATAGGAGTGACAGAGATGCAGGACTTAGCAGGCAGGCCTTTCCTACCCCCAGCTCTCCAGCCAGCCCCACTCTGCACTCAGCAGCAGAGGTGGCTACCCTGAGATGAGCAGAGCCCAGCATTTGACTGATCCTAGCAGGGTAAGCAGCCGGAGGCATGGAGGCTGCACTCTCAAGGCAGCTGCATGCCTTTCCTTGAAGGGAAACTGAGGAAGGGGCTTGTCTCTGTTTCCGAGTGATGCCCCCTCGGCATCACGCCAGGCTTCTTCATGGATCTTCTCTGGCAGGTTCTGGTAGGCTTTTCGTCATGTTGGAATCTTAAAAGAGGAAGGTGGAAACAAATTCCGGCCCTTAGACCTGCAATGCATCAGGGTCCAAAGTGTGGGGATTTTCTTGTTTCCACTCCTGGTCCCTAGACACGTTCAACCTTCCTACTTAAAAGTAACACCCTTAAAAGTCCTTGATCCATGAATATACTGGAGGATGGGACCCTGTCTTCACAGACTGTTTTCTCTGAGAAGCGCTCCAGGAACATTCGCTCCTGAGGATCATGTATGTGGTACAGCCAGTGGGCCCATTTCTCAGCTTTATTATAGAGCCAAGTTCATGGTCAGATGCGATGGTGTGTAAGGTTCTGTGCTGGTAGAACCAACATCCCATGGCTGACTTGCACAGTAGTACAAGCTAAGTTCTTACATGCAGCAAAAAGCAACTTACACAAGGAATCTGTGTCTGTTCCTGCTGGCCCTGCGGGATAAAAGGTAAATCTGTCATCAAATGATTGTTCTTCTTAAGCAGTGTGGTCGTATGGAAAGCTCAGTGGGAGCAACTGGTTAGATCTTGGTCAGTGCAGTTCAGATGGCCACGCCTATAGACCACCCCCCACACACACCTCTGCTGCGGTGGCTACTTCACACAATGTGTTATTTGTTCCAGCACTATAGTGGCTATCAGCAGAGGCTGATGCCCACTGGCAAGGCCATTTTATCTGCCATGTTATTGAATGTTTCTTCCATGGTGAGTATAACATGTTATGCAAAGATTTTCATATTTTTATTCATCTCCATACACATATCCACATAGCTCTCCTAGATGGAGGATAATGAATACTAATGCATTATTGTTTTGTTTTCCCAGAATGTGGAAGGAATAGCCTGTAGCTCAGTTCTGGATAGAATCTTCACGTACACCCTCTTAAACTTCATGAACTGGGCCTCCAGTTTCCACATTTCTCCAAGAATTCTTGTAATCCTAACTCCTACAGGAATGGTGAATCTCTGCTCAGAGCGTCTGATGGCTTTTCTAACCCGAAGTCTCAAACTGTTTCTCATTCTTCCTCCAAACTTGTGCCAAAGGCCTGAGAACCATGTAGTTGCAGCAATAGTCCCACTTTTTCTTTTCTGAACTCGCTCTGTAGACCAGGCTGGCCTCGAACTCACAGAGATCCGTCTGCCTCTGCTGCTCAAGTGCTGGGATTAAAGGCGTGTGTCACCACTGCCTCGCCAGCCCCACTTCTTAACATAAGTTTTCTGTATTAGTTACTTTTCTTATTTCTGTGTCATAATACTATGGCTGTCTTGGTTAGTATTCTTTAGCTGCGAAGAGATACCATGTCCAAGGAAACGCTTACATTACAAATGAAGACATTTAATCGGGTCTGGTTTACAGTTTCAGAGATTTAGTTCATTATTTTCATGGCAGGGAGAACTTCTGTATGCAGGCAGATTTTTGAGCAATAGCTGAGAGCTACACTCTGATCTGTGGGCAGAGAGAGAGAGAGAGAGAGAGAGAGAGAGAGAGAGAGAGAGAGAGAGAGAGAGAGAGAGTAACTCTGGGACTGGATGGACTTTCAAAACGTCAAAGTCCTCCCCCATTGACACACTTCCTCCAATAAGTCCACACCTTCTAATCCTTCTAATCCTTTCAAATAGTGCAACTTCCTGGTGACTAAGCATTCAAATACCTGAGCCTATGGGGCCATTCTTATTCAAACCACCACAGTGACAAAGCAACTTGAGGATGGGAGGACTTTATTTGGCTTATAGCTCCACATCTGTACTCCTGAATAAATGCCATTTAATTTGAAACCTGAAGGACAGAAAGGCAGCCATGGGAAAAAGAACATTAGGGCTTTCTAGGTGGTGTCTACCACATGGGCAAAGGTCCTATAGTATAAAGAAACATAGCAGAGGAAAGACATGGCCACAGGAAAGGGACAGAAATACAAGGTGAGGATGATATAAAAAGTCGTTGAGCAAAGAATATAATATTCATATTTTTGAAATTCATTTTAGCTGTCACATAAGAGAACTGTTTGAAAGATAGCCAGAAGGATGCTGGGAGATATTCTAGAGGCAGCTTTAATATCCTGTGAGAGACGATATTACAGTAAGGTGATAACCAAGAATTAAAAAATAGATATAATGGCACATATCTGTAATCCCAGGACTCAGGAGGCTAAGGCAAGATGATGAGAATATCAGTGGAGAGAGAGGCAGGGGGAGGGGGATGGAAGAGTTTGGGAGATTCTTTGACTTACTATACTCAAGAAAAATTTAATAGTGAAACCCAAAAGTGGTCAGGGGTGATGAGTCAGCTGGTAAAGTGATTGTCTTGCAAACATGAATACCTAAGTTTGATGGTCCAGAGCTCATGTATGGGGCAGGGCTGGGGGTGGGTGTCTAGATGTAGTTTATATACGCCTGCAGCAGGAGAGGTGGTGAGGGGTGGCACCTCTGTGATTGCTGACCAGCCAGATTAGGCAATTTGGCAAGCTCCAAGCCTGACGAATAACAAACCCTGTCTCAAAAGCAAACTGGATGGCACCTGAAGTATAGCCTTCACACACGCACACATAAACACATACAAGCATGCATGTATGTGTACACACATACACATACAAAATAAAATGTATATTTTTCTAAAATACAAAAGAAAATGTCCCTTGATATGAAGTTCTGTCATAATAACGAAAGGGATTGATTAGTCTAGTTCTCTTGGTGCCCATGCTCTTTCTTTGGTGGGCAGAAGGCACACTTACTAAGTAAGCACTGCACTGTGCAGAATTAAGTTCATCCGTTCTCCCTGTTTTCTTCTAAATTTCAGTTGGTGGAAACTAAAGCAGGCAAGAATTGCACAGGCACAGTGCTGGGAAGAAATGGCTGAGCATAGAGTTGGAGAAGCCACAAGGCCAGGGTGCAGAAGCTAGACCCCAAGACCCTAAGGGGCTGGGAAGAGTCCTTTCCATTCCACGGCTCAGAACTACCAACTACATCTGATCCAGCAGGGAAAGCAAGCACGTGAGAAGGAACTTCCATTCTTACAGGAGAATTCACTGCCCAAATTTATTTTCATTGCAAAAAGCAATCAGTTCTGCAAGCCCAGCTATGCAGAGATACTGACTCAATGCACACCTTACACCTTAGTAAGGTGAGGAATAAATACAATGCTGTTATTGTCCCTGGACATCCTGATCGCACTTTAAGAAGAAACAAAAACAAAAACATGTGGAAGGAATTTGTCCCCACCCTTAAGGAACACACAGTTCTGATCCAGACTGTGGAAAACAGCAGGATATAGCTAAAGATTCTCCAGAGCTCATTCTCCGGATCCCCAGGGCCTCACATCTGATACATCATGGACTCTGCCCTGGTGAAACCTAGGTGTGTTCACAGCTGCTTTATGTGAAGCATGGTCACACACACACACACACACCACACATCACACATACTACACACACACCACACACACATTACACACCACACACACATCATATACAACACATCACACACACCATACATACAAACACCACACACACATATTACACACCATATATCACACATCACACACACCCCTCATACACCCCCTCACATATAAACACACCCATACACATATCACACACACCATACACATATCACACACACCATACACATACCACACACACCATACACACATAATACACCAAACACACAACATATATCACATATAAGATATACCCCACATACACATCCACACCCCACACATCCACACACACACATCATATCACACACACACCACACATCACACACACCATACATTACACATTATATATGCTACACACGCAGACACACACACACACACTTCTTTTTCTTCTTTCTTTTTTCTTCTTTGTTTCACATCAGTGCAGCGCCAAGAGCAACCTCCACACCCATTACTACTAACTCCCTGTGCAAGCAGAGGAAGACAAGCCCCTGTGGTAGCTGGGGTGTGACCCGTATGGGATCCCTGGGGGCCCAGTATCAGTGGCGCTCACGGCTTCCTCTTCCCTGGATGCAACAATATATTAAGGGAGAAGAGAGAAAAAAAGGTTGGCTCTTTTCATGATTTTCCTTTTTAAATTTTTGTTGAAAGAGGGCTGTGTTCTCTTGATCCTTCAAACAAATGGAGGGGAAGTGGAAGCCCAAAGATTTCTCTTATGTTCCCCCGGAGAGGGTGGCTGTGTTTGTAGTGCGATGTGGGAAAAGTCCTTGTGTATCTGTTGTATTGTCACGCCTCACAGAAGTGACTTGCACAGGGAAACATGGGTCAAATAAGATTTCTATGTCAGGGAAGGAGAAGGAGCCATGGTCTGGAATCAAAGATCTCAGTTTGCCCTTCATCTCTAAGACCTCCCCAGTCTCCACCCTCCATCTTTATCCCACGATGAAAGAAATGCAAGAACATGCTCTGAGCTTGACCCAAACACGCCATCCAAGCTGAAGTCCTTGTAATTCACAATGCCCCTCGTTTCAAAGCAGGTGACAGGGTGAGGGGTTGGCGGAATTATCCATAAATGATAAAGGCCACGGCAGAGGGGAGGCTGTTCTGGCATTGTACCTAAGAATCCTTTCTAACTGATGCTTGGCATATGCAGCGAGTTTTTTTTTGCATAGCGGATCTTAATGAACGAACTGTCTTTGGAAGGGAAAGAGATACATTAAGAGGCATATGGAAAAAGCACAAGGCTATTGCTTCCAGGCCAGTGATCCCTCGTAGTAAGCTGACAAATAATTTTGTTTCTTCCTCTAGAAAGTGGGAAGAGTGAAATCAGTCTCCAACCTTGCAGCAGATGCGGGGACGGATGAGGAAAAGCCCATCCGTCATTCTAGACTTGCGGAGACAACCGTGTCACTCGGGGTCCACGGAGAGCCTCCCTTCCAACCTGGAGCAAGTCTAGTGAAGAAAATGGCTTCTCTTGGACTGGCAGGTTATTCAAGTCAGGATAATATGTAAAGCACCCAGCTGTCATTTTGCAAGACGGTGTACATACAGATTCGAGTCAATTGCCACTTCTGGCACTTTAAAAACCAATTAAAAATAAAAGCAATATGAATTCTTTGGCAGTGGAAAATTCCTTCTGGGAAGGAAAAGCAAAACTCAAGGCAAGGTTATGCAGAACTTTAGAAACGTCCTCAACTGACGATGCTGTGCTCTGAAGAGAGCACAGCTGACAGAGGCCAAGACCCTCAGCAGACACCCAAAACCCCCATCTGAAGATGCAGATAATTTCCTGGGTTGTCAAGGGCTTGGGTGTCTCCCACTGCCCATCTCCCCACTTAGCTGAAGGAACTCTGGACTTTTGATCTCAGGTTTATACTCAAATGTTTTGTTTTCCTCCAGAAGTCGGCTCACTGGGCAAAGGGCTGGGCCAGGTTTTAGAGCAATTGGACTTTGGCCACAGCCACTCTCTCTGAGTCTCCCTGGGGGCATTGCGAGAACACTGACAGAGGATTTACACAAAATACTGCTACTCAAAAATACACCCCCTTTCACAGTGGTAAGTTTTTGATACAGGGTCTATTGTAGCTCAGGTGGGCCTCGAACTTCCAAATAAAGCCAAGAATGGCCTTACACTCCTGATCCTCCCACGTCTACCCCATGAATGCTGACACTAGAGTCATGCTTTACCACGCCCAGCTTACGTGGTGCTAGGATCAGATTCAGGGCTAAGCAGGCACCCTACTACATCCTTAGTCCATCAGCATGGCGAATCCAGACTTTGTGGGGTTTGGGTAAAAATCCCAGAACACTGGTATGAGGAATCTAGAAACACTGCTCCTTCTGAGACATCAAATTAAATAGGGAAAAATTTGCACAGATGTTTCATTCAAAGATCCGGTGATTGACCAAAGGGCTGAGCATAGCGTAAGAGATAGGCTTTCAATAAAATCCCTATCAACCCAGTAGGAACAGTGGGAGGCTGACATGAAGCAAGGGTTGCCTGCTTCTCACCGATCATTTCAATATTATAGAAGATGGGTTCAGTGAGCCAAGAGATAGCTCCCATCTCCCAACTCCGTAAGGAAAAAAACAATATCATGATTGAGAAGCCAGACATTGGCATTAACACCCCATCTGAAGGCCTAGCTCAACAGGAAGGAGTTGACCTGGGCAGCTCCCACCTCACCTCATTGTTGGGAAAGGCAGGTATCCTAAGTGTTACCATGTATTTGTATTGAGTTACACACACTATATTGACCATTTTTAGTGAAGAGTTCACTAGCATCAAGTATATACAATAGTGTATAACCAACACTTCTATTCATTGCCAGGAAATTTGTATCATTCTAAAGAAAAACTTTATACCCATTTATTAAGCAGTTAACTACAGCAACAGAACTGGACCTTAAATAATGATATCTAGGTAGTTCAGCCTTAGCTATCTGCACCCCAAGGGGCTGAAAACCCGCGAGCCCCTCAGTCTAAGGACCAGATGCCTCAGAAGGGAGAGTCCACACAGGTCTGCCGCAGCTCTTTCTTGCCTTCTCCTCTCACTCTGAGCCGCAGGCCTCTCCCTGCAGCAGATCACTCTTCTGAGTGACGGCAACACAAGCCTTCTTCTGCCCTGAGCCCCGTCAGCAGTGGGAGATGGATTTCTGGCTGGGCTGGCTCCAATTTGCATTCATTCCTTCCCTTTGAGATGCATCAAAGGGCATCTGCGGGGCTCGCATTTCCCCAGCTGTGACAGATAATCAAGCAGAATGGCATCGCCAGGTGCCCTTGCTGATCCTCCCAGCACAATGCTGCCGCGCACGTGAGAAGGGAGAAAGCCTCAGGTAGAAGTTGCCTCCAGTACACTCGGTACCCTCGGGTGGAGAACTCTGAACCTTTAAAGGAAGAACAAATTTAGCAGGCAGATGGCGGAAGCTTTTTAAGGTTTTCAGTACATAGGCAAACACCTGGATTATATGTCAGGCCCGTGGGTGGCATAAATAGCAATGTTTTTTGAAACAATCCATGACTCATTAAAGGACCATGAAATCAAGTGGGCTGAGAGCAACATTTTTACAAAACAAAATAGACTGCAGGAGAAAATGCCAGAAAATACCATAAGCCAAGTATTCTCAATGATGTTTGGTTTTGGATATGTGGAAATGGAGATGGATAACATTGCCAAAGTTTTTTCTTATTGTTGGCTATGGTCAAAGCAGTTTGAAAGTCTCCTGAATGCTGGCCACAGAGAAGTACACGTGATATTTTTATTGAAGCAAACAAAACCCACTCGGGATTGCATGACCGTAAGAGGCAGCTGTCACTCAATGACTTCTGTTCATATTGTGTCACGATGTCACCACAAGGTTACCCGTTGCTGCACGAAGTGAGAGGAAGGACCTCTGAAGAGTGAAGATCAGACCTGTGTCCTACCCCAGCAAGAGTTGGGGCACTTCTATTGACCTGATGTCTGTGTGGCACAGCAGTGATGGAATGTTGAGACGGAGCTAGGCTAATGTTATGTAACTTACTTGGACTGCCTTTAGGTGTTTTCTCTGAGCTTCTGCTGGATGAGTAGAGTAAATTGTCTAGAAAACTGGTAGTGAAGTCTCAGGACTTAGTTGAGAAGCAGGGTTAGGTAGACGGTGGGTAAAAGATGTGCTAACTCCTAGACATTAGTACTAGATCATGGCTGGAAAGCCTGCAACCTACGATTCTAATTCTAGTGACTTCTTGAATGCTTTTAGACACACTGACACAGATGCATGTGTATACACGTGTACTTTGAAGCATACTTTGAAATACCAAAGTAATCTAACTGTCCATCCATGGGCAATTTTCTAAATGAATCATGATGCCTACCTGCTATAGTTTAGTTCTGGAATGTTCCCTATAAGGCCTGCATGTAAAAGGTTTAGTCCTCGCCCAAGGACCATGAGGAAACGGCGCTTTCAAGTGATGGAACTTAGTGGGATAACTTAGGTCATGATAAGGCATATTATCATGGGGACAACAGGACTCCAAACCTCTCATTTTTTCCCATCCCAGCTGTGTGGTAAGTAGCGTATGCACACAGGGGGATGATATAGCTACGTCATACACAGATGACAGAACTCACGCATACTCACAAGGGCTCATGTGGCTATGTCATACATAGGTGATGCAACCATGCTGCACGTAGGTCACCCCCGAAGGCTTGTCTGCACATGCGTGGCCCTGGAACCTGGAAGTGTCGGCCATGTTGGTTTGGCTGAAATCATAACATTGCAGCTATTAAGTGCTGCCTTGCCGACAATACCAATCAGCCTTGGATGGAAAGCTCCAGAACAATGCGCCAAGTGTCTTTAGCTTTCAGATTACCTCAGGTAGTTGTTCCAGAAAGGAAGCTGACTGGCACACTAGCTCCATTCGGTGAGACGCTTCCTATTACACTTGATGTGGAAAGACTGCGGAATAGCCCACTTGGAAAACAGTAAAGAGGCTCTTGCTGTACTCATGGAATGGACGCTCACAGGGTGTCTTAGTCAGTGTCCTATTGCTTTGAAGACACGCTATGACCATGGCAACTCTCATAAAAGAAAGCATTTAACTGGAGCTTCCTTACAGTTCCAGAGGATCAGTCCATTATCTTCATGACGGAAGCATGGCAGCAGGCAGGTAGATGTGGCAGCTGAGAGTTCTGTAGCCGGATCTGAAGGCAACAGGAAATGAGAGCCACTGGGCCTGGCTTGGACATTTGAAACCTCAATGTCCACCCCTTATGACACACTTCCTCCAAAAAGGCCACACCTCCTAATCCTTTCAATCCTTTCAAATAGTGCCACTCCCTGGTGATTAGGAATTTAAATACCTGAGCCTATGGGGTCCATTCTTATTCAAACCATCATACAGAGTGAAAAGATCAAACCACTGTAGTTCTTAGAAGGATAATTATGGCTCTCCCAGGCTAACACCCTCACAGGGTCACTGGAGACTATGTCAGAGCTCAACCACTCCTTATGTCAAAACCACTTTCCCCCTATGCTCCATGGGGGTCACATTATTTACTGATAACTGTATAAAATACCGTCACAGAAAGCATTATTCCTACTCTTGTGGACTAGGGATTACAGAGTGGATGATCTTAAGGTCTCTTGTCATTCTGGTCAAGATGTGGTGTGGGAGGTCCTTCTGTCTGTGTGTTGCTTTTCTTGGTTAATGAATAAAGAAGCTGCCTTGGTCTGTTGATAGGTCAGAACTTAGGTAGGTAGGGAAGATGGAACTGAATGCTGGGAGAAAGAAGGGCAGAGTCAGAGAAACACCATGGAGCCACCAGAGACAGATGCTGGGAATTTTACCTGGTAAGCCACTGCCACATGGTGATATACAGATTAATAGAAAGGGGTTAAATTAATATAAGAGTTAGCCAATAAGAAGCTAGAGCTAATGGGCCAAGCAGTATTTTCATTAGTACAGTTTCTGTGTGATTATTTCGGGTGTAAGCTAACCAGGTGGCCAGGAAGAACAAGCAGCCCCCTTCCTGTTACAACCCCTGGGCCTCAGACACCATGCACACCATCACCTGTCTTCACCAAACCTCCATCCACACTCCACCTAGTGTGTTGGGGACAGATCTAAAGGGCATCCATGGTGTTCCTTTCCCTCTGCCCTTCTTCCTTCCGGCATTCAGTTCCATCTTCCCCACCTACCTAAGTTCTGCCCTATCAAGAGGCCAAGGCAGTTTCTTTATTCATTAACCAAGAAAAACAATAGACAGAAGGCCCTCCCACACCAGGGGATAGTGCACACATTGTTGAGGATGGGTGAAGCTGCACCAGAGCCATCTCAGAGAAAGTCCGTCTCTTCTAATTGATCACCCCTGGGAAGAAGAGTCTGTGGCCTGGCTCTGTCATCTTCCCTGTGGGCTGACTGTAGTCTGTCTTCCCTCAGTAATTCCTCTCTGGGCATGGAGAATGAGCTTTAACTCCACTCTGGGCATGGAGAATGAGCTTGCCATTCTTTCCCCATATCCCTTTTAGAAGCACACAGCATTTAGTTCCTCTCCCCTTTTCTCAACCAAGTGGAGGGATCTCATTCCTATTTCTGTGCCCTCTTCACCACTCTTCTCATTAGTTTCTAATCTCAGAGATAAAAGTAGAAGTGCAGCCTGGAAACTGAAGGCATCCTCTGGGAATAATTTTTATCTATTTTTATATTAACTGGCATCAGGTATTATGACAATGTGTTCATTTGGTTCATCCTCCATTACTATCCCACCCACCCACCCCCCGAATAAACACCACATTTTCAGGGCCTTCTCTCCATTCTTCCCAGCATGCGTTACTCATGGTTGAAGAAAAGAATTCTATTGTGAAAAACAGTGGTACAGAAGGTGGATTAGAGAGGCCCTGGTCTCTCTCTAGCATCTGATCTAATTTTCTAACAAGTGTCAAGCCATCTTAAAATAAATGCACAGTCCACCTAAATCTACTTTTAAATGGACCCCCAAAATATTGTTATCCCAGTACCAACTTATAAAAATGTCAAAGATGGCTACTGATTTGGGCTTGCATTAAGGCAGACCATGCCATTGACTTCCACTTCTGCTCTAGAGAGCACTGCTCACTGAGATTTACTCTGCTGCAGATAAAGAATGTGGAGACTGTTTCTTTGTTTGGAAACAGTAGCACTTATGTAAATTACCTGGTACCTCTAATTGAGGCTGACCTAGTCCTGACCTGATGGTCATGAGAAGACACTGACATCCCCCAGTCCTGCTCATGGCAGAAATGGCATTTCCTTATTCCTGTCTTTTCTACTCTTATGTTGTTCTTGAATCGCTGGATCATAGATTCCCCCACAATGACACTTGGCACTCTCTTAAACTGTATTTTACCCTCAGCTTTCTGTGTACCTGTAGCCTAGCTGTTGCAAGATATTTGTTTACACTGTGTGAAGATGTGTCACTGTGATTGGTTTAATAAAGAGATGAATGGCCAATAGGTAGACAGGGGAGACTAGGTGGGACTTCCAGGCAGAGAGAGGAACTGGCGATGAATCTAGGTGTGTGAGAGATGCCAGACAGACATTAAAGAAGTCGGACAAATAGTACAGAGGAGAAGTAATCGAGCCACATGGCAAAATGTAGATTAATAAAAACAGGTTTATTTAAGAGCTAAATGGGGAAAAGCCTAAGCTAAGGCCAAGCTTTCATAATTAATAGTAAGTCTCTGTGTTGTTATTTGTGAGCTGGAGGTCCAAAACAAAAGTCCGACTACACCCAGCAGGTAAAAACTATTTTGCCTAGTGAGTGCCAAAGACCAGGACCCCATTGTTGGTCTCCTGCTTGGCCAGGATTGGATCTTATAACTTCATAATAGATGGTTGAGAATAAAAACTAAATGATGAGCAAGTCTCAGATGACCACATAAGATGACTTTGAAACTTAGTGACAAATCCCTGTGTCAAGAGACTCAACCCACCCTGACACTGTGGTTTAGCCTTTGTGGGGCTGAAGACTCCTGAATACGACACTTCGGACTATTTGTGTGCTCTGCCTCATCTTCAAACTAGTACCTGGAAATCAGAAAGCTTAAAAAAATGCTCTTGCTGTTCTGATTTGTAAAACAGTAGCTCTCAAAGATGATATGAGAAAACTCATTGATAGGAAAACGTGGGCCTTGAGAGATGGCTTATCAGTTAAGAGCAATGACAGTTTTCCAGAGGGCCTGAGTTCAATTCCCAGCATTGACATGGTGACTTACAACCAGTTCTAGGGGATCTAATGCTCTCTTCTGGCCTCTGTGACCCCAAATACTCACATGGCGCAAAGGCATACTTGCAGGCAAAACACCCCTACACATAAAATAATTTTTAAAAAAATAGGAAAATTTTCAAGTAATTTATTCTTTTCTGATAACATATTCTTCCATTAATTCCATGCTTTCTACCGCCATTCCCATTAAGTCCCATTTGACTTTGAATCAGTGGTTCTGATGAGAACCTATGGATTTCTTCCAGACTAATGTAGTTTGATGGACCAAGACCCCTCTAAACTCTAAAAGTCTCTGTGAACCCCCCAAAAGAAAGCACTTTGCCCAACAAAAAGCAGGAAGCAGTTTGGAGAGAACTATGCCCAAATTCCTTAAATACTGTTTATAAATGTTTCTTTACATTTAAATGGAGATATACTATAGATATGAATACTTTACATCTATATGGATCTTGGTCTACTGATTCAAATTTAAGGTCAATTTTATTATATGTATATTTCTACTCTTAATTAAGGTATTGTGTTTGTGCAACTCATTTAAAACTGTAGTGTATAATTAAGAAATACAGGTTAATAGATAGACATGTTAGGTTTTTTAGATATATATAGATATATTTCAGTTAGATAGTTATTCTTCAAACCCTTCAAAGACTACAGAATATGGCATTTAAATGTTCTAAAAACTTAAGACTTTTCATGACAGTGAGACACATCTGCTCCTGGCAGGACCAATCTACTTCAAGAGGATGATGGACATAGAAGAGGCCCCTTATGGAGTTTGCTAGACATTTGGGCAAGAAACTGCTCTTGCCTGGACTGTTTGATGTTATGCTGTGTGAAGTGGATATGCAGAACCAACAGAGAAATGGCTGATAAACCTGTCTAAAGGTGAGATGATCCTTCAGGGTTACTGCTTCATGAGTCTGCCAGACAGAAGGATGAGGGACACAGAAGAAGTGACTGACAAATTGCCAGTATAAGTGGAACTGTCTTTGAAATGTCCTGCTTCATGGAAAGATCTGCTGGATACTGTGGGCCTGTAGGCTGAAGACTGGATACCCCAACAATACAGAAGAACTTTGGGTGATTGTCTAAGTAGCAAGATGTCTCCGTCAATTCTAGAGTTTTGGAAGTTGCTTACAATGCACTTCCTATTTACTTAGGTAATATTATATCCTCCTGGAGTCTTTGATGGAGTTGAAGAATAGATATAAGTTATAATTATAGTTTTTCTTAGTTACAATAAAAGATAAAGTAGATATAAATATTCTAACTGTAATTCTTACTTGATATCTGTTTTGTTATATGTAATTTTTCTGTGCTAAAATTAAAACCTTCCTTTTTATTTAAACAGAAAAGGGGAAATGGTGTAGGAAGTCCTTCTGTATATGTGTTACTTTTATTGGTTAATGAATAAAGAAGATGCTTTCGGTGAATGGCTTAACAGGATATAGCCAGGCTGGAAGAAATATATATATAGAGAGAGTAGGCAGAGTCAGAGAGAGACACCATATAGTTGCCAGAGGGGAAAGACATGAGCTGTCAGCTGGAAACTTGCCGGTAGGCCACAAACCTCATGGTAAAATATAAAATAATAAAAATGGGTTAATTCTAGATGTAAAAGCTAGCGAGCAGTACGCTCAAGCTACTGGCCAAACAGTATTGCCATTAATACAGATTTCAGGAGTCAGGGCAATCAACAAGCTGCCTCCTCCAACCGTGCATTGTGTGTGTGCAGGTGGCCACATGATTCCAAGAGTCAGATCTCCTGGAACTGGAGCTACAGGCAATTGTGAGCTGAATGATGGGGCAGAGGGCGAGGAACCAAATCCAGGTCTACCACATGCTCTGAGCCACTGAGCCAATATGTCCATATGAGGTAAATGCATTTGTTTTTTGATGCTCAAGGCAATAGAATTACATACCTATTATTAGAATAGGAGCCGAAGTTCCTGGTACCTGAGATTTCTCCTAGTAAGATGCCTGCAGGAAGCCTCATTCTGATAAAGGAAGTACTCATAAACTTCGGGTCTCTCATTTGTAACACTTTTTCCCAGAAGCAAACGCGTCAATAAAAGCAATACAATCCACACTTAATTCTACACAAAAAGGTAGAATTTGATAGTAAGCCAGAAATGTAGTGAAGGGAACTCTGGAAATTGTAGTGAATGTCTCTGAGTCTACAATAGTCTATCATACATCCGCTCCACCAGGAGTAACTTTATCCCAGTTCCTCCCAGGAATATAAACACTCCTCCATCACAAGTAGTTTGGGTTTTTTTTTTTTCTCCATGCAAGTTAGGGTTCCCTGCTTTTCCCTGATCAAGGGACAAATATCAGAACTAAGTCTGACCATTCAGCCTCTGTCTCACTTAGGATTTCTAATCTTGGGTAGATTGGCATGAAGACAGATTATTGCCTGTCAGCGGAGTCCTGGAGCCGTCCCTGTTCTGCTGGTGCTTGGTTCTGAGGTTTGCCATCACCATGAGGTTTTTATCATTGTAGGCGACTGTTGGGAGCAGTGAGAACCCAGATCCTGAATTTCTTGTAATCCCCTGATCTGAGTGCCTACAGCTGCTCTGAGCACGAGACCTTCAGGAGTTCCTGATGGCAGGAGAGTGGTTTCTGGTGGGTTTGGCTGGGGCATAGCTATCTCTATATAATCTGCCCCTGAACACAATAAAGGAGGCATTTTTGGGGAATTCAAGGATGACCCATGTCACTGTCTCTCTGTCTGTGTGTATTTTAACCTCCAGCCCCCTTGCCCGAAGCTCGGTAAGTGGGTAATAGCACACAGAGCGCAGACACGGGGTGGGGGGGGGGAGAGGGGGGCGCGGTGCGCGGCAGGTGACAAGCAAATGCCATTTTGATTTATCCACACTTTGTTTCTGCTGCTGTGAACCTGGTCATGGAAGCCCTGCAGTGTTCCATGATGAGATAGCCAAGAGGAAAGTAGAGAGTTCTGAGAAAGAAGAAAGAATCGAAGTATATAGAAGCATCAAAATAATATTTGGCTAGAACCGTGCAGTGAGGCTGTTTCAGAAGCTGATGGATGGCAGGCGTGAGGGGGCAGGGGTGGGGTGGAATGGGTGGTTTTCTTATACCTCCCAGTTTCTGTCTGCTCTGTGGATGGGTAAAACAATCATCATGAAGTCTGAGAGAGCAGATAGGAAGAGAGCAGGATGCCCCTGTAAAGAGCTCAGTTCTTCAGACCTGGGTAAATTCCACCCTACGGTGCTGAGGGAATTAGCTGAAGACATGCAGAATCATTGCTCTCTGGAAAATAAGAAAGAATGGGGACAAGTGCCTCAAAACTGCGGTTGGAAAATGATTATTTCTGAAAGAATTAGGGTGGTGAATAGTAGGGGCTGGGATCTATAAATAACCAACATAACATCGAACCTGGTTAGGTGAGAGTTATGGCACCGAGGGTACCATATCTGCAGGCTTCACAGTGATTATCCTGATTTAAGCAGATAGAACCCCTTGTGATGCTTTTCAGACCAGCATGGAAAATGCCTGAGCACAGCTCTGTGCGGTTCTACCTGGCTGGTAACTCCCACCCAGTGAGTGTGATGAGTCAGTAGCCTCTGGAGGGTGGAAGGTGAGCTGTGCTGCAGGAGGCTGTGCTTACCCACCCCACACAATGTTTTATCAACAACTCTCAAAGAGCGCTGAGTCGCTCTGGGGCTGACTCAACCAGAAGGAACAGCCTGTACACTGGCTATACAAACGTCACGAAATGGCCTCTATGCGTCACCCATGCACAGAAATGAATCTATTTATGGGTTACTGGAAAGCTGTTTATTGAGGTTCTGGAAAGATGGAGCATCAAAGTGTTCGTAATGATCAACACTCAGTGGGTGGATTTATAGAAATTCTAATGTTCTTTCTGCTCATCTCTCCTTTATAAACTTGTAATGAACGTGTATTCCTCTCACAACAAGAGGATACTATTTAAAAAATATATTCAAAGGAAAAACACCTCCATTGGTTGAAATATTATAAAAATAAACCAGATGAACAGTGTGGACAGTCATAAGGTCCTGGCTCAGGCAGAGTGTACTCCCATAAACATGAGCGGGAGGTGAGGTGGGCCTGGGAGGAGCATTTGGAAGTCTTTAGCCCAGTTAGTGCTTTCTAAAGGGACAGATAGAAGCAGTCACACACTCAGCAAAGTGCTTGCCTTGCAAGCATGAAGGCCTGTGTTCCAGACTCAGAACCTGTGTTTTAAAAGGCAAGGCTTGGCTAGAGAGATGGCTCCGTGGGTGAAGACACTTGCAGGTGTGCCTGACTAGCGGGTTCAGTCCTTCCACAAGACAGAGGGAGGGAACTGATGGCTGGAGTTTTCCTTTGACCTCCACAGCGCTCTCTCTCTCTCTCTCTCTCTCTCTCTCTCTCTCTCTCTCTCTCTCTCTCTCTCTCTCTCTCTCCCCCTCTGGTCTGTATCCACAGAAACATGGTAACTAACATTCGGAGAAGCATCTTATGAAGCTGACCTCTTGCCTCTATATAGCATGTGCATGCCCATGTGTGTGCACACGCATACACTCATATGCAAAAGTTTTGAAGAAAGACTACAATGATTCAATGAGATGTGATCAGAACTCATATGGACCCCTGTGACCAGTTCTGAGTGCCATATACTAATAGGGGCATTGTCAGTTCAGGGAGGGAATAGAAGGGTCATCTAAAGAGAGGTAAGTTTGAAACCCCTGTCACCTGACAGTATATGTCTTAGATGAACTGTGGTGGGGCAGAGAAAACTGAAAAAAAAAGGAAAAAATATGTGATGGCTCTCATAGGACATACTGGCCAAAATGGAGAAGGACACAGTAGGAGCCGCAGACTCGATGGTCTCACGGTGAAGTTCCTAGCATCTGAAAGCCCGGGGAAGGTGGGTAGAAAACAGGACCAACCATCTTGAAAATGTCAACAGAAGTCATGAATGCCAACCCTATTAGGTACATCTGACAACAGAGTGGGGACCCAGAAACACTGTGGAAGATCTAAAAGTGAGAGGGAACCACCCTGCCCCTATGGAGTTGGGGTACCAAACGGGCAACAAAGGAGTCTATTAAGAAGTGGGGTTCAAAAGAAAGATCCAGTGTGAGCTTGGTGGCCACACACTTTTAATTGTAGTTCTTGAATTATGGTTTCCTAACTAATACCACCACCATCACATGGTGACTAGTCAGAAATGAAAATGCCCACCCCCTTCCTTATGACCTAGGAGCCAGAGACAGCCAGCAGTTTGTCTGAGCAGACCCTCTGAAATCCTAATGCACGCTCAAGTTTGAAGACCATCAGCTTGCAGGACTCTGTTAGCTACTTTTCCATTGCTATAAGATACCATGGCCATGGCAACTTAAGGAGGAAAGAGCCTATTTGAGGCTTTATAGTTTTGGAGGGTTAGAGTCCGTGACCGTAATGGTGGGAACATGGCAGCAGGCAGGCAGGAATGGCGCTAGAGCCATAGCTGGGAGCTCACATCTTGAGACACAACTATGAGAAAGGGAGGGAGGGAGGGAAGGAGATAGAGAGACACGAATGGTACAAGTCTTTTGAAATCTCAGTGCCCACCCCCAGGGGCGCACCTCCTTCCCCAAGACCACACCTCTTAAGCTTTTTCTAACAGTTCCATGGACTAGGAACCAAATAGTCAAGTATATGAACCTGTGGGAGCCTTTCCCATTTAAACCACCACGGGGACTAAGCTCAGGGACTCTACAGCCAAAACATCTAAGTTTAAATCTCAGCTCTGCTGGCTTTGTGTTCTCAGTTTGCACATCTGCAAAGCAGGGGTTCAAATGATACCCACTTAAAAGGATAGCTATAAGGATTATTCACACACACACACCTTTAAATGGTAAGTCTGACATGTGTATGTGTAAGCTAATATGTTTTGCACCATTAGTCATTAGGGCAAGAGTATATGGGTGAAATGGAGCCTCCTATAACACGGCTTGATGTGGAAGTACAGAAGTCTGAACTTAGAACCCTTTCATCTGTGTCCCTCAGGGAGGGGTCAGCAATTCCAGCTGGGAAGGATGCGTGCTTTGAGCCAGGAGGTTCAGCGCTTTGAATCCTCCAGCAAACTGGATGAGCTGCCTTCCGAAAAAGGAGATGATATCTAGGTGAGGTGATCACAGGCAGGGCAGGTTAGAAACAGGTCTCTGGCGGGGAAAGGTGTTAGAACCCTGCTGATTCTGTCCACCTGTCTGATGTTGTCCAGCTCTTAGCACTCGGGCTGGCAGCAGGCTTGCCACAGAACTGTGAAAGCCGTGTGCATATCTCCACCCACACAGATGTTTCCCTCTCCATGGCCACCCACCATTTCCTCTTGGACACCAGCCCCTCAGCTGGGAAATCCAGGTGAGACCTGGCTTTGAACCTGGAAATCATGCAGCAGATCTGTTCTTATAACAGTGTGGTCTTTTGTGTGTTTTCTTCCCCTTGTTCTACATTTTCCCAAGAAAACAAATGGGCTCTACTCTCTGCACACAGATAAAGGGAAGGCTATGAGGTATTTTATTCTTATATTAGCAGCAGGTTTATATGCTCCAATGAAATCACGCACACATGAATACATGCACGTACATGCACACCCAAGGAGAGCTGCAGACCCCAAGAGGCCTTATTTTCAAAGGACTTGGGATTGCCTCAGTATGGAGAAACGTTCCTATTTTGAATATAAAATAGGGGAGTGTTTCTCATACGATCCCTGGTTTCCAGAATTTTAGGAGAAAGAGAAAGCTTGTAGGCTCCTGAGATTTCAAACCTTGGGACCTATGGATTCACTTTAATTTCTGAATTTCAGACCTTGAGGCTATTCATGTTCTGCTGGTCATGAAGAGCATGTCACATGGTGTTGATGCTCTGGGAAAGGAAAAGCCAGGAAGACACTGCTGCTGTCTTCTAGCAATTCACTTTCTTCGCTTTGCCCTAAGGAAATCACCGAATGCATGCAACTGAATGCAGACACAAAGAAAGAGGTAGCGCTGAGGAATACCAATGTCATATTCAGTTGAGTAGATCGAGGTATCTTCAAATAAATGAGTGTTAGCTTTTAATAAAGGTGACAGTGTGTGTCTTGACATAAAAGGGTGTTCAGAATGTGATGTTCATGCAACTTGAACAACAAAGAGAAAAGTCTAGGAGGCTACATACCAAATGTTACAGAGGTCACACGTCATGTTAGGACTACAGATTTTTTTAGTAAATTTCTTGTTTCCCTTATCTGAATTTTTTTGATGTGGTTGTAATAAACATTTCTTCCACTTATGACAAAAATGAACACTATCTACAAGAAAAATAATAACAACTTCGCTTCATGAATACAAACTCCATGGCCCCATGTCATTTCTAGCTTGGCTCCACTTTGTTCTGGTCAAGAGCAAGCCTTTGCCTACTGTGTGTGCAGCCCTGCCTCTCCTTTCTCTGGAGCCTCCACCCTGCATGTCACCTCCCCATTCTTGGGCCTCACTGACTCTCTCCTCAGCACTGGCAGGTCACAGCCTCCAGTGTGAAACACACTGACTTTGTGTCAAATCTCTCTGTGTGCCCCTTCTCCCTCCTTCATGGATGACATGTTCTCTGTCTTCTCCCCTGGTCCCTTTCCCCCTGCTGACCTCTTGCTGTTAGGGATCCCCTACATTTAGTCTGATCTTTTGTGTGTGTGTGTGTGTGTGTGTGTGTGTGTGTGTGTGCGCGCGCGCGCGCGCGCGCGCGTGCATGCATGTGTGCGTGTGTGTGTGCGAGTGTGGTGTGTTTAAGATAGTCTCACTGCCTAGCTCTGGCTGGGCTGGAACTCGCTATGTAGACCAGGCTGGTCTTAAACTCACAGAAATTTTCCTGTCTTTACCTCCCTAGGGCTGGCATTAAAACTATATGTCGCCATGCCTGGTCTTAAATAAAATCCTATTTTTACACATACACCTTCAAGCCCCAGGCTAATATCTCCAGCCTTCTAAGGTCTACTTCCTTCTCCGCATGCCTGGTTGAAGATGTAAACAATATGTTGAAGAAGTATTTTGTATCTCAGACCTGTTCTTTTAAATGAGCAAATCTTGAAAGTTCTACCTTCAGATCCCCCTGTGAATCGGTCCCTGTCTCTGCCTCTCTTACTACTACTACCTCAGTTCAAACCAGCCCGTGCATCCCTGAGGAGAGCTGCCACAGACTGGCACATCTGTGAGTCCCACTCCCTCTGGCCTCCTTGCTGCTCCTCAAACTGGCCACACTTTACTCGAGACTCAGGATCCTTGTCCTTAACCCTCTCTCTACCTAGCATGCTCTCCCCTCAGATGCCCCATGACTCATTCTCCTGCTTTCTTTTGTTTTCTACTCAAATGTCATTTAACAGAGTCTTTCCCTGCCTGTGACATCCCATCACACCCACACATCCTCATCCCGACTTACCTTACCCACAGTGCTCACTGCCATCTCACAAGAGATGAGCAAGAGCCCCCGAAACACACGATCTCAAGAAGCTGCTCCTTTGCAAACATTGCGGAAAGGTTGATCCTCCCAAAGCACAGTCTGGCAAAGCTGTTTGCTCACTGCAGGGCAGTGGAGAAATACAATCTGCTGATTGACAAACTGTCTCTCTGACATGTTAAGTCTGAGTTGTAAGGAATTTGCGATGTTCACTCTTGCACCCTCAGTACCTGAATCAAACCCTGAGCTATAGTCAGACTTCAGTAAAGATTTGAGTGGCCTGCTTGTGTAGTCTAACACTGGATTTTTTTCCCTTGCAACTCTCTTAAGTCTCGAAGCTTGGGGTTGTAGAATCAGGTTAATAATAATAGTGTCCATATAGGACAGCATGAAGAAAGGAGCCGTAGCCCTCTTCTGGATGTCTCTGTCAGCGACCGTGTTGTGGTAACAGAACAGTGGGGGACAGTGGAAGTTGGCTTGGAAATACCCCAGCACTTCCAATCTGGGCTGGGGTCTCAGTTCGTTGTGATGGGGTTTCCTTCTGAGAAGTTTAGCTTAAAAACAGAAGGAAAGCCCACTCTGCAGCAACTAGCCCTAGACCAGACTGATTCCATCAAATTAGAACTCGAAACAAGAAGAGCCCAGCATGTGTGGCTGTCAAAAGCCTGCTCTTCCCCGGCCCTTGAGAAGAGCCACATCTCTGTACCCATATCTCTCACACCTGGTCTCTTAGCTCGGCCTTGGTCCTGCAGGTGTCCTGAGTCACCCCATGTCAACATTAGTGTCTATTACTGCGCATGTCATTCACACAATAGAATATTTACAAATGACCTGGTACCTACTCCCAGGCAAGTGTTAATTTGGGAACACAGATGTGTGTATATATGCGGAAGCCAGAACTCCACTTCAAGTGTTGTTGCTTGGAGGCTGTCCACCTTGGTTTTGAGGGAGAGTCTATCATTGGCCTGAGTTTCATCAGGTGGGCTAGGCTGACTGACCAGTAGGCCCCAGTGATATTCCTACCTCCAGCTCCTCGCTGCTGGGAATACAAGTGCGTGTCATCATGCCCAGCTTTTAAAGTAAACAAACAAACAAAAATAAAAAACTGACTTTTTCTGAGCATGTCATACATGAGTACTATATTTACGTAATTTTCACCCGACCCTCTTTATCCTCCAATTCCTCCTATGTCTCCTACATTTCCTCTCAAATTCATTACCTCTTTATTATCAGCATGTGTATGTGTGGGGGAGTGGAACTCAAACTTAGTCTTTGAGCTTGCTGACTGAACTGTCCTTCCAGCTTCAGCTTCATCTATAGACTACTAATTCCAGTGTAAAACAAGGGCTATATATAAGGCTGTCACACTGCATTGTTTAGTGCATAATGACAAGTGTGTGTGTGTGTGTGTGTGTGTGTGTGTGAGGGCGAGAGGGAGAGAAAGGAAGATCAGATTTTTGTGTGAGTTCTAGAACTCAAAGTCTCCGCATAGCAGCATAATGCCTCTGGCTCCTCACAGAGTCATCAATCCTGCAGTCTGGGGAAATGAAATACAAATCAAGAGTCCGGTGGCAGGGACTTCAGAGCAGTGTCCAGCTTTGATTTGCTAGGCCTCTGATGCTGTGCTCTAAGCTTGCCTGAGCCCAGGGACTGGGGCATGGGGACAGGCTGTCCCTAATTCACTGTCACGTATGGACATAAAACTGCTTCCCCTGCTTCCTTTCCACATGCTCCTAGAACTCTTTATTTACTTAAGATGACATAGTCTTTGGTCTGACTCTACCATGTGTTAATGGATGGCTTTGTTTGAAATGTGTTTAGACACGGACTTGGGAAGAAGTGTCCCCTGGGAAGAGCACGTGCCGGCATCTGTGGCAAATTTCAGAGCTTAAGACCTAGTGTGTGTTTACTTGTTTAGGAAACCCTGGGAAACAAAACAGTAAGCTAGGGGCTAGCAATTGTTTCTGAAGAACTAGACCAACCCCGAATATTCGTCTCTATAAATATAATCTGTCTAAATAATGACATATTAATGTTAATGGGAGAGCTTTTCTGACAGCACAGGTTCCCAGACCCTGTGGGGGCTATTCTGATGCATTAGCTCTGGTGGAGCTTCTGGGAGTGTCTTCTGGAAATCATGGTGTAGTGGGATTCTCAACATCCTAGCTGGTTTCAGTTTGAACTGGACCCTGATCTTATTACCTGAAATGGGAAGGGCTTAAATGGTTTAAGGAGAATGAGCAAGCCATTTCTCTTGGATTTCATTCTCAAGTAGTTTCAGACTTTAATTGGACTCTTAATTTCTAACTAACTGACCTGTCAATCTTTCTTAGAAGAAATTAGTTGTCTTCAAAGTTGAGAATATAGCATTGAAACCTGAAAAGGTATTTCCAGTTTCCTTGCTGTCTTGGACAAGGCTCTGCCAGTTTCAAATCATAGAACCAAAGTCATACGTTTAAGTTAGCTTAAATATAAACAAGTAGGTAAGAAAGGAAAAGATGAGCAACCAGCCCGCAAGATGGCTAGACACACGTCAGCCCCAGTCATTGGCAACAACTCCAACCCTGAACTTTACTCTGTATCTCTTATCTCAAACTTGAAAAATTCTTAGAGACAAACTTGATTGGCTCCATTTATGTCAGGGGTCTCCTGCCCAAGTCAACTATGCTTAAGAAAGAAGAGGGTCATGTGTCTCAGCACCGCAAGTGAGGGCCCTGGATGTGAAGGAAATCCAATTCTCTAAGAAGAGGTGAATTTCTTAGCTTTGTTTGACTATGACCAAAACAATTAACAGAAACCAATGTGAGGGGAGATTTAATTAGTTCAGGGGGTCTCTTAGTCCATCATGGTGAATGTATTAGTTACTTTTCTATTGCTATGATAAAACCCCATGACCAAGGCAACTTCTAGAAAAAAAACATTAAATTAGGGGTTATAGTTTCAGAGGGTTAGAGTCCATTGGGCAGAACAAAGGTAAGGCACCAGGTAAAGCTGAGAATTCACATCTCAAACCACAAGCAGGAGTTAGAGGGGACAACAGGAGGCTTTTGAAACTTCAAAGCCACTCCTGTGGTACACCTCCTCCCAGGCCACACCCCCTCATCCTTCCCAAACAGTTCTACCACCTGGGGATCAAGTAGTCAGTCATATGAGCCTATGGGGTCCATTAGCATCTAAACCACCACAGTGGAGAAGCTCATGAGAGAATCTGAGTTCATGGCAGTGGAAGCATGTGCCAGAGGCCATTCACAGCAGAGAAGTAGAAAAATGGAAGGGTCCTAACAGTGGCCAACAAAAGTGCAGATTCAAAGCGTCCTTGAAACCAAGAACACTCTCAGCCATGGGTCCCTTTAAAACAAAACACCATGCTGCATCCCTATAACACACAACAGCACGGGGGCTCCATTTTTCTCAGGGAAAGTCTTTCCAATGAATTTATAATTGCACACCTACGAGCCCAGGATACTCAGAGCTTTACGGACCTCATATGGAGTCCTTGGCTTCTGGAGTCAGTGGAACACATCTAACAGGCCTGTCCCTAGTCCACAGCTTTCAACTTGCTCCTGTCGTGGGCAGACTGAACTTTTGAAAATCCTCCTGCTGTTTACTCCTGGTCCTTACTGCACACCTGGCTAAAAGCAGCAAGGCAATAACTCTGCTGCAGTCTGAATGATGCGATGCCTTGAATTTCCACCTTAATTATTAATCATTAATTATCCCTTTGCTTTTGAGTTCAGCCACAGTCAAATCTTCAAGGGCATGGGTTTGTAATGTAGACTTTTTTTTTTTAAGGGAAAGTAATACGAATGGCTTCTAGTTCCCAGCAGAGTCCTTGTTTCCATCTGAAACCGTATGATTGTAGTCTTTACTGTCTGACATTTACCTTGTGCCTACCAGAGTTACCCATTCATTTCTGGTCATAGGATGCTATGGATTCTTCTGTTTACCTGTTGCAGGGGGGGCCGCTTGGTTGTTCCTGGCTGCTTAGCCCCAAAATAACCATACAGAAACTGTATTAATTAAATCACTGCTTCTTTATTCATTAATGGTAATCACAGCACACAGAGGGAAATACCACATCATTTACCTCTCCAACTTTTCCAAACTCTCTAACCAGTTGCCAAGGCTGGTGACTGCAATGGTCAGATTCCATCTCAGCAACCACCCTATTGACACCCTGGTGTCAATTTTCTGTGTTGGTTACTTTTACACAAGTGTGGCCCAAATGCCTGCCAGGAACGTGAGAGGAACGATTTACATTGGCTATGGTTTCTAAGTGTTTCCAAGCACAGCAGTGGGAAGCCAAGGGGAGCAGCTCACTTTGTGACACGGATACTGTCTGCATCATGGCACCATGGCCTGAAGCTCTGCACCAGGCAGGAATCAGGGGCCAGGCTGTAACTGCTACGAGTCTGCCCCTAGAGACTACTTCCAGAGGCTAGCCCTTGCCTCCTAAGGAGCCCACAGACCCCCAAGACAGCACCAGCTGGTGAACAACCATTCAAAGCACAAGTCTGTGGGAAAGAGTTCACATTCAAATCTCAATGAGGGGCCTCTACTCTCCTGATTCCTTTCCTTGAGGTCTAACCTGGGAACAGATCTTTTTTTTTGGGGGGGGGGGGGGTTTCTGATTTTTCAAGACAGAGTTTCTCTGCAGTTTTGGAGCCTGTCCTGGAACTCGCTCTGTAGATCAGGCTGGCCTAGAGCTCACAGAGATTGGCCTGCCTCTACTTCCCAAGTGCTGGGATTAAAGGTATGTGCCACCAAAACCCACTTTTGGGAACAGTTCTTAAACTCACTCCCAAAATAAGCCATTCCCATCTGTCCTTCTCCGTGCTCCCGCTCCTTTACAGACCAAACCACTGCTGAAAAGCTTCCTAGGTGCCTGTACCCACAGATCTCATCCACATGGCTCTCTGACTCTCATTTGTTTGACTCACGATTTCACTTCTGTGAAATTTCCATTCTGGAGAGAACACCTTTAGGATCAATGGGATGATACTGATTTTTGTACAAATAATGCTGAGAAATCAGCTAATACATCCTGCTTTGGATTATTTTTCTAACGACAGTGATGGATCAAGGTGAGTCACTCAAACTAGTTTCCTCTGTGGCTGCTATTACAGAGTGGGGAGCAAATGACTGATACCATGTACAGGTTAACTGCTAAAGAAGGCTCTTCCTGGTGGGAGGGGCTGGCTGGCTGGCACAGGGAGAGAAAAGTTATTCTTAATGAAATCTATACCCTAAATGGAATGATTTACCAGGTTTAAAAAATCAAAGCAGTTTCTTGGTCACCTTCCTATTTTATTCTTTCTCTGAAGAAATTACATTGGTGATCGCATCATCAAACACTAAATGCAATGACACATTTTTTTTTCTCACAAAGGTCATGAGAAGATGCCACAAAACTCAGACATATTTTCCTCTGAATTGAACTAAGAGAAAACCCCGACAGATACACTTAGCTTACAATGTGTGCCGTGAATGCCTGTTATACAGCCTCCGGGTGACTGCTGTCTCACTGCCTTCCCCTCCTCCCCAGGGAGATTTTCGAGAAGATTAAGTAAATATTTAAAAGAAGAACCTAGATTAGTGACTGCCATGTAGCAAACACTTAAGACAAGTTAGCCACCAGAAGCATTTGTGACAGCCGAGGGTAATGCTTGCAAACCTCTATAAAAGCTCCCTTCGCTGTACCGTGATCATTCTCCACCATTAGACAAGGGCACTCAACTGAAGCCCTTTGTACTGTATCTCTGGTACCCGATGTGATGCTGGGTATGTGCATGAATGCTTGCCAGAAAGCCAGCCGTGTAACAGGACCAGAATGGAACAAGGAACACATGACCTCTGAGATCCTCTGGTCTGTAAGAGCAGTAAGTGCATTAGCAGAAGGGGGTGCACAGAAGGGCGTGCACAAAGGTTACAAAGGGGCGGACAGAGCTAGTTAGGGGTTTTGCGTGAGTCTGGCAAGTTGCTTAGCACCTTTGTGGTTGTCTGCTGGCATTTTTGTTTTATCAGAGAGTGTCCTTTGCAGCCCAAGGATGGCTTTGAATTCCTGGTCCTCCTGCCTCTGCCTCCCAGGTGCTGGGAGTACAGGAATGGACCACCACTCGGCAGTACTTTAACCCTTCTTCTCCAGCTGGAACATGGATACTAAGACTTACTCCAGGCATTAAATGAGAGCCAGATATAGCAAGGAAAGTCTAGTGTTTGATGTATAACAAGCATAAATGATAACTATGCAATAAAAACATTAGCTGTGTCAGAACTTCCTTATCCCAAAGTAGAATAGCTCAGTGACAAAATCTGATAATATGAGCAAGTAATGCCTCTGGGTTTGTATTTCCCTCATCAAACACTCTCTAGATAGCAGTTTGTCTTCTATACAGACACCTACAGAGATGGGCGACAGTAGGAGTCCTGATTCTTTTGAGCCTTGTTTGAAATGGACAGGGATGGGACTGGAGAGATGGCTCAGCAGTTAAGAGTGCTGGCTGCTTTTCCATAGGACCCCGGCACTTTACAATTCTCAGCACCCATATGGTGCTGACCATTTGTCACTCTGCCCAGTTCCAGGACATCTGACACCCTCCTCTGGCCTCCGTGGCACTGAGTATGCAGGTCAGTATACAGGCATACCTGCAAGCGAAACATTCATACATATAAAAAATTTAAATTAAGTAACTCGACAGGCGCCTTTAATCCCAGCACTTGGGAGGCAGCAGTGAGGCAGGCAGATCTGAGTTCAAGGCCAGCCTGGTCTACAGAGAGAGTGCCAGGACAGCTAGGGCTACACAGAGAAACCCTGTCTCAAAAAAAATAAATAATAAGCAAATAAATAATAAAATGGGTAGATGCTTGTAATTTTTTTTCGGAGTCTCTCTGAGCTGGACCAATTCCTGGTAGAAAAAGATGCAGAGGGACCTAGATCTGATGCCAGCATATGGCAGCCCCTTCTTGTTCAGATGCTGGGCCTTCACCAAAGCGTGTCTTGCAGAGGCAGCTGCTCGGTGCCCTCTCGTCCTGAGCAGCAGAACCCGGATACCTACAGAGCAGTGCTGTGCAGAGACTCCTTCTCACATTCTGACCCCGGGAACACTGTTAGAAGAACTGGCTCACATTTTCATACTGAATACTTAATTTTAATGAACAGAGAGATGTATCATTAGGTTTAAGAAATGAGGCACAGACGACTCCAAGGTCTGCTGAAAATCATAGCAAATTGTCTGAATGTGTAGGGCAGAATGTCCCCAGGAAGAAATAGATGATAAGGTGATAGCCCCAGTGACCCGGGGAGAGAGAAGGTGGGTGGCCAAGGCCAGAGAGGGAGACTTTCATGTACCCCTCTGAACTTGACCATTTTTGAGCTATGTGAATATGGTCACTTGATCAAATCTACAGTTTTTGAATATGAAGAATTTAAAAGGAACGCCTACTCCTACCACATTAATTAAGTTTGACGCGTTAGCCGACGAGCTCAAAAATTACATTTTAGGTATTCCGCTCATGAGTTCTTTTAATGTTCTTTAAAGTGAACTTGTGCCTTTGATCACTGATCTCTGTGCTTACAGTTTTTAAACTTCAATTAACTTTTTGAGGGATGAACTCTTAGATTTGAAAGGAAGCCTGTCAGTTTCTCTGCTGACCTGATATTATAGGAAGGGTGATATTAAAAACATAAAGAAAAGGGCATTCTTGCTGTGTCTCTGCCCCCCCCCCCTCTCTCTCTCTCTCTCTCTCCTGTGTGTGTGTGTGTGTGTGTGTGTGCGCGTGCGCGCGCGCACGCGGGTGCTACTGTTTCCATTCAGTGTGACGCCATTATGATACTGGGTTAAACTTGGGGATCTGCCCCAAATCTCCTGTGACTAAAGGAAAAGATGGTTAATCTGGATGTGGGAGAAACTCCTTTCTTGGCATTCCTTCGCCCCTTGGCGTGGAGTGTGTGGACTAGAGCTTGATCCTGGATCCTTCCTGGAGCTGCCACCTCCCTCTTCACTCACGGTCTCTCTGCTCAGAGTGACTTCTGCTTTGTGTTGCTTCCCAGGATCTCCCCACCCCCACCCCTGCTACACACACAGCAAAGACACACACGCACCCCCTCAGCATCTCGAGTCCAGCTGCTGCCATCAGACATGAGCACGTATTGGAATCATATGGGAGTCTTACTGAGGCCCCTATTTCAGAGCTGTACACCCAGAGTTTATGATCCAGAAGGTCTGGGGTAGGACTCAAACGTGATCATTTCTAGCAAGCCTCTGCCATGATATCAAGGACTTGAGAGACCCACTTGAGACCCTCTTGTTTATGTAATTCTTTAATCTTTGAAAAATCTGAATAACCTTTTAGAAAGGCTCTGTGGGGCTAGTGAGATTGGCTCAGCAGTTAAGAGCACTGGCTGCTGTTGCAGAGGACCTGGGTTCAGTTCCCAGCACCCACACAGCAGCTCACAACCATCCACAGTTCCAGTTCCGGGGATCTGATGCCCTCTTCTGACCTCCTTGTCCATCAGACATACACGAGGTGCACATGCACACACACACACACACACACACACACACACACACACACACACACACATGCACACACACACATACACACACGCAGGAAAGTATTCATACCCATAAATCAATCTTTTTTAAAAAAATCAGAAGGGCTCCTTATCTTATCAATAAGTTATTTCTAGAAAGTGGAAAGAGCTTGGATATTTGGGACAAGTAAAATGGGTTCACAGACAGACCTTGCCATTTGTTGCCTTGTTCAGCTGATGATAGGGAACAAGGGTTTCAGCTTCCCTCCCTCAGCCTCGCTTCCAGTTTCCTCACCTGTAAAATGGGGGCACTGGTAACGACTTCATATAATTAACACAGCAAGGGCAGAGGGTGTGGACTGTTTCTTTAGCCCTCCATTCTTTCCTGATGAGCAACAGACTGTGCTACCATTGGAATGTTTCCCCAAATTTCACATCTTGGAAACTTAACCCAAAGTCACATATTAAAGGTCTCTGAGAAGCAGGGCCTGTGGAAGGTGATTGTCAAAGTCCTCGTTGAATGGGTTAATCTCTGTTTGAGCTACTGGAATGATGGTTATATAGAGTGGATTTGTAAAAGAAGCGAAGGCCTCTGGCAGCTTGCTCCAGCTCACTCTCTGCAAAGAGGCTCCAGCAGAAGGGAGACCTCATCAGAGGACACCCTGTCCTCTAAAACTGTGACAGACAAACTTCTCTTCCTTATAAATATCTCAGGTACTCTGTTATATGAACAGAAGACAGACAAAACTGAGACACTCACCACTCAAACTATTAATCAGTCCAGGAATACCCCAATGAGAGAATTATTCAGGCATCTACACCTCTGTGCACTTACAGAAGAAGCTTGTCTACACTATTGTGTGGAGGAAATCTAATAATTAACACCTTTAATGAACCCCCAGGGTAATGTGTATATGTGTGGAGCTTGGAAGCAACTAACATCTCATCTAAAGTTCACAATGACCTGAAGAAGGGTATTATAAATCAGATTGTATGCATGAGAAAGAGATATTTGACTTGCCATATTTGCAAAGCAGGTTCCCAAGCCTCTGGCTTGTGAATTTGACTCTTCAATATGAATACAGAAATGCATAATGATGGTATTTTGAGCATGAGAGACGGGAAAGAGGGGTGGATATTTCTGCCTCCAAAGCTATTCTTGGAGTCACCTGATGATGCCCCCGCGGGTGATTTGCGGGGAAATTGGGAAGCTGTTGAGAGCGGCTTAGTATGTGACTCCTGGAGCACTATCAGCTCAGGAAGGATGCACCTGAGCAGGTGTCTTACGGCCTTTCCACTCTGAAGGGCCAACCTAATGCCAGCTGGCTCTCTGGAGTGGAACATTCAGTGATCCTGCTGACAGATAAGCTTCCCGCCCCCCTTTCCCTTCTTTCCTTTATAGTTCAAGCCTTTATAAGGGAAGAAGGCATTACTCCTAAACACGGTTTTGGAAAAATCTTAACCAAGGGAAGAGCAAATCTTGGCTTGGACCTTTGTGAGTGGAGCTGGCCCCCAGCCATCATGCTACCAGTTGGGTTATTTATACTATAAAAGGAAATCATTTAATTGCAAGCTACCCCTTTTCATCTTTTGTCAAATCCCAAACAAGCGTGTATCTGTAAACCAAAAGCAGAGGTTGAAATTAATAAAACAAAATACTTAGTGGCTAGCCACATAGCTTCCTATCCTAAACAGAAGGTCCCGTGTAATTATCTCTTTCTTCGGCTTACTGTCTAACTGGCTTGATCCTGTCTCTGTTCTGCCCACCCCAGGATGATATTTGCTTCTTAGAGATTTCCTAGCACATATGTAAGAGTGTTCATCAGGCTTCCACGGAGTTTGCTTTTTTAATTTTATTTTGAGTTAAGAGATGATTGAGTGAGAAATAGAACCTGTGGTCACGAGCATTGAAACTAGCCGAGGGAGAAATGAACTCAAGACGGCGCAGAGTTCAGCAACTGGAAATGGACCTGAGGGATAGTGACACCAAATCACGTGAGCTAAAAATGTGCATCTCCTTTCCCATCTCCAGCCTGAGACAGACCACAACTTTCCTTGATGCCAGCACGCCTAGAATGCGTAATAAGTCCCCCTGGGACTGTGACAGCTGGGATCAGGAATGAGATCTGATTAGAGAAGTGGGCTTGAATGGGGCCCGTGAAATATGCCAGGTTCGAAACCACCGTTTGCCCTCTTTCTGCAAGTGAGCGTGAGCCTCATTTGAAGTGAAAAGAAATGAACTCTTGGGGGAACCAATAACTGTGAAATGGACCATTTTTTTAGATCGTGAACATAGGGCAATTTGTGGTGCTCACAGACCGTGATTAAGTCAAATCAGAGATATTAAAACCAATTTCTGAAGTCTCATTGAAGAGCTGAGGTGAAACCCAAGTTTGTGAGGACTGTTGAAAGAATGACATGAATGGGTCTCTGGAAAAATTCCTAAGGTCATAAAAATATGAATCACAGACATTGCTGTCTCCATGTTACGATTTTCTCCAGTTGAGAGTGAGTGTTTTGGGGGAGAAAGACTGACCAGTTGAGTCATGGACATCCAAAGCACAACTTGTCTCCCGGGAATGTACAAAGCCAATTTTGTGAGCTGTCTCTAAAAGCCTGCTGTTTCCCAGCCAACTGGGATAGCATCTGCCTCTGGAATCCTCGGTCAGTAATCCACGACAAGAAATGAGCCAGACACTTCTCCGTGGCTCCGATTTTCAGTTATTGCTGGACACGCAGTGATTTGCTCTACAGAGTTCTGAACTTCAACTCTGTCTAGACTCAAACAAATCTGACACATGCCATAAATAAGGAAGACAAATGAGAGACAAACAGTACAAACAACAGGCTTGTAACACAGAATGTGGATAGCAGAGTCAAGTGGTCACGCATTCATTCATTCAGTAAACAGGGGCTCTGCGCCACCCTGGGGTATGCCTTTCACAGTGTATAAAATGCAGGAATACAAAGGACAGTCCCTGCCTTGGGGAGGGGGCACCATGAGGCAATTACAGAATAGAAACACTCAGGATGGAATGTTGGCCACCAGTGGTCCTGAGAGCTCCAGTATCCTCCCATTCTCGGGGAATCTGCATGAAAGATGCTGCACCTAAGAGAGGGACCTGGGATTTAGGAGAAAAGGGAACAGCCCAAGATCAGCTGCAGCCCATGCAAAGGAAGATGGGAGAAGAGGTGGGGTATCCAGAGCTATCCAGGGTATTTGGGACCAGCTGAATAGACAAAGGAGGGAAGAGAATTCCAAGAAAGTGAGAAGAGGAGGTTAGCTGGTCAGGAAGAGGAGGAAGGAACTGAGGAGAGCAAGCCACAGGCCCAGCTGTCTTGTTCCTCACCTCCCCTTGGCCTGGCAACCAGACTGCTAGGGTTGTTTGTGGCCTCGCTGTTCCTTACTAGGTCCAACTCCAACAGGGACTCTTGGTGTTCAACAGGCTGAAAGGCAAGTGGGCCCTTAAAAAAATCATTTAAAATGCATTTGAGAGGGGCATTGGTGACCTGTGCCTGCAGTCCTGGCTACTCAACAGGCGGGGGAGGAGTCCTTGAGCCCAGGAATTCAAGGCTAGCCTTAGCCTAAATAACTGGAAAGCAAAAATAAGATAAGATAATGAGGAATGTGGTTTGTACCCAGTAGATCAATTGGCCTTCACCACCTGCTAGTCTGAGTCCGTGTAAGTCACAGAGGACTGAAGTGGAAACAGCTCATTTTGGCCCACCACGTTACAGTATGTAGTATCCCTGTTCACTGGCCTGCATCTGCTCATTTGAGGAACGCTCGCTCTGCATTCCTGGAGTTAGCTGCTCCTTGGTGGAGCATCTATTTATAGGATAATTAGAGGAAAATGCCGACTGGTAACTTTCCTAAGCACAGTTTTAACCCAATGTTGAGATGCATTTTAGCGAAGAAAGTGTTACAAAAGAAGTCAGACAAAACAACCACGAGGACCTATGTTCTCCCAGATACTAGGCCTTTTGGTTTTACACTTGAGTGCGGGGAATGGAAATCCGGTGTGGGAAAGTCCTGGGATGGAGAAAGGAGGCCGGTTCTCTTGGCAGCTCAAAAGTCAGCTGTTAACCATTTAACAAGTCCTCTTTGCTGCAAAGTGTGAAATGAATCAGGGGAGCAGCCTGGAGCCTGTAGCTGTGGAGTCATCGCTGATCCAGCAGCAGGGTCTTCCAGCCGCCTCAAAGCCGCCTCGACTGACACCAGTAAATAGAATTAATTATCCATTCGGGGGGGCCCCCAGCTAACAAAGGCTAAACTGTAAAGTCGTGGTAGCAAACGAGATCGACTATCACAGAACAGCTGTTAGCCAGCTGCAAAGTTAAAACTGATAGCGCCAGAGCATGGTTAATAACTTCTTCCTAGGTTGGCCCAGGGAAGTGGAACAAAATGTACATGTCCGAGGATCACATGGTTCCAGGCAGAATGTGCCCAGGTCAGTAAAAGCTCTGTGGACACAGGCAATTAATTCTTTGTTAATTTTCTAGTTCACCTACCCTCCTTCCTCTTGTAAAGCGAGCTGTCATTTTCCTAGTTTCATTAAGATCCCCTTTAACATTATTCTGGTCTTCTTTGGTGTCTGGAAGGTGCTTGGAGGGTACCCCTAACCTAACCCAAGCAGGTGATCTTCCAATTTTTAGCAATACTAGTTCAGTTTGGTAGGGTTTTGTTTGTTGGGGTTTGGTTTAGTAGGGGTGGGACATGTGGCTTATGCTGTATGTGTATGGTGTACATGAGTGTTAGTGTGTGTGAATGTATGTGTAAGTGCAGATATACACATTCGTGTGCATACAGTCATGTAGAGGGGTAGAGGTCAACTCCAGGTGTCTTTCCTCAATCATTCTCCATGTTTATTTCTTGAGGCAGGGTCTCTCATGGGACCTGAAGCTCACGGACTCAGCTAGGCTGGCTGGCTAATAAGCTTCATGGATTTGCTGGTCTTCCATGTCATTGAGCTCTGCATCGCTGGGGATACTGCTTGCATTGCCAGGTCCAGCTTTTTACATGGGTTCTGGGTCTCTGAAACTCAGGTCTGAATGCACGTGGCGCTCTATCAACTCAGCCGTCTTCAAGCCTGAATAATAACTATGTAATAGCAATGGTAACGAAATAGCGAGAATCCATCTTTTCTCTCCCCCGACTTCTTCCTACTTGCTCACCACCTATCAAATTTTTTAACGCACTCAGAAACCAATAATGCAAAGTTAACCAACATAAACATCTCTCCTCTACCTCTTTCTTGCAGTTTTGTTCCTCATTTTTCTTCCCACTTCCCCTTAAAGAAGATTTCTCTGTCTCTCCTACATGGGCTGCAGCCCATAATATGAAAGTGAGCAGGACCTTGGTATCTTCTTTGCTCATGCAAATTGGCTGTAGGGCCCCAATCCCAATGCAATGCTCTCTAAAAGTACTTTTAGCTTTGGTAATCTGGGGGAAGAAGTTCAAAGAAGCCTAGTTATGAATCCCCTTAGAAGATATAACCCATGAGAAGTTGTACCCATAAATTTGAACAGTAAAAATTCCATGTGTGCAGTACTTGATAAGCATCTTGGTCTTTCTTAGCCACACCTTGTAAACATAATCATCATCTTCAACTATTAAACAGCAGCAATGTACCGTGGAAGCCATCAGCATTGCCTCTCAGGATGTTTTCTTGTCTGCCTAACATCTTGTTACTGATAGTTTTCAGCCTGTCCCACTCTTCCCTTTCCGACACTGAATAGACTGTGCCCGGCTGTGGTTACAATCCAGTACCCAGCAATGAGATCCAGCCCTTGTCCCACTGCCAGCCACAGGAGACCCTATCATGTCCAGCAGAAGCCCTCCCGGTCCCATGTGACGTGAACCACACTCTGTCTCTACTTCTCTCTGGAAGTTTCAATTCTTAAAACTTGGTAATATTGAGTCTCTTCTTAGTTTCCCCCAGCAAGTTGAATTCCTCTCTGTGGGTGCATTTCCTCTGTCCTGTTCTTCTAACCTCACCTCCTTTCCTTTCTGCTTCCCATTTTGTGAGCATCGTTCTGCATTTCAGTCCATTTTGTTTAGGTGCTATCTCTTTCTGTTCATTTTAATTGGGCAAGATATAGGTTGGCTCTCTCTCTCTCTCTCTCTCTCTCTCTCTCACACACACACACACACACACACACACACAGAAAGGAAGAGAGACAGACAGAGACACACACACAAAAAAAACCACAGAGACAGACACACAGACACACAGATAGACAGACACTCACTCACACTTTAAAAACAATGTCTTACTTATTTAGTTCTTTTTATTATATGTTTAAACAATGATTACTCTTTAGGAATGGGATTAGGATGATTTGGGGTTAAGGACTGGGAGAACTAGGGTGTTTTTACTTTCATTTAAACTATTTTTCTATTGTTTAAAGTGTTCTGTTTGTGTGTGCCTATGCAAAAACCACAGCTTTCTTCTTCTTTTTTTTTTCTTGTTTTTCAAGACAGGGTTTCCCTGTAGTTTCTAGAGCCTGTCCTGGAACTAGCTTTTGTAGACCAAGCTGGCCTCGAACTCAGAGATCTGCCTGCCTCTGCCTCCCGAGTGCTGGGATTAAAGGCGTGCGCCACCACCGCCCGTCTCACAGCTCTTTTCTTAAAGGGAACAAGACACAGTTTATTCTGGAGTCATTTTGAGTGACCATGGCCCAGGAACACAGATTTAGCTAACCCACAAATTCCATGTCCCAAAGTGGAAGCAGTTTTGGGAGGTTTCATAGTTTTATAGAACAAAGAAAGCCATAAATCAAGGCATATTTAGAAGACCCTGGTGGGTGCATCAGAGAGATGGAGGCAGTGGGACGGGGGAAGTTTCCCTACAGGCCCAAGATGCCATCTCATGCCATTCTTAGCTTTGGAGTGGGACATACTGGTCAGCTAAACCAATAGATTGCAAAACACTTTTGTTGTTGTTGTTTTTAATCTATCACAAGATGTTAATTCTGACACAGAGAGGGGCAAGGATGGCTGTTCCAGAAGGCTAGAATAACCCAAAATAAGGTGGTTAGCCTCTAACCCTGTAACACCTCTCCAGGTACTGAAGGTTTAACCAGTAGTTATCTCTCTGTGGACACAGCTGTAACGCTCCCAACTCCCCTGGTACTGAGGTTTAACCAGTAGTTATCTCTCTGCGGACACAGCTTCTTTCCAGGGATTATCATTCACATTTGGTGGGCTTGTTTTGAAATAAGACTCATACGGGCCAGACTCGTCTTGACTGACCAGCCTACATAGCTGAGCTTCCGGTCCGTCTACCTCTGCCTGCCAAGTGCCCAAGTGCTGGTGTTACAGGTCTGTGTCACCACACCTGGCATGCTTGAAGTTTTCATGGTTATGTGTTCCTCTTGTGGTGGAAGCAGTATTTTTCTTCAAGAATCCTTTTAAAGTCTTTAGAAAAGAAAGGAATTCCTGGCCAGTGCTGTAAGAACTCCTTTGAAAGTAGGCTTTTCTTTAGTAATACCTCGCTGAAGAGATGTGGGTAGACACAGACACACAGTAGTGTGTGTGTGTGTGTGTGTGTGTGTGTGTGCACTATGCCCAAGTCCTGTGACTATTACCCTTTGAAAGCTGAGTATAGAAGTAACTTAGGTTATTATGAAATAAGACAAGTTATATTACTTTGAACTGTACATGGTGGTTCAAACTTATAATTCCAGAACCAGGGAAGCTGAAGCAGGAAGATCCTGAGTTTGGGACTAGCCTTGGCAACATAACGTGATACTCCATCTTAAAAACAAACAAAACAAAACAAAAACCAAATAGGCAGTTATATTGATGAAAGACAAAGGAAAATTCTGGTTCCTAATTGCCCCCTCACACATATAGAACATTTTCAAAACCTGCATATGTTGTTATTGTAGTTACACATTCATACACACACACACACACAAAGATGAGAAGGGGAGTCTAGGATGCATTTCCAAGTGTCAACTCTGGTTTCCGGTTATCATAAGGAGTTTCCATCTTATTCAGATATGTTACCACTTGTTTCTGTGCAGACTCTTTGCAGTTTGTATATATTACACTTACTAGAATATACAACAAGACTCATTACACATGGAGAATAATCTGCAGGCAAAGAGCCATGTATGTAACACACAATACACACACACACACACAGTCACATCTGCAAACCATGTAAGACTCCTGTCCTCCTTGGAGGCTGATGAGTTTAATTGGGGTCCTTTGCTCATGCCTCTCACTAAAGTGTTGGGGACATCCCAGTCCTCACAGGAATCGAGGGGTCAATGGGTGGGCTAATGCCATCATCTCTGCAGGCCTCTTTTCTAGGGTGAGCAATAAGTGGAAGAGACAGAAAAGAAAGATCCAGCACAGGCATAGACGTCCAAGTTATTTTAGCTGCTGCTTTTTAATACACTACCGCACACGAGGATTGAAGCGTGCACTTTTAAAACTCATTGACAGCCATTGTGTATCCTCACAATAAACCTGTCTGCTGGGTCTAAGCTGGTGGGGGGCTAACAACTAGATTTGCGGGACTGGAAAATTGGAGAGGAAGCTGCTAGTGTCTAGAGATATTCTTTCAGTGGCATTTGCTCAATCATAACACGTGTGGGTCGTGGGATTGCTCCAAGCTCAGATGTCAACCCAGGGCAAGTGATCAGTTTTTCAGTCTACTTCCTGATTCTAACAAACGATTTACAATCCCTTTCTGCACTCTGCCACCTTGTATGACTTGGCCATGAAAGTTATCTGCCCCTCGCAGCTTCTACTGGGTTTCTATTTCCTTGTTCGTTTGTTTCTAACTAGGTCTCTGTAAAAGCTGTCTGCCTTCATCGTTAATTTTGTCTTTAACATTTTTTAGTGTGAGCTAGGCATGATGGCACACACCTTTCGTCCCAGTACTCAGGAGGCAGAGACAGGCGAATCTCTGAAAGCCGAGGCCAGCCTGGTCTACACAGCTAATTCCAGGACAGCCAGGTATACACAGAGACACCCTGTCTCAAAAAATCCCAACAATGACAGCAAAAATTTAATATGCGCTTTTCAGTCTGGTGGGGTCTTCAGATGGGAATTCTTTATTCCTCCTTTCTTATTTACATCACTCAACAGGCCTTCGCTCCCAGGTGCAATTTGAGCAACTTTGAATGGACAACACTGTATCTCATTAGTCACTTTTTAGTCTTTCTTAGACACTCTCCTGGTGAGGAGAGCTGTGGAATGAAATCACCCTTGTGGTGGGATCGTAAATATGAAACAGGGAGATCTCCTAGCAATGCCTTCATTTGACAAATAAAACTCTTCCAGGTTTTTTCTATTTTAATAATAGTCCCCAAATTTAAATTAACCTCTTCTGTTTGCTTCCTAGTATCCTTCTCCTTTCAACAGCTAAACTTAAAATAGGAGCAAAGCCATTCTTTCCCCCGCCCCAGCACCCCCTTGCCTCCACTCCCGATGTCACATGGTGCTGGGGTTGCCAGGATCTGGTTGCCAGGTCATTGTTTTCGTGCAAGTCTTCTGGAACCAGATGCCAGCACAAGGTAAAGCCACCTGCAGGCGCTCTAGTACAGAACTTTCCTGAATCTGTGTGGTGGATCTGCTAGATTCTTAATATGTAGCAGTACGTCAGAAGTCTCCGCTCCTGCTCCCGGTGTGAAACCGCAGTACATCAGAAGTCTCTCTCTGCGCCTGCTCCTGGTGTGGTACCGCTGTGAACCTCGGTGTGTGGAAGCCCGGGGAAGGCGTGGCAGCAGGAGCAGAAATCTGGCTGCTCTTATTTTCATCCACACACGGGATGAGCGAGAACAGGAAGTGGGGCCAGGCTCTCAGTGTTATTCTTACTCCATCAAGGTTCCACCTCCTAACCGTCCCAAGCAGTGCCAGCGACTAAGAAGGAAGTGCTTGAATAGAGGAGCCTAATGGGAGTATATTTCTCCTTCGAACACCACAAGGATGATTTGAGTGCCACCCAATAATGTGTGTGTAAAACTCCAACCCCTGTTGAGAAGCAGGCAGAGGGTGGAAATGTAACCTGAATGTGATGTTTGGAAATGGGGCTTCTGGGAGAAGATTACGATTAAATGCATTCATTGAGTGGAGACAGAATCCTGGCTTTAGCAGCTAAGGGAAAATCACTGCCATGTGAAACTGCTGCTGTCTTGGGGCACTGGACACAAGGAGTGACCACCCAGTGTAGCCGCTCTCCCTTGCACTTCCAGAACCAGGGATGACCAAACAAACCTCTTTTCTTTACAGAGTCACCCATCCCCATGTGTTTTGTTATAGCGGCAAAACCCAGACTAATACACACATCAGTGCTTGCTTTATATCACACCAAGGGTCATGGTTTTCCTCCCGTTTTATAATTTATGAACCATTCTCATTCCATACAACCTGGGGGATATAAGAATGACAGGGCCTAGGTGAGGAAATTGCAATCTGTCAACCCTCTTGGACTCAAGGTCTCCCACAAGGCAGCTGATATTTTTCAGTTATCCCCAGAAAGAACCAATAATGCTAAATGTTAGCCACATCTGTCCTTCATATGCTTGTTGGTATTAATTGAATTTTACGTTTGGGGCAGTGTTCCTTTCATAATAAATTTCATGCTGTGTTTTGGCTCCCCTGATCCCTTATCCAAAGTGAATTCTTGTCTTGTGACATCTGAAACTCTATTTTTCTTCAGCAAAATACTTTTGAGCAGCTTTGGAGATTTTTAAATCATTCATCTGGTGCTGAAACCAAGCATCAGCACATATGAGTTCCTTACCAAGGAACAGCCCCACTGGACCCAGCTTCTGATCTGACTCTCCTAATGTGTGGATGGGTCATCTGTTTCCATCGGCTCCCGCCATCCATCAAATTTGACCCCAAGTTCTAGAGTCCACCTTCTCAGCTATTTCTCACTTCCACAGGCACTAACCATTTCTCTTTCTGTCTATTCCAAAAGTGTCTCTTGACTTCCAGAGCCTTCTACACCCTCCCAAGGCACACACCTGGACACTCGTCTCACATCGTTTGGCTTTGGCCTGCTACTCCCATTTGGGTATCTCTACTAAAGACATTCACCATCTCCCCTCTGCCCTGTTCTCTCATCTCTGACTACTGGATCAGCATCACCCAGAGACCCCTGCTTTGTCAGCTGTTGCTACCAGAGCCACACTAGTGTGCCAGGAAGCTCCTCTTGCCCTACTTGGGCCCTGGTCACATGGGAAAGAAACCTTTCCTCATGATTTGGAACATTTTTCTCCTTGACAAGTCTCCCATTCTGCTTGGGGATGCTCTGGATGGAAACTCTTGTCACGAGGACACTTTACCCCCCTCAGCTCAGCCTTCTTTTTCTCGCCTCCCCCTAGGAACTGCGGTCCTACTATGCTACCTCTCTGCGCCCATCTGTAGTCCTACTATGTGACCTCTTGGCTCCCACCTGCAGGCCCCAAACCTCTGCTCTCAGCTCCCTCCTAAAGTTTCCTCTCTACCCTTGAAGCTGCCTGTTCTGCTCCCTTCCCTCCAGCAGAGTTCATTTCTGCCTTTCGTCTAGGCTCAAGCCTGTCTGGGCCACTACCCATTCTTTCTCGCTCAGCTCCCTCTTGGAACTTACAGAAATTCTCCCTTGAAGAATTTTGCTTTTCAACCCTTTCTCTCTTCCTCCATGGACTCAGATTTTATTAGTACAAACAGCTTGACCTTAACACAGATCAACAGCCAGAGATTGGCACATTCAATTTTCAGATTCTTTCATATGGTAACAACCTCTGGCACTGCACAAACAAAGGATCCCCAAATCTCTTCATCTAAACTTGCTCTGCACTCCATGTCCTCTGCTTCCCCAGTCTTAAAGTCTTTTGTCTACAGTTTCTCTGTGCTCTGCTAATAAAAATGTATAACAAAAAATTGGCTTAAAAATCTATACATAGGTAATCTTAATTTGCTACAACACACTATATATGTGATTCAATTCTTGTTTAGAATATACTGAGCCAGGTGTGGTGGCACCTCAAGAGGCAGAGGCAGGCATATCTCTGAGTTTGAGGTCAGCCCCATCTACACAGTGACTTTGAGGGTAGCCAGGGCTACAGAGCAAAACCCTGTATAGGAAAAACTGGGGGAGGTGGGAGAAAATAGGTCTACGAAGAATAGATATTTTAAAGAATAGCCACATGGCTGGCAGCTATCTTTATCAAGGTTAAAGGGTACATGCCATGCGATTTAACCATTATCTTATGATAACCACTTAGGATAAATCAACTAAGGTAACACCTATATCACTTTTCAGTCCTATTGAGCCCTCTGCCTCTCCTTTTGGACTAAGTACACAACAACAGGTCTCCAAAATATTTCAGATTGGTATGGATTTTTGTATGATGATAAAAAATTAAAGATTATAAAGGTCTACTCTGGTTAACAAAAACTGGCTTGGACATTTACACCTAACTACTTATATCTTTGCTAACTGTTCGACACCAGGCTTCTAGAAAATTTAGATCACTAACAATATATGTTGCTAAATAAGGTATATTTGATAAATAAGGTTTATAAGTTCCTAAGACTTATTCAGGCTCACAGTAATATTTGTATAGCATCTTTGTCTTTGCTCACTTTGTTAAGTTCCAGCTATTTGGATAAACTGAGTTACACAAGAAACTGAGATATTCTGTAATGGTGCACTATAAAAAGATCAGTGGACTGCTTTATGGTTTAAATTTGACTATATTTATGGTTTAAAGTTTTATTTTTATGCTAAAGGATCGTCAATTAAATCTTCAACTCAAAATTAAAAGCTCAAACCTAACAGGGACAAAGCTGTAAAATTCTTGTCTTATAAAAGCTACCAACTTGAACTGTTAAAGATAAGTAACAGATGGCCCTCAGATGCGCAGAGAGACGCTGATATGGCATTTAAAATGTTTAATAAAAGAACAATAGACAGAAATGGTCCTGGTGAGAACCCTAAGGTCTCCAAAGAAGGTAGAAGGGTAAAGCCACTCCACCTAAATTACGGTAACACTAACCACTCGGCAAAACTGTTCTGTGCTTCGCCTATTGCAGGGCTCTGCCCAAGTTGTGGCACTTTTGGGTTGACTGCCCTGCTCTGCCTCGTCCCAAGGCATTCTCCACAGGAAAATCTCTCCATATGGGGTCTGGCAGCCAAAGGCTGGTACTGCTGTATCTATGTGACGGCTGAAGACTAAACGCTATCCTGTATGAGAGCTGAAGACCTATGACCCTGGCCCCAACAAAGCCATCAAGAGCACAGGAGCCTGGGGCAACCATCTAGGGAATGGGTAAGTCTCTGCCATTTTAATTGATACGTATGCTATTTGGATTATACCACCTGCTGTAATTTATCCTTCTCAGGTCTCTGATGATATTGACTGACTGTAACTTTAACAAAGGCAAGCACACCACCAACTCCTCCCCCAAAGCTGCAGCGCCTTTTCTTTATAAGCAAAAAGCAGGCCTAATCCTCACTTTCAACGATCTCCAGCAGAGAAATTGACCTTGCTGCCAGACTCTGAAAAGAGATAAACTCACAGATTCTTCTAACCCCAAGTCATTTTGGGGTTTCCAAGCTTTTAGTATGAATCCAAGGCATGAGTCTACCGCCTTTTCTACAATATGGATTTTAGTGCAGATCACAAACAGTGAGAATGCAAACATACCTAAAACTCTTTTTGTAAATGTAAAAAAAAAACCCTGTAAGCTTCATGGAATTGATCTGAATCCATCTCTCACAGATCAAACTGACTCCAGATAAAGACTCCTGCCAACCAACAGACTGAATTTCCTGTCTACTGCTTATTCCTGAGAATGGGATTTCTCCCCCTTTCCCTGGTCTTGGGACTCCTTTCCCCCAATTACCATGGGCTTGGAAGTTTCAAACGTATACCCTAGATAAAAAAATTTTACTATAAACTCCTAAACTTTACCTTCTGTCCCTAACCTCTATCTGTTCCAACAGATTAACAACCAACCAAATACTGCAAACTGTTCCAAACTGACCGAATTCCCAACCAGCCTGAGCCCCTGCATCCTAGAGGGCCCCAGAGGGGGAGGCCAATCTCATGGTCCAGCCTGACAGACTGTTCCAGTAATCATCCCTAGCCCCAGAAGGTCCTCAGAGCCTGAACCTGGACAGCGAGTGAAACAGCCTCCTCTTCCTGGCCTTGGCCAGCATTTCAGTTTCTTGGGTTCCCAACAACTACTCCCCAGTGTCAGCAGGGAGTAGTCATAGAAAGGATTGTGTTGCCCCTTATCATTTATTATCAACAAAAAGGCTGAGACATAGGTCTCTAATCCAGGATGAATGGCTGAGGTGCCTATTTAACATATCAAAGCAGGCCTGGCTGCCAGGTTCTCCCAGGATCCCTCCTCAGTCCCTATCTGTTAAAGGGTACTACTGGCATCCCCCTGTCCTAGTACCCTAAACTTCTCCAGCCCAGTCAGACTGGGATGCCCTTCCCTCAGTTTCTATTCCCTATATAATTCAGCCCTTTTGGCTGTTTGGATACCCATCCTTTTGTCTACCCTTTACTCTCCTGGCTCTCCCTTTCCCCTCCCCTCTTCTTCTCACATGACCTGGCTCAGGGTCACGTTCCCTCTGGACTTTCCCAGATGTCCCTGCCTCTGACTGTTGTGGGAGGGGCTACTTATTCATTTCCTGGCTGCTCACCCCTGAAATAATCACACAGAAACTATATTATTTAAATCACTGCTTGGCCCATTAGTTCTAGATTCTTATTTGCTAACTCTTACATCTTAATTTAACCCATTCCTATTAATCTGTGTATTGCCACAAGGCTGTGGTTTACCAGGTAAAGTTCCAGCATCTGTGTCTGATGGAGCTACATGGCTTCTCTCTGACTCCACATTTCTTTCTCCCAGCATTCAGTTTAGTTTTCCCTGCCTACCTCTATTTCCTACGCAGGCCCAAAACAGTTTCTTTATTAACCAATGGTATTTACAGCATACAGAAGGGAATCCCACATCATCTGAATATGCTCCCTTTTATCTACAATAAACTTTGTTCTCCACCATATCTAGGAGCAGTTATGTCCTCCTTTTTTCTTTTTTTCCTTTTTTGTTTTTTCATTCAGAGATGGAACAAAGAAGACAGAGGAGAATGTCACAGCTCATGGGAGAATGGCTAGAACCATGGGTAGCTGGTCACATCAAGAGAAAATCCATAAAATGGAAATAATATTTTTAAAAATCTTTTGCATTTTAAGAGACCCTGCTAATAAAATGAAAATTCATATACTGGGAGAAAATATCTCCAAATTATATATCTAATAAGGGGCTGGTTTCAACAACATTTAAAGAACTCATAACTCAACTGTAGAAGGAATGGTGGGCTGTGTCCCACCACCCGGCTAGCTTTACCCAAAATAATTACATGGAAACTGTATTTATTTAAACACTGCCTGGCCCATTAGTTTCAGTCTCTTATTGGCTAATTCTCATATCTTGCTTTAACCTATATTTAGTAATCTGTATAGCACCACAAGGTGGTCGCTTACCAGAACAGATCTTAACCTGCATCCGACTCAGAGAGGAGAGGCATGGCGACTACCTATGGCGACTGCCTGAAGCGTCTGCCTCACTTCCCTCTTCCCAGCATTCTGTTCTGTCTACTCCGCCCACCTATGTTCTAACCTATAGGGCCAAGCAGTTTCTTTATTAATAAACCAATGAAAGTAACACATAGACACTCCTCCATCACTCAACAATAAGAAAAATACTCCAATCAAAAAGTGATCAACAGATCTAAATAAATATTTCAGTAAATAAGACATGGGAATTCCTAATAATCATAAGAACATGTACACTGAAAAATGCAAGCTAAAGTCATGACTATCTCTTTAAAAGCATTGCTTTATTTTCGTGTATATGAGGGTTTTGTCTGCATGAATATTTGTGCATTACCTGTTGCCTCTAGAGGTCAGAAGAGGTCGTCTGATTTCCTGAAACCAGAGTTATGGATGGTTGTGAGCCACCATGTGCGTGCTGGGAACTGAACTGAACGGGGTCCTCTGTAAGGGCAACAAGTGCTCCTAACCACTGGGTTACCGCTCCAGCCTCACTCATACCCATTAGCATGACCGAAGCAAAGCCATAAGAAGGCAATAGCAAGTGCTGAACAGGACTTGGAAAGAGGACAACTTCTGGACCATGTTGGTGGGGATGGAAATGGTACAACACTTGGAAAACAGTTTGAGAGTTTACAAAACAGACTAAACAAGTGCCATCCATTCTGAAGTAGCAAGAGCCTCCAAGAAATAAAACTGAGCTGCTGGGCAAGGCCTTGTATGCAGTGCACACAGAAGCCAAACACCATGCTGACTGGAAGAAGCTCAATCATAGCGGAGGCTATTGCACATTGTGTTCCATTTACATGTATGGAGACAGATACTAGACTAGTGGTTGCCTAGAGCTAAGGGTCAAATGGGAATTCACTATCAAAGAGAGGAGGTAGTTTTTATAAGTAATGATATGTTCTTAAAATCTGGCTGTGGTGCTGGCTACATAACCCTGCTATTTATTAAAAGTAGTTGAAGTAGTTAGACTTAATGTTGCATACCTTTAATCGACCTTGGGTGGCAGAGGCTCATTTTGTGAGTTCAAGACCAGCTCAGTTTACATAGTGAGTTCCAACGTAGTCGAGGCTACGTCATAAGACCCTGTCTTAAAATATAAAATAACTAAAGGGTTAGAGAGGTAACAATTGGTTAACAATGCTTGCTGCTCTTCCAGAGGACCTGCATTCACATCCGGTCAGTCACAACCCCTGGAACTCCAGCTTCAGGGGATCTGACACTCTCAGTTGGTCTCCTCAAGCACCTGCACACACATGTACATATATGCACAGGCACATTTGCATACACATAGGACACACCTGAATACATATAAATAAAAATAAAAATTTAAAAAATAATTGGACATTTACAATGGACATACAACATGTTCAAGAGCTTTTAAGTTTTACCTCTGCAGAGTATTTATCTTTAACTTGTTGAATGATGCCTGGACCTATGAGCCCACCTGAGTTTGTTACACAGGTCTTTATTTCTGAGAAAGCTCGCATCATGAAGGATAGTGTTGAAACCCTACCACTGCTTTACCCCTGACATCATTTACCCTCAATCAACAACTGAGCACCTAAAACTATGAATAGACTTTAAAGTATATACTGGCTTCCATCAGTGTCCAGCCTTAAGCTGGGCAACATTAGGCAATGTCTTCAGACTCTCATATTTCACAGGCAGATCTGGTTGAAAGGCTAACCCTTAAGCCCAAAAGAATGGCTCACTTTGGTCATTCAGTTAAAAGCTAAGTGCTAAAAAGAGATCATATATTTTAATTTTATTGTGGTCAACTTTTGCCACCAAAGCCTGGGTCCTTTTTGTCCCAGCAGAATGGGCTTCTTCCTACTAAGGGGGGCATTAGCAGACTCTGGGTTCATGTTGGCAGCAGGTCAGCAACGTCTCCCATTTGCCCTAAGACCACCCAGACATCATGTGGCCCACGGAGGGCTGTGCTATTTTAGTAATGAGAATTACCCACCTAGAAAAAGAGCCACAGTGACAAGTGACAAAGAGATAAACATCTTCCTGCGTAGGTTTCAGTAATTGGAATGAAGCTACATCCCCTTCTCAGGCTATTTACACAATTGTCTTTTCTGCACAGCCCTTCACTGAGCTCTGTGCACACGAGTATGATGAGTTTGTCCTAAGTATCTATTTCAGTCTCTCCTTTGTCGAAAAACTGAGAACAATTATTTTCAGATTCTTTTCATATGGGATCCCAGATGCAAATTAGAGCTGAAGACAACTGAGAAAGATTTGGAAATAGAGTGAGTTAGGGACCCCAAAGTCCAGCTGTGCAAAACCAACCCCTTCCTTTGCAACACGCCTTTTTATTCTGATCTGAATCCTGTCACTTCTGAGTTCATCTCCAGGACTTAATCATAGTTCACAATGTCTTTCCTATGTGGAAACTTTCTGGATTAGCCTTAAAATTGTATTCTGGCAACAAAGTATTCTTGGGGGAAAAATTGGGCCTCATGATCTCATGCATGGCCTGGAGCTCAGAGTGCTCCATGCCCCAGTGGCTTCCTCCGTGGAGACAGAGGTGCCTCCTGTTAAATGTTCCACTCACTTATTCTTGCCTCTTCCCCTGTGGATTGTCACTTTCCTGCCTCTTTTCCTTCCATTATTTTCTCCACGACAAGTTTCTTCCTCCTCCTGATGCCCTTGCCGTCCCCAGGGGACTGGAGCACTCCCTGCCTGGATCGTGAGGGGATACACCAGACTGAGAAGCGAGCGGGCCAAGCTTGATGACTTTCTTCGTGTTTCAGGCCTCTGCTCTCTACAAACCCAGGGCTTATCATTCTTTCTAAAGCATCCAAATGAAGCCTACCATAGCACACTCTGTGCATTTAAAATAACTTTCTCTGTGTTTACTCACAGGATCGTGAATGGTAAAATAAATACATTCAAAGCTTGATGGTGGTTTTATTAAAAAGCATGAGGTAGCGCCTTAATTACTGACATAGAACAATAGCCACACGATAAAGCCATTTTGTAGAACAAGATGGCCAGAGTAATCCACAGTTTTTGAACTATATGCTGTTTGACTATTGTTAAGAAAGAATCTGGAATAATTTAAGTGGCACACGGAAGCATTTGCCTTGGGAGGGAGGCAAGCTCTCCTCTGGTGTTCTGGACAGGACAACGGCTCAGCACCTCAGAGTTCCTATGTTTAGGTTTAGGGTAAGCATCCTCCCTGTCCAGATGTGGTGAGCCAGTGGAAAATGCACGTTCCATCTACGAGCCTCTGAAAGAGTGAGCCATTATTTATTCTACAGCAAGTGTGCTTCCTGGAAACAGTATGGGCCCCCAAACACTCAGTTCTCATAAATCAGAAAATGTTGGTCTCACTATGAGACATTTTTATTTATGTCTCTCCAGGTTTATCCCACCTTTCCTCCTGGGAGCTCTGCTGCTACCGGTTCCACGAAGCCATCTCCATCTTACTTTCTTTGACACTGTTTCCTGATCTGTCTCCTGCTGCATTGGCCCCTCTATACCCATGCAGATCCAATCCTAAACTTCCCATTGAGCCTCTTTGGTTATGCTCCCACCATGGACTCCCCTGCCCTGCCAGTGCCCTGACACTGTCCCTGTGCATCAGGTACCACATCCCAGCTAGACTTTCAAGACCACGCCTTGCTCACCTGCCTTGGCCCTTTGCCATGCTCTCCCTCCACCTCCTGTCAGACTTAATGTCCAGGGCTCTTCCTGGGACCTGCTTCTCTGTGATCCTCAAGTTCTCTGAGGTCCCTCCTCTCGCCACTTACGGCTCATGCTTATCATCCCTACAGGTGTTTAGCTCTGTCTCCTGTGGAGGCGGGCTCAAGGCTGGACCCCACGGAAGCCCTTCCAGCCTAGAGAGTATACCCTATCGCCAGGGCAAGTTATCATGAGTGACTTTTCAATATAGATAGTTTTCTGTTTATCTAACATACAGAAAGCAGTGGGCCTTGAGAAAAGAGGGGGAGCAGCGAACTGTCCACCAGTTTGAAGAGTACGTTACAAGCCAAGCTTTATGATGGGGAAAGAATCAGATACAATTTTAGGGCAGGGTGTAGAAGGCTCACTCCCTTCTCCCAAATCACACTATAAAAACATCATGGTGACCTCACTACTTCATTTGAAACCGTGAGAGTTCCAGCATCACCCAGAAATAGTGAGAACACTTTGATCTCTTAAACTCATTGTATAACCACACGCTTCCCTTTATATAAGAAACCAAAGTTATTTTTTTTAGTTTAGTTTAGTTTAGTTAGTTAGTTAGTTAGGTTGGTTGGTTTTTGGTTTCTCTCTGTAGCCTTGGTTGTCCTGGTGTTTGCTTTGTAGACCAGGCTGGCCTCGAACTCACAAACACCCGCCTACCTCTGCCTCCTGAGTGCTGGGATTAAAGGCATGCACCACCACAGCCCAAGCAGTTTTTAATAATAAGGATTATTTACATATTTGTGAAAATTTAATCAAATCCAGAGCTGGGACTGTTCTATGGGGACCAGGGTTTAAATCTAAGAGCTCAACGTGAAACTATTACTAGACATATTTTACTTTGGCCAAACAGTCTTGATTGCTACAGACAAAAGGGAAGGCTAGTTCAGACAGAGGCCTATCATGAATCCCGCTGCACTATCCAGACGAGCTGGCACAGGCCCTGAACCTCTGCACTGCCATAGGAAACATAGGACATGCCTCAGCCTAAAAAAAGCGCTAAATTTGGGGAAAGAGCAGCACAGGGGCTAATATGTTTTGCTCTCGTTACATTAAGCGTCTTCTGGCATTTATTGGGTGCTTACCAGTGCCAATCTTTCTGCTAGAACTCTGAGTATATATTTTGATTTCATCCTTATGACACCACTGGGTGCTTTGACTACGTGGTGATTTAACATTTCAAATAACCAAGGCTCAGAGCAGCACATGGATTGTTCCACCCATACCCAGCTGGTTAAGAGGGAGAGTTTAGGTTCTACCCAGACCTGCCTGACTGAAGGGCTTATTGCGATTCAAGCTTGATTCATTCTTCTCACCATATCCGAGGCGGGTTGTGTGGCTTTTCTCCTGCAGAGGATACACGGACTTGGGTGCCTGTCAATACAAGGCTCCACCACCTTGGAGACTTCCATCTTCAGGCATGTAAATGAGGGAGAAGTGGACAGGGAGGCTGGAGGGGCTGTTATAGGACCTCATTTCCACCTACGTCCCATTGGAGAGTCCTCAGTCATCCGCCATCATCCATCTGCAAGGGTGACAGAGAAAGAGCATCTTCCTTTTTGCCCAGGAAAGAAGCGGCCACCATGCTGGTCCATGTTAGACATCTCATGTTCACACTGCTCTCATCCCAGGAAAGTCCTTGGTCCCAGACCAACCATGATGACTAATCACCCTAGCTTCGGTGAAGAAGCAAAGGTGACAAGGGCAGACAGAGAGCCACAAGAGCCACCTTCTCCCCCATGAAGTTGGCTCCAAGAACAAAGCCTTGATCCATATCTAGTGAGGCAGAGGACACTGTCAACGCAGTGAGCCTGACTTTGGGACTCGAGAAAACCTCATTTTCTGTAAGCAGATCTGCCTCCAACAAGGAAACCGGAGCTGATCTTCCCACATTTGCTTATTTTCTCCACGTTGGCCAACAGAGAAGCCTGTCTCCCTGAGGGGAGAAACGGGAGGGTTATGAGGGTAAAGGGGTGGGCATGAAGGAAAGGCCAGGGCAGTGTACCAATGGATCTTCCCTCACAGAGAAAGAAACACCATGCAAAACAGGGTTGGGGGCAAAGCATTTTTTTATCAGCACATACTAATTACAAAAAAAGCAGGTTTGGGGGCTGGAGAGATGGCTCAGAGGTTAAGAGAACTAACTGCTGTTCTGGAGGTCCTGAGTTCAATTCGCAGCAACCACATGATGGCTCACACCCATCTATAATGAGATCTGGTGCCCAGAACACTATATACATACTAAATAAATTTTTAAAAAAAAGCAGGTTTTATTTTAACAATTCCATACATTTATCAATTTGAAAACATATATCTATATTCCATACATATATATGGTATATTTTCATGGTAAAGAATTTTAAGCACAGATGTAAAAAGTCATTGGCAGCATAGACTGTGAGGTGTATAAAGGTCTTTTTAAAAAATCACACAATTTGTAATGGAAATGTCCTTGTGACAAGAATAAATCATACTCTCTGTTTCATGAGTTCATCCCAGATAGGCAAGCGAGCTGCTGTGCTGGCCTGGCTAGCAGTGCGTGGCTGAGCTCAAACTCAGGATTCCTGACTCTGGACCCACCGTCTTCCTCCTTCTAGGTTGCCTCCTTTTCTAAACTAACTGGAAGAAGAACTTTCCTTAGAAGATCATGTTTTGGGGGTTTGTTGGGTCTTTGTTTGTTTTGTTTTTTTGTATTGTTTTAAATCCCGAAAGTGTCTTTAGTCACTGTACTCGTCAAATCCCCTACAATGAAACACCTGAAGCCGGACACTTTGAAAGCCAAGAGACTTTAGCTCAGAGTTTGAGAGGCTAAAAGTTCAAACAGCCAACTTTAGTGAGGCTGACAGCCCCAGCTGATCACCTCACAGTAGACAGTCTCCCAAGGACGGGAGAAAGTCAGCCACATGGTGGGAACAGAAGCTATGGTGCACAGAGGACACAGGAACAGCTTGATCTTTCTAGAGCTAACTTGGGGTCTCAAGAGAACTACAATAACCGCCTGCCCTCCCTGCACCCCCATGACATACTAGCAGACACCTGCGAACCTTCCCTAGGCCCTCCTTTTTACAGTAGGTTCTCACCACTGCATTAAGACCCACGCTTCCCGCACACAAACACTCAAATCAGGCATCTAGAAGGAGGAACTGAGTCTGGGGAAGATTACATTATTTGGTTGGGTGCATAGGGATAAAAGGCACATGCCAATCACAGGGCTGTCTCCCTACCCAGGCAGGCTCTTTCCGGCACATCTCTTTGAATTCCTCCCCCAAGGATGGCTGGAAGCATCCCTAAGCGTCACTGTGGACACTCTGAACAAGAGTTCCCCTCATTCCACTACAGTGTTGGTGTTCTCTGAGCTGGTAGAAGTGTCTCTAAGTGACACTGATCCCTGCACCCAGAGAAAGTGTTAGTTTGTCCTTTAAAGTAGTCTCATCATGAGTTTTTTGAATGATGGAAAAAGGTGACCCTTTGGTGCTACACGGTCTGCGAGTTCTGAAATCTTATAAAATGTTTTCAAAGTAGTTACATTTCCCCAGTGCTAAAGTTTCTCTGCTTCTCTACTGTTTCAAGTGTGAGGAACACTGACATAATTTTGTTGGAGACAGGGGCTTTTGCCTTAGAAACTGAGACAATCCAGGGCTTAGGGAACTGGTTAAATACAAGACCTGCTACCCATCTCTTTCTCAATGCTTCTTGCTTCCCATGCTGCTTCTGCTCAGTTTCCTCTCTCTGCTACCTCGTTGAGGCTGCGTGTTCGAGGTTTCTAAACTTCCTGGACTGTGGCTTTGCATAGGTTCAGCTTGCCATGTCCCCAACTGTCCCTTAGAGCACCTCCAAGGATACAGGGCAAACCAAAATGCCTCCTCTACTGTATTCCCACAACACAGCCCTCTGCCCTAATCAAATGTATAGGGGCAAGGGGTGTTGCCTTGCAATCTAACAAGCAATCAGCACGGAGGCAGGCATCAGCTCAGTTCTGATATTGTGCATGTGGACAAACCATCAGATCCCAGGCAGAAAGCACAGTCCCAAAGGACAGTCCCTTCTTTGGATGCCAGTTTTAAACCCTAGGCTGTTATGGTTGTGCTTTCAGTGGGCTATAAGTCAGCACTGGGGTTGAATATGTGCTAGAGTGGCTTACAGAACTCAGGGAAACATCTCCACTCACTGTCTGAATTGCAGAACATACCACAGAGGATGCAGATGTGGGGATGCACAGGACAAGGCAGATGGGAAGGAGCATTGAGCCCCTGGCCCTCCTTGGGGATGGGGAATGGAGGTTGACCGTTCCAATGCACTGGTCCTAAGTTGGTTTGACCTATGACTAATCCCCATCCTGAAGCTTGCTAGAAGCTGCTAGCCTATCAGTCATTTCATCAACATATAAAAGACATCACTTTGGAGAGGTCAGGATCTAAGGGGTTGGTATACCAGGAAACAAGGCTGGAGAACAAATATATGCTTCATAACATCACAGCATAGCACGTTCCTACTCCTGGTGCTATGGGCTCGTTCTTTCTTGTTTCCTTATCCCAGTTTTTGAAAGACAGGGAATCTGATTGGCTCCACTCATTGTTTTCAACAATGCATGTCATCCACGCCCTTTGGCTGCCTGTCAGTCAAGTGTCCACCTTATACCAGTCAAAGACAGTTTCCATCACACAGTAAATTAAGGGTCTACTGCCGGGGTGATTTCTTGAAAAGGGAGCAGAGACATTGTATGTACAAAGCATCTGGTTTGTTTATTTTGCTTTAATCTTCTGCATTTCTAAATTGGCATCTTTTTAACTTCTCCTGATTTTTTATACAAATGTTATTCAGGAACCCTTTATTTATTTAACCATGAGTTCCAGCAATGCTGCTCCCATCTGCGAGCTGGTTGGCACTTTCCCAAGAATCTATATTGGCTTCCACTCCCTCATGCTGCAATTTCAGTGTGACTCTGGTAGGGAGTGAATCCATGTGCTCTGGCCTCTGAGCTTTGTACTGAGGTCTGGGGACCTCTAATTTCCTATCCTGGGCCATTCTTTGATGACCTCTTTCATAGAGTCCCTTAAATATGAGCCCTAACCTTCATTCTCATGTACAAACCCTATCCGATGGCCCCTGATAGAGGCTGGTTGATTTAGGATCTTGGGGGAACACATAGAAGGTAGCAAGAGAAACAAAGGAAGGGATTTAGTATTCACTAAGCATCAACAATGGTATGAGATTCTCATCCCACAGATGGGGAAGATGAGGCCTGGAGAAGATATGGCAGTGTCCAGCAATACGCAAAGGGTACTAACTTAGATCTATCCAACTCCCAATTCCATTCTTTGCATCTTCTCTCAGACTGGATAGCAGAGAAGGGGTAAACATTCCAGGTGAAGTAAATGTAGAGTGTATCAGGCCAAGGTGCAGCGACAAGCAAATAGGAAGTGCGCAGTGACCTCTGAAGGACCAGATTCTCATTGAGGACACGGAGAGGTTAAACATCTGTGCTAGGCAGATTCTTACACAACCGACGGGACAGGCTAGAGAGTCACTGGCAGATTTGGAGGTCATGCGCAGTCACAGAAGGCAAGGCAAGAATGATGTCTCCGAGACAGCTGTTCAGATGAAAAGATTAGCCTGGCGACAGGTGTCACAAGGGTTGGGCTAGGGAAAAGCTAAAGGTGATTTTGACACGCAGTTCTGGGGGCCTTGTGATCTCAGGATGTCCCATGACTGTCTTCACACTCCCAAGCATGAAACCTGTTCCAAATCTCTTCTCTGTAACACTCATGAGCTTGGAGGTGTCAATTCTCTGGGTTAAAAAACAGAATTCTGCTAGACGGTATCACCTTTGCTAAAGAGAAATGCTGGTAATTAGTGGTGGTAGCCCACACACCTTTAAACCCAGCTCTCGGGAGGCAGAGGCAGGCAGATCTCTGAATTCGAAGCCAGCCTGGTCTACAGAGTGAGTTCCAGGACAGCCAGAGCTACACAGAGAAATCCTGACTCAACCTCCCTCCCCACCCCACCAAAATTTTTTTGATAATTTCTTATAATAAATCCTACCATATTGAGGTTTGGAAGGATATGTGGTGTGTGTGTGTGTGTGTGTGTGTGTACACGTGCGCGCATGTGTATGTACACATGTGACACTGGCGTATGTACATATGTGACCATGGAGGTCAAAGGTCAGCTAGGGATATTAATTTCTCAGGATACAACCTACCTTGTTTTTCTGGCAGTCTCTCACTGGCAAGCAGGCTGGGCTGAGGGCCAGTGAGCTCAGCCAACTGCCTGTCCCTGTCTCCCCAGAGTTGGAAGGACAGGCGAGGGCTGCCACTCCCGGCTTTTTACTTAGGATCTGGGGATCACACTCAGGTCCTCCTAGTGCCTGCATGTCAGAGATTTACCTATGGAGTCATCTCCCCAGCACCCCTCCCCACAATTGAGTTTTTGATTTTTAAAAACAGAACTATTGGGAGGGTAGCGAGTACTGAGAAGCTGAGCCTGTGGTCTAAATTTCCCCTGAAAGTCTTAACCACCAGTGTGATGCTGTCTCTGTATCAATCACACCATTTCCATCCCTGCTCTCTGTTCCTGTCACCCGTGTGAGAAGAGCGATGATTAAGCAAAGGAGAAGTTCCTAGGACTCTACCTTCTAGTTCTCCTTTTTCCTTCCAGAGTAAGATGACCAAGGAATTGTAAGAAGTTGTAGGCAGTGGCGACAGTACTTGTGGATTTGTTTAGGGATGAATGAAAGAAGCAAATTCAGGTTTGTTATTTTTCTTTCTCCATGCATTTTGCAGCTACTGAAGCTATTCATATAGTTTGGGTACGGTACACCAATAACTGAGTTAGAAGCAATATTTCTGTCATATGAGACTAAGTATGAAGTTTGGAGGTGAGTTAGTCAGCTTTCTTAGTGAGAAGAAAAAGATTTTTAACCCCAAGACCCTGAGGAAATCAATAATTATGTACCAGCAAAGCCAGTAAGTCAATGGTGACAGATTCATGTGTCCTTTCCTTCCATCCTAGGTAAAATTTGGAGCCTTTCTTCCTTGATGTATTTTAATAAACCAAACTTACAGCTTTGACAAAACCACAGGGAGGAAAAGTCTTTTGTATACAAGTTAGCTTCCACCCAATGAAGTAGTTTAATAAGACCAAACTAGAAGCCTTAATCAGCTGTCCTCAATGTGGGAGCCGCTGGGCTAGAAGCAAGCACTGCAGAATCTTTCCTAAGGAGCTCGATGCCAGTGATAACCAAACCCTGCACAGGTTACAATTTCCAACCCCATCTGAAGACTCCAAGGACACAGGCTGCCCAGTCCTTCCTTGGCAGAGTTCTAAAACCAACTCTTAGCATTCCCAGTGCCCGAAGCCTGGGCTATTATGACTCTGCATATGGGGACTCATAGGAAGGACACATGTCCAGGGACTGAGTGGATGTAAACACAAGCCCTAGCTGACAAGTTGGAGGCTCTACTGCCGGGGGGGCACATGAAGATCTGCTGTTAGTGTGCCCCATCCTGTAGCTCTGAGTGGCTTGATGATTAAGGTCATCATGTCTTCCTCTTGGCCCTGTCATGGCAGGGTTTAGCAGGCATAAGGTTTTGGAGTCTTCCGTAGGAGTTGCAGGAAACAGTAACACAGGACAGAACTGACTTGGTCAGAGTAAACTCTGCATTGTCTAGTGGTAACGAGTTCACACCCAGGAGGTTCAGCTGGGGTCTTGTGCATGCATTTGCACGACTTAGAACTTTAGAATCCAGGCAGACTAGCCCTAGGAGAACTAATAGGTATTGGTATTTAAACTCCTTGAGGGAGAAAACAAGTAAGTGACAGGAACTTAGTGATTCTTGAACAAGGAGAGGAGGTTTAGGTCTGTGTCAATCTCTCAGAGGAGGAGGAGCCCCCAGTGAGCATGGAATTCTCCCACTGGAGTAAAGAAGGGACACGGTTTATAGTATCCATACTGAAACATTTTTTTTCTCTTGACAACGAAGAGCTATATCTCTCTTCCCAGGGACTACCTATGTGATTTCCAATAAATTCCTATGTGGTGACTATGTCAAGGGACCTTAAAATTTATGGTTACTCAGGGGTCAGACAATTCAAGATTATCTACAGGAACCAAAACTGTTTGGGGTCGGCCCAGGGTCCAAGCCTTCTAGTTCTGAAAGGAATAAGGCATGTAAGGAACAGAAGGATAACTGGGGACAGCAGTCAAGAATGAAAGCAATTGTTGAGGAATAGAACACCCCAGAAGCAGTAGCAGACAGAGGTGGGTCAAGGAGTTGAGAGGAGGTGACAGCAGAGGCCGGTGAGGGAAAGGAGACATGGGTTTTAGTTACAGAAACAGCCCAGTGGGGATTCAGAGCCCAGAGCGTCAGTGCCCATCAACCAGGCTTTGAAAATCAGTACGGGATACATAGCGCCCACAGAAAAGGCTTCCTCTGAATCGCTGCTCAAATATAGGTTCCTGTGAACACACCACCATTTCCACCCGTTTGGGGACGTGAAAGGTTTGGTATGGTGAACTCAAACACGGTTAGCCTGGGAAGTCTGGCAGCTGTTGTGGTGAGGGCACACAGGGGGCACTCCAAAATGAGCTGTTGAGATCAGAACCGTCCTACTGGGTTGAGAAATTACCTACATGCCGGTCACAGCTACATAACATCAAAATGTATGATTTAGTGCTTTCTGATTCTGTCCCGTGTGGCACACAGCACTGAGCGGGTCTTCTGGCCACCCTCGGGTCAGGTCAGGAACTAGAGAAGCTATGTGACTGCAAATGTCTTCTTTAGCTACTGCTGCACACTTGAGGTTAGGAAGGTCCTAATTTGGTCACTGGCTCTCTCACCCCATAGCTTTTGTGACCTAAGACAAAACCTAGAACTTCACGGGCAAGGTCGGTCTTCTCACTGAGAGCTATCTAGTCATTCAGAATAACACAGCCACTCTTGCTTTGAAACAACTTTCATTCAAAATGAGTGACTTAAGACAAAGTAAACGTGTATCTCATACAGGTTTTGTAGGTCAGAAGTTCAGGAGGGGCTAGCTTGTGAGGTAGCAGTCGAGATATCAGCCAGGGCTACATCACTTGCAAGCCGAACTGGGACTAGAGGGGTGGCCCCCAGCATGGTATACTTACGTGCTGCTCAGCATGGTGACAAGATGCTGGCTGTGGGAGGAAACCCCCGACATGTGGAATTCTTTATAGGGCTGCTGAAGTGTCATGATATCTGGCCACCCCATATCATGGGATACCAAGAGAGAGTAAGATAGACATTTAGAAGATTTCAGGCTCTTGTCTCAGAAGCCACACTCTGGCATTTCTTCTATTGGTCACAAGGTTAGCCCCATCTGGTGTTAGGAGGGAACTACCCAAAGATATGGATGCCAGGAGGCCAAGGTTGTTGTTGGCCATCCTGAAAGCTGTCTTCCACAATCTGAAGAGCTACAGTCTTCTGGGGGGTGCGAGGCAAGTACCTTGCAATCACTGTATGTACCTTGGTTGATGTGATCTTACCATTGTAGCTTAAATGGGAAATGTCCCCCATAGGCTCATATGCTGGAGGCATGGTCCCCAGCTGCTGGAGCTATTTTGAGAAGTTCTGGAAGTTTCTAAAGATGGGACCTAGCTGAAAGAAGTAGATCACTGGGATGGGGCCCTTGGTCACTGGTGTCTTCCTGTCTCTTTCTTTGTAGTGAAGAAAACCATGCCCTCCTGCCACCATGGAGTTCTGTCCAAGCGTATGGGGTCAAGAAAATATCAAATGATCCTTTAGAAACCATGAGACAAAATAAATCCCTCCTCTCTTGATCTCCAGGGCAGGAGTAGGGAGTCCCACCAGAATCGCCAGGCATGCAGAAAACTCCCACCGGCAAGTCTAAGCTCTCAGTCTATTTGGTGAGGTCAAGTGGTACCTTACCACAGGTGGCTGAATGAAAGTGTGGGCTCTGTGATCAGAAGGCTCTGGTCCCTTCCACTCCACTCCATACACAGACTATGGCTATGGCTTCCGGAACGAGGATTAAACAAACTTGCCTGTTGTGGGAGGCGGGGAGCAGGCTGGCTGTGAGGATCAAACACGGTAACGCACGAGGACTACTGCGTTCAGAGCTTTCGCTCTGAGACGAACTGTCTCCACAGGGCCATCGCCCTGCTGCTCGTCCTTGCTCCTCTACCCACTCTCCCACAACACAGGAGAGCTGCGCTGCCGATTTCATTTTCGCGGCATATGCTCACAAAACGGGGACCGTGCCAACAGCTCCTGAGGATGCCAACGTACCAGGCTACCTCCGAGAAGTTCAGGGATGCTTCGGCTGCCCCTTTGAAACTGGGCTACTAAAAATGCTTGCACATTTTCACACAGGAAAAGAGAAAGAAGCACATTGCTCCCAGCTGGGACGTGGTGTGTGCTTTGGGTAGCTCTTTCAGGACAGCTATGGAGGGATGACACTTTAAGCCTCGGCGCTGTCCTTCAGTTTGTGCTCTGAGAAGTCAGGCGCATTCTTTTCTGAGTCGATAGTGCTATAATTCATAAGTTATTGCATAAGCAAATAAGTGGTGATTTTCTTGTAAACCGTGCTTTCTTTCATGTATGTGTAACCACAGCCTGTAGTTCCCGGGGAGACTGGAGGTCGGGGGAGGAAGTGTTTTTGTAAGATGATGAGTATATGCAAATGCCAGGTAGAGATAATAGATCCCTCCTCACCCCAGTGTTCTCACTAGCATCAGAGCAGATAACAGACGGGTGAGAGGCAAATCCCCAGGTATACCTATCAGCCTGGGACTGATGGCAGGGCTCATAGAACAATAGGTACAGGATACTGCGCTCCTGCAGCCAAGCCCCATCCTTCTGCTCTCTTACATTCCTGGTGTTCCCAGGAGCGGCAGCACCACAGGCTCCAACAGGCTCTTCCTTACCAGAGCCACAAGCCCCCTCCACCTCTACAAGAGCACCGGATGAGATCCTGAGATCCTGGCACACCTCCGAGGACCCTGGCTCAAGTGCTCCAGTGACCTCCACGTTCTGGAAATGTTTTCTCTTTTTGGGCAAGGAGGCCAAGATGGTTCTGGGGTGAAACTTGGTAACCCCGGATTGAGAAGTGAAGATCACCTTGTTCTATGGAAAGTGAAAGAGGAATTGAAGCCGGGAAACTAATGCTCTCCGTTTAGCCCCAGAATCTCAGCTTTCTTCTTCTCTTTCCTTGAGGGCCACAGTTATGGTGCAGGCCTGCAACTCTGGGTTTGGGCGATTTGTTGTGTCCAGTAGAAGACACTCGATTACTCAAAGCCCATCACCCTCTTAAAGACTACTTGGGCAGAGGGGGGGGAGGAATTGTCAATTAAAATATAGTAAAAATTAATTTTGGTGTGCATTTTGAATTTTACCCATGTATGGATTCATGAAACCAACAATACAATCAGGGTGCCCAACAGTTCTGACCACAAAGTATAGTCATGCTAATAATAATATGTTCTCTTGTAATAATATGTTCTCCTCTTATAGCCCAACCTCAGAATGCTCTTGTCTTTTCTGGGACGTTCCAGAAATGGAATCCAAGAGTCTGCATCTTCTAAGACTGCCTCCCTTTCCTTGCTGCCATGCCTCTGAGAGTCAGACATGCTTCTGTGTCTATCAATGGCTAGCTAGCTCTTTTTGATTGCTAAGTAATATTCTACTGTTCTAATATATATTTAAGATGGCATGTCTCAGTAGAACACAGATCCCATGATTCCTAGGAAGAAATAGTGCAGGGGTCACCAACTGAGGAAGTAGCTAAGGTTTGTTCTTCAGATTCTCTGGTTACTTGTCATTGTGGTGTTGGGTGATCATGTGGGGATAAAGGGGGAACAGCAGTTTTTGGCCAAGGACAAAGGAGTGCAAGAGAGCAGAGGCTGCACACTCTGGGCTCCCCACAGCCCCCTCTAGTCAGCATGTGATAATAGCAACTCCACCCGCAGGTGGCCAGTGTGGGTTTGGTGGCACTCTCTGAAGTAATGGTGCTCTGCACAGGGTGGGTGATATTGCTCCCCCACGTGACACATGACAAAGCCTGGAGAGCCTATTGGCCACGACTAAGGGATGCTACTAGCATCCAGTGGGTAGAGGCCAGGGATGCCTCTATATGAGCCACACACAACATGATCTCTTCCAGCAAAGGTTCATCTGGCCCCAAATGATAGGATACGCTACCCTATCAAAGGACACTTGGCAAAGGTCTTGTGTTGGAACTAAAGAGCCTGGTAGGAAAAAAAAAGCTGCCTTTCTGTGAAAACCTGTTTGCTTTTAAAACGAAACTGACAGTGTGTGAGGGAGAGACAGAAGATGAACTTAGGGACCACTCAAATCCCGTGACTCGTCCCAAGCCCCCTTTTCCACAACTTCCATGCTCCTCTTGTTCTCCATTGTTGCTCCCCAGAGCACTGCAGCTGCCCGCTCAGGGTGAGCAACTTTCCACTCCACCTGTAGCTTCTGCATCCTTCTCTGTCTGCCAGGCCACCATTTTAGCATGCCTGGGATAGAATCTTTCCTTATGGCTTACACTGTTGCTGACCCATACTTGTAATGTGGTGTTCTTGACCTTGTCTTGAATCTGATGTCTCTCCTACTGTGTTGTCTTCTGTCCAGAGTACAATGGTTGGCATAAAATGATGCTCGATAAGTTGTTACTGAATTAAGAAAAGCACTTTCTAGAACTATTTGACTGGATTATATGTTCATCTATTTGCTTGTTCATTTAATACATATTTATTCAACACTTACTGAATTCCAGACAACTACTTATGTGCTCGAGGTGGAAGAAGGCAAACAGAGCTTCCAGTCCAGAGGACAAACTTCATCTGTCAGATGCCAAAGACTTACAGCTTTGTGGACTGAGATAGTTATTACATGACTCAATCCTGCCTTGTACTGGTGACACCAGAGACAAGATAGTAGCTGCTGCCAGGGAAGACTTCTCTCACAAAAACAGGCAAGTGGAATTCTGAATACAGGTGGCAATAGTTCAAACCTTTTCTAGAGGAATGGCTATGAAGTTACCAGAGAGAAAATTTGAGAAACAAGTGTGATTTGATTAAGGGAGAAATAAGCAACAAAGAGTGGAGGGCAATGGAGAGCAATTGACATGGGAAGGCCTCTTGAAGAGTAAAACAAGGACAGAGGCTTGGGCATGCATGTGCTGGGGTCTTACAGGACCTGGCAGAAGGTGCCTGTGTGGTTAAAAGAAGCTGCCAAGATCAGAGAGGCCGCCTGCCTACGATATGGTCTTTGGAGTCACTGCTCAGTATGATGGAAGTCTTTGGAGGTTTTGCAAGAGTGAACAGCATGTTCCAAACATTCTCTGAGCTGGTTGATTTTTGCCAACTTGACACAAACCTAGGCATATCTGGGAAAAGGGAATTTTTTTTTTTTTTTGAGACAGGGTTTCTCTGTAGCTTTGGAGCCTGTCCTGGAACTCACTCTGTAGACCAAGCTGGCCTCAAACTTACAAAGATCCCCTTGCTTCTGCCTCCCAAGTGCTGGGATTAAAAGCGTGGGCAAAGGAATCTTAATTGAGAAAATGCTTGCATAAGCTTGTTCCATAGGCAAATCTGTAGGGCACTTTTTTTAAATTAATGATTGATGTGGAAGGATCCCACCCACTATAGGCAGTGCCATCCCTGGTCAGGTAGTCTTGAATGGTAAAGAAAGCAGGCTGAGCAAATCAGTAAGTAGTGGTCCTCCATGACCTCTGCTTCAGTTCCTGCCTTCAGGATCCTGCCTTGACTTCCCCCAGCGATGGAGTGTGACCTGAGAGCTGTAGATTGGAACAAACCCTGTCTTTTCCAAGTAGCTTTTGGTCATGGTGTTTTATCACAGCTTTAGAAACCCTGGACATACTCCATCAAATGAGACAGGAGAGGGTGGCAGTTCACAACCCCTGTGGTCTACATAGTGGATCTGGGTGACTAAGAAAGCTGCATCATGTTTTAGGTGTGGCCGTGGCTCTCAGCCTCCCCTCCTCTGCTCTGACAAATGCCCTTGGATGGGAAACACACTATACAGCTGTGCACCGTGGCCTGTGGTCTTCAGGGCTGCCAAGGTCAAACCATTCTAATGGTATTCCCAGCACCCTCTAGGGCTTTGCAATCGTGGCTTACAAACTATTGTACTATAAAGAGACTTCAGGGGTTCCAAATTAGTAGCTGAGGAAAGATGGAAAGGGATTACATCTTAGGGGTGTCCCTCACTCTGGGCCCTGAGAAGAGCTGTCAGCCCATTCCTGAGACTTTCAGCCATTAGGAACAGAGGTGTCTCTCCCACGTATAGAAACTCATGAAAAGGAACCTTACGGTGGTCATGGTGGTTTTCATTTTTATTCTTTGTGAAACTCCTGGTTACCGGGAAAACGCTGCCACAAGCTTGCAGGCAGGTTAGGTTTCTCCAGCTCCCAGCCACTGAGGTTACTAAGAGTGTGGGTAGGAAAGAGGCCTGCCCTGCGTGTCACCAGTCTGCTGTGGTCACTGCCATGGTAGCTGCTGGCACTGACAGGAATCAACCAAGTTATGAGCTCTTTCTCCATTAGTTGTTGAAGCCTTTTATTGTTTTAGATGTGTAGTATAACTAAGAGGAAAGAACGGAAGGGACTGTCACTGCTATCACGAAATCCCCATGTTTGGTGGTGAGAATGCTTCCAAAACCACTCTAGACAAGGGTGACCCTACGTGTTGTGCTTTGTTCCCTTGGGAGACATGAGCAAATATCTTCTCACCCCAGAAAGGGCACCGTCAACAGAGCTAGGAAATGATTACCCCAGGGCTAGCTTGCTGAACCAATAAGTTGGTTGCTGCATGAGCAAGGGCAAGGAGATACCTACAGGAACATGGGCACCAAGTCGGACACCAACAAAGAAAAGTCCCCTCCCCAGTCACCACCAGGCACTTCCATATTACAGATACTCGGGGAGTGGTGGGGTCCTCTTGAACAGTCCTCTGTGCCACTCATGGGCCTCTTGTAGACACACAGCGAGTCTGCTCCTTCCATCAGAGAATGTTGGTAGGCCTGACCTGGGCTCTAGTTTTGAGACAGCGATGGACATGACTAGAGGACAGCATTCCACAACACCCACACTGTCTCAGTGTGCTGTGGGAGATGGTGATACCTGCTTTCCCGGCAGTGAAGGCTTTCCCCGGAAGTGGGACCCACTGAGTCACAGTAAGTATGGACTTCATTTCTTCCCCATTATCTATAGTCTTCATTAGCTCTGCAATTTGCCCTAATCTCAGGAGCATACATTCTCCACTTCCTGCCACAGTGTGACTGAGTATCCTCTATCCATTTGCCAATTTTGAGAGCAAGTTGGATCAATTTAAAAATGGAAATTCCTCACCACCAATATAGTAATATTAATTAGGTGAAATATGAATAAGGGCAAAAGCAATCAGATAGTATGAGTGTAGATGTAAGTCAGGAGCATCTCTGAAGCTGTAAGATAGGGCACAGCCCAGAGCTGGGCACTGAATCAAGGTCTGGGGTTGTTTTGAGGAATCTGAACATCAGGCGTGGGGATGCAGGACCAACAGACACATTTCACTGTGTTTTAAATCTGTTCTTGGTGTGGTTTCCAGGTAAAAGATTGTTAAATATTCTTTGTTGAACAAATTGGGAAAGCAGAAATGTACCTCAGGTTGCAATAAAAAATAGGGGTTAGCTTTTCTTGCCTATGCCTTCCTCTGAGAGGTATAACTCATGTCACAGGGTGCACAAGATGCTGGCCTGCGAGACAGTGCTGAGGAGAAATGTGCAGCTCCAGATGGCCCTGCTACTGTCCACGGGCAGCTGGGGCGGAAGAACGGCTTTCCAGGATGTCACTTTTCTCATCTTGACCTGTTCCCTTCTTCTTTCTAATAAAGTTAGGCTAGGGGGAACACAGGGCTAAAGCAAACCTTGGGTTTCTACTAATTTCCAGTAAAGTGGCCTCTTCTCTGAGTCAGGAGAGGATGAGAACATAGGAAGCCAAGCCCTGTCACAAAACACCCCAAAAGGGGACCTAACAATGTTCTTTTTTTTTTCCCCTTAAAGACGGAAGCATTTACAAAATGATGGGAAGACAGAAAATAGAACAGAAAAAGAGAAAAGAGGAAGTAGAATTCAAGGACAAAGGAATCCAAAGAAATCTATTGACATGTAACAAGTTTCACCTGATATGCTTTAGACTGGCTTGTCACCAACCCTGCAGCTTAAAGACATAGGAGCTCATATCACCCACTGACTTAAGAGCCATCACCATGGGAGAAACTGGCACTGTGAGGGTGGCAGTGTGTTGGCCCCTTTGAGTCCCACCCTCCACCTCTCTACAGAGATCCTGCACAAGAGCATATCAGTGAAATTAGATAACTGATAACCTGAAGACCAGGTCCTTATTTGGACACTGAAATACTTAGAGAGGCAAAAAAAAAAAAAAAAATGTTTAAAAGGCTGAGGCAGGAGGATCATGAGTTAAGAGGCCGGCATGGGCTGCATAGTGAGTTGCAAGCCAGTACGGGCTACAAAGCAAGACCCTGCCTTAAAAATAAAACAGAAAAATAAATGCAGATCTGAGTACTCTACATGGAAAATAGTTTTGTGTCACTGGGCTACACCTGTGGTTCACAGAGCTCACTATTCAGTTCTGAGCAGGTGGCAAAGGCTGTGGGACCCACAGGACTAGATTTGTTTCTCTCCTTGTTCCTTTTTCAGTCCATCACAGTAGGGAAGGCACCGCGGGGCAGGGGCAGCTCTCACCTTCCCCTGGCAGTGGGACAGGGAGTAAAGAATGCAGATAGGAACTGGGGACAGGTTAACCCTCAAGTCTGGCTTAATGACCTATGTCTGCCAGACAGGCCACACCTCCTACAGGCTCTCCAGCCTTCAAAGTCCTGCTACCAGCTCAGGGCCAAATAGTCACAACAAGATTAAGGTCATTTTGAGGTGTGGGAGCCCAGAGCTGCTACTCACTCAGTGAGGTTACTGATTCTAATCTGTTCCTTTGTCAAGGAAGACCTTGGGCAAGCAGAGTGGTAGACACCTGCAATCCTGGAACTGGGCAGGCTAAGGCAGGATGACCCTGAGTTCAGACAGAGTTATAAAGGAAGACCCCCTTCTACTCCACACCCACAGAACATGTATCTTGTAGAAGTAAGCTTCATGCTACGGATCGTTACAAGAGGCCATGGGCTCAAAAAGTGACCTTCTCTCTGCACAGCACAGGAAACTTTAGGCACTCTCTTTCTCTACCTCAAGCCCTAAATACAAAAGCCTATGTAAAGCCTGCTTAACATCATATTCAAAGAGAAATAATTCTGACTTCAAATTTAATTTCAGAATTCTATAGGAGTTGGGGCAGGTGGCTATCAAACATGTGAGATTGTGAGCAACGGAGGAAGCCTCAAGTGAGTGAAGTCCTGAGTGAATGTGTATTGTTGACATGGGCACAGCCATGTCAAGAACCAAAGCCTCAGGCCCATGCGAAATGGCAGAGCCTTCCTGGGCTAGGCTCAAGGAAAGGGCGAGGCCTTCTCTCCTGGTCTGAATGCCAGTGTTGATGGTGTGTGCAGAAAATGCTCACCGTAGCTTTCTCCCTGAGGGGTTTACAGCCTTAAGACTGCTCCTTTGGAGTTAGCTGAATCTGTCTCCTTGTCAGCTTTAGAGCCTCCTTCTGGTGCATGGAAGGATTTTGAGAATTGCTCACTGATTTCTCAGTAAGTCCTCTTGATCAACAGCCTTTGTCCTTTTGCTCCTCCCTGGCATTCTGGTCTCTGGCAGGAATGCATTTCACTTGAATCCCAGTCTCATTATAATCAATATTCTACGAAGACTCAGTAAATGAGTTGGATTCATGGAATACAAACGTGACCTCTGAACAATTCTTTGAATTGGGCAGTGCTAAATTCTCCAGGATACCATGATGTTTCTCCCGTAAGTATGGAATATTCCAGGAGTGTTCCAGTGAGTCACCTAGTGTTTTCAAGTATATGAAGTGTATGAAGGCTCTCACACGCTTGCACTCATGTGTTTTCTGTGAAGGACCAACCCCAAAGGTTTCTCTCTTCTACAAACGTCCTCTCCACATTAGACAACTCTTAACCTAAATGAAAACAACATTCTGCACCTCCTAAGGTACGTGGATACCTTACCTGTGTAGCCTGCAGTGTGAATCTCTGTCTTCCAGAAGTGGAAGACATTTTTGAAAACTGGTACCCCCCAAAAAGCAAAACAAGAGACTTGGGGCGCCCTCTGCTGTCTCTGCTAAGTTCTTCTGCTGTAGGTTGGAAAAGAACAAAGCATGAATAAGTCAGCCCCCCCCCCCACTCAAGCACGCGTGAGCACACACACATGCACACACATGTGCAGGCAGTACAGACATGTAATTAAAACCATTGTTTCCCAACTGCCTTCTTCAAAATGCCATTGTCTTCCACTTGCTGGTGTCTAAAGCTCTGTGAACTCGAGCTTCTCCCAAGTAGTGGGGTCATAACTATCTCAGAGGGTTCCCCTGAGGATTCAATGAGACACCTACCCAAGGTTCTGCAGGAACCTGACAAACAGTAACCCCTGCTATATGGTGGCCACTCCTTTATTTTAATTAACTTTGGCATAAGTGGTCCTGCCTCTGTTGAATTCCCCATCACCCACATACCTAAAGAGCAGTGGTTCTCAGCCCTCCTGATGCCTTAGCCCTTTAGTGCAGTTCCTATGTGGTGGTGACCCAACCATAACATTATTTTTGTTGCTACTTCATAACTGTAATTTTGCTACTGTTATGAACCACAGCGTAAATATCTGATAGACAAAAACCTCTGTGGTCCCTGTGAAAGGTTGTTTGATCGCCATAGGGGTTGTGACCCACAGGTTGAGAACTGCTGCTATAGCTCAAAGGAACAATCCTGCTTTTTAAATTTTTAAATTTCTAATTAACACATTTTAAAGAAGTGCCCAATTATAGCAGTGCGCGTTAGTTGCCTGGGCACTAAGACTTTAAACAGTCTCACAGCTGTCTGCCAACAGTAGAGCACCAGCTGCCCCCCTCCTGCTCTCAGGGGAGAAGGGGCTAGGGAAGGTTGCTATTTATTGCCCACAAAGTTGTTTGTATTTCTTCCTTCTTGTTTTGTTAATGAACGGTTGTGACCTAGCAATCTTCACCACATTTATGTAAGACGTTACAGCCATTTAAATGCTCAGCAAGAAAAGACACAAGGTTAAGTTAGAGGACAGGAGGCAAGGTCTATTCTCAAGGCTCTGAAGGTTAGAGAAACTGCAAAGTTTTGTTGTTGTTTACAAAACACCACAAACAGAGATGTCAGTAAGCCATTGTTTTCTTTTCTTGTTTAAGATGGGGTTTCTCTGTGTAACAGCTCTGGTTGCCTGAAACTCAGACACTCGTGTTGCAGACCAGGCTGGCCTTGAACTCAGAGAGATCCACGTGCCTCTGCCGCCCGAGTGTTGGGATTAAAGATGGCCACCACAACACCTGGCTTCATTATCGTCTATGAAGACAGAGATTTTTGGGTTTTGTTTTTAAATGAGGATGTCTAATGCTTCATAGAACACAGGCAAAATCCTTCTGACAGCTGAGACGGGTTCCTGCGCACTGTCAGAGCAGGAGGAAGGGCCCCACTTGTTCACGCATTTCCTCAGAAGGTGGGGCTGCTCTGCCACCCACTAAGGTGGTAACCGATGATGTGGTACAGTGTGGTACAGTGCTTACTCTGCCGGCACAGCCTGCCTGCTTTATGTTCTCGGTGAGTTCACACTTACTCTAAGCCAGTGTGCCTGAGTTAGCCCAACTTAACCAAATGAGCCAACTGACAGCCTGAGGCCATGCAATAAGTCACGGAGTCCTTAATAGTCTGCTAAGATCTTAGGAGGAACTGTTTCAGTCAGAAGAGATAATAATATGACTCCGTGGGGAGGATACCAGACCAGGAATCTAGTGCCCTACCCTAATTAGTTCTGCCAGTAAGGCCATTTCCTTAACCTGAAAGGGAGTTAGAAGATGTGGGAAGTTTCTCTGACTCTAAAATGCCTGATTCTACAGACAATGCTTGCCTGAGAAGAACAACAAGGTGAACAGACTTTATTCTGGAAATGGCCTCAAGGACAAGTCTGAAGCCCACTGGGTCTCTGCTGCTGGGTTCGACACCTGGTTGGGCCTTCGAAAGAAGAATGAGTGAGGTGGCTCCTGGCTACCTTTTGGAAACGATCACACGTGCACAGTTCATCCAAAGCTGCATTTCAAACTGTCATAGAAACGGCCCACTGTCAAGAAAGTTTTATAATAATGGTAATGATCAAACAACAAAAATAATGTGCACAAAGAGAAGGTGCATAGCAAACACAGTGACATGCAGGATCAAGTATTTATGATATTAAATAGAAAACTAAGCATCCCATGGTTTTTTAAAATCAGAATTTGCCAATGACAAAGACAATAATCATTTTAATTCAGCATACTCAGCAATTCTGAAAGCTAAATTCTGGTTTTGTTTACATGCTGAGGAAAGAAAAACACAAGCTCGAGTCTGTGCAGGTTCCTTTTATTTCTTGTTTTGGAGAAAAATTAACTCTACCGAACCCTGAATGAAAGTGTCAGATCATCCAAGCACACACGGGCAATATTACTTTGTAGATGGGAAAATGACGGCAGAGATGAGAGAAGGCCTTGACCGTTTCCCCACATGGTAGAAGAGGGTTTCAGATCTCTCAAATTCAGCGAGGACATCGCTTGCAAGGCATCTCTCCTGTGAAGGTCACTCAAGGTTGACGAGACCACAGGAAATTCCTCCTGCAGGTACTTTCTGAGTGTCGCTCTGGTGCTGGGCTGCATTAGTGGCTGTGGCCCTTACTCTGGTGTGGCTGACATAGGGGAAGCTGCCTTTCTGTGGCAACGGTGCTTCCCTTGCTTTCCCTTGCTTGAGCTAGCTCTTCACATCTCTTTGATTGGCAAGTCACCACCCAGGGGCCTTGGACGTAGGGAGACCAGGTGTTGGCACAGTGCCACTGAAGTGAGATGCCTGGCATCTCGGAGAAGCCAATGATTCACCCATGGCAGCTCCTCCAGACCTGGGAGGTTGAAAACACAGTTACTCAGTCAGCAGGGACTGGCTGAGAGGTTGTAAGGTCCGTCGGCTGACTGTCCTCTTTTTTAATAGCACTGTGTTGGATTTCTTGTCCCGGGGGACATGGCAGAGCAGAGCATCCAGTGTGTAAGTGGTGACCAGGCCGTTAACATGCAGCATCCCATAGACCTCATCAAATCTGGCCGCGAGCGTGGGGCTGTCCTTCAGTTTGCCCCTCACCTTGGCCAGCTGGAAGAAGAGTAGTCATTACATCACTGTGAGGTCTTCCTATCCTCTAAGAAGCAGAAACAGACATGCAGAAATGTCCTGTGTACACACAAAGATGAACACCAGGGCACACAGGCAGGGTGACTGTTAAGAGCCTGTGGAAGCCACAGAGTTCAGAACTTCATAAAAGGAAGCAAAAGCATACGCAACTGGGAGAGTTCGAGTGCCAGCAGAATCAACAAAGCGTGGGTGGGAGCAGGGGGTCAGATCACACGGACTTTACATACAGTCCTGGGAAAGATGCTTGGAAAGCCAGGGGACGACAAGGGCTATGGTCTGATCGAGACTTAACAAGCTGCCCAGAGAATAAATGGAGGGGGGAACCCCCATCATAGCCCAGAGGAGGAAAAGATGGTGGTGACTGGGAAACACAGGAAAGATGGAGAGGCGAGGGTAGGTGAGGTGCACTGTGGGTGTTAGCGAGGGACTCGAGCTGAAGGAAAGGAGGTCAGCGTCACTTTCCTAACTGGGATCTTAGGATGATGGACACTGCCATTTACTGAGACAGGGAGGACAGCGAGGTCCAGAATTGGAGGGGAAATCCAGAATCTCTTCTGGAAGTGAACATCAAGGTAGGCATGCCAAGAAGACCACTGCCAGAGAGGTCTGAGACAGAGTAGAAGACCAGTTGTAGAAAAAGCAGTCACAAGTCCACGGTACTAACCCTACAAAAGCAGGTCAGCTCAGAATCAGGATCTGCACAAAGCTTACCTTTTACATAGTTCAGTTCCAACTGAGGACTCAGCCTAGCATCCCAAGGCAAGTTAAATGGGATCAAGCTTCCTAACATCCTTTGGACATCTTCTAAATAAATCCTTCCAAACATGGGCTCCTGACTGAACTGTAGATAATCAGTTTCATGTTCTGTGGAAAAGGTTTCCTTAGCACTCAAGTTCATGGTAGATGATGGCCACATTCATGTTGGGTATGGGAGGATGCTCTTGTACACTGACTACAAAGATTTGTCACTAGTATTGGTTTAATAAAATGCTGATTGGCCAGTAGCCAAGCAGGAAATATAGGTGGGGTACCAGACTAAGAGAATTCTGGGAAGAGGAAGGGCTGAGATGCAGTTGTCACCTGGACGCAGAAGAAGCAAGATGAAAATGCTGCACTGAAGCCATGTGACTAAACATAGATAAGAATTATGGGTTAATTTAAGTTGTAAGAGCTAGTTAATAATAAGCCTGAGCTAATATTCCAAATAGTTTATAATTAATATAAGCCTCTGTGTGTCTTTGGGACTGAACGGCTGCAGGACTAGGTGGGACAGAAACTTCTGTCTACAGCACAGGCTTCCCAGAGAAGCACAGCATAACAGACTGGAGGGACATTCACCCAGCTGCATAGGCCACAGTGGGTTCATCACTGAAGAAACCTTCATCAGCATCCCAACAGCCATGGGATGCAGGTAAGAAATCACATCATATTGCTGTTACTCAGTTTTCAAAAGCCAATGGGAAAACAGCTAATATTGGATCACGTTCACTAACATTACTGCAGGAAACCAGAAGCTCTTTCCTATACTCCTCTGTGGTATTCTATCTACAATAGTTGACAGACTCAACATACTTTTAATAACTATTGATATAAACATCAAGTACAGTGTTTTCAAAATATAGAGTTTGGGGCCTGGGAAGATGGCTCAGCAGTAACAAGCACTGGCTGCTTTCCAGAGGACCCAGTTTTGGTTCCCAGCACCCACATGCTGGCTCACAGCCTATCTGTAACCCCAGATTCAGAGGATCTGGCACCCTCTTCAGGCTTCCAAAGCCACCCCATGCAACAGGTGAACAGACATACATGTAGGCAAAAAACTCAAGACATGCAAAATTTAGAAAATAAAATAAAATCTTCAAAAATATAGTTTTGTAATATTAGAGTCTATATATAGTCTCTCTCTCTCTCTCTCTCTCTCTCTCTCTCTCACACACACACACACACACATACACACACACACACACACACACACACACACACACACACACAGACCTAGCTAAGCCAGGCACACGCCTGCATTTGGTGGAAATGCCAGCTCCTAAGAGGGTGATGTAGGCAGTTCCTGGGTTTCAGACCAGCCTGAACTGCATAGCAGGACCCTGCCTCAGAAAACGACAACACAACAAGAGACCAAAGAAACACATGAAAAAAAAAAAAAAAACAACTAGCTCAAAAGGTATGGAGTTGTATGATTCATTTCTCAATAAGCAATTCCCTGAAAGTCTCAGGTAATCAGGGGGACCAGGCTGGAGCCCAGGGCGAGTTTTCTAAGTGAAAGAGTCTTACGTCAGAATTTTCAGTGTGAGGCTGGTCTGTGTGCTTTAGACATAAATGGGCAACAACAGGCCATAATGATTTATTACAATTAACTACTGAGAGAAACAAAAGTTGCATCAGTATTGTTATCACATACACATATGTGTGCACATACAAGCATGCATGTGTGTATACACATGATCTCCAGCACACACAAGCACATCTGTGTACTCTAGAATCTGTTCATATCTCCATGTCCTCTGCTTTTAAAACTTAACTCCAACATGATCTGGAAAAATCACAACCCAGGCAGAGTAAAGCCCTCTAGTAGGAAGAAACTAATCCTGCCGGTAAGATTCCTGATAACTCCTTTGCCATCAGGAAGAAGCAGAAGCAAGGAAACAGGTGAGACAGCTGGGATGCGGCATGATGAAGAAAGCGGTACCTGCTCCCTGGTGCCCATCCGGCCACCTCAGCCAACAGCAGAACTGGCAAAGCACAGGAAAGTGGAACAAGGAAGGAGGACCAACCCACAGGTCACTTGGTCAGAACAAATGACAGGGTGGGCATGATTGCTAATGGCAGGGCCGCCTGGTGCTAACACATTTTCTTAGTTCTTCGCTCCCTCCCCAACCACTGCACATGTTATTGGAGGTATACAGGACTACAGTTCAGACTGGAGAGACGGCTCAGTGGTTAAGGTGCTTACTGCTCTTGAAGGGGAGCTAGCTTAAAATCTCCTCTAACTCCTTTACCAGGAGACCTGATGTCCTCTGGCCTCTGCAGGCACCTGGACACACATGACACAAAAACTCAGAGGCACACACAGGTACACATAAGTAATAAAGAAGGCTTCGAAAACAGTGACTGCATTTCAAGAGGGCAGCGGTAACTTCTGCCATGTCTCACGCCCTCGGGAGGCACAGGAGCTTACCTCTTCCACTCTGTTTCCAATTTTAGGAATTGCCGTTTCCTCTTCATTTATATTCAATTTAATTTTAATGTTTGGGAAGCACACTCAAGGAAATCCTACTTCTATTCTTTAGCCACTTTTTCATAGCTGTTTTGGTTTTCTACATTAATTTAAATGTAAATATATGAATGTATCTGGCCATGTATCTCACTTCATGATGGGGGTTCTGGGAAATTCACTGTTAAGGCTCAGAGTCTTCCCAAGGGTTCAAAGCATTCCAAGTCCTAAGTGAACCCCATCTTTGTTCAGCATTGGCTATTGGTTCTTTTCTTGTAATTTTCAAAAAAAACCTCTCCACATTAGAATTGGTCAGCTCTTTGTTGTATGAGTAAAAACCTCAAAGTATTTTCTTCAAGATTATTTACCTTTTTATTTGATATAGCGTTTCTGTCACACAAAAACACATTTTTAGGGCAAGATGACTCAACAGGCCAGGGTGCTTGCCACCAAGCCTGAGAACCTGGACTCAAAACTACATGGTGGAAGGCGAGAACCATCTTTCGAAAAAGTCTTCTGACTTCCGCATGTACTGTGGCACGTTCGTGTTCACCACACATACATCCGTCCGAATACGCACACATGCATGTACATGTACACACACCATATCTTAACACAAAATAAAGAAATATAAAAAAACAGATAAATGTGAAGACTTTATGTACAGGCTTGGGGAGACAACTTTGTCAAGTAAATATCTGTTTTGCAAAAATAAGAACTTAAAATTTGATTTCTAGAACCCATGTAAAAAGCCAAAATGATCAAAGAAGGCGGGTTTTTAATCTGGAAGCTGGGGAGGGAGAGGCAGAGCTCTGGTGCTCACTGGTCCCCACCTAGCGGGATCCATGAGTCCAGGACCTTGTGGGAGATAAGTACAGCCTCTGAGGGCTGGAGAGAGAACCACTAAGCTGCATCTTGAAGTCATTCCTTCCTTTAAAGAAGCTATTTTTCTTACTTGTTTTAAGCCAAGCCACAGAAAAAGTATAGTGGTATACTTCCTGAGGTCATTCCCTTATCACATTAACTTAGTTTTCCTAGCTAAACCCATTTGTAGGGTAACTGTTTCCTTTAGATGACAGATAGTATACACAATAATGCTGACAGGACTGGTCACAAGGAAGGACATTCTGACGAGACGTAAGTGTGACAACGTCCAGTAGCAGTGGAGATGCTAGAGAGACACATGCAGTCACCTTGGACATACAACCACAGCCAGCAGCTGACAGTGTATTAGCCATTCTCTTCCTCCCCCAAACAGGAAGCAAGGGTTAGCAGAGAGTGAGGAGCAAGGAGAAGGTACTGGATGCTACAGTGGTATATTATCTGTGTGTGTGGTTTTTTTGTTTTGTTTTGTTTTTTTGTTTTTTTGTTTTTTGTTTTTCGAGACAGAGTTTCTCTGTGGCTTTGGAGCCTGTCCTGGAACTAGCTCTTGTAGACCAGGCTGGCCTCGAACTCACAGAGATCCGTCTGCCTCTGCCTCCCAAGTGCTGGGATATTATCTGTGTTTTAATAAATAAAGCTTGCCTAAAGATCAGAGGACAAAGCAGCCACACCAGTCAGTCATATAGGCCAGGGAGTGGTGGCACACACGTTTAATCCCAGGACTTGGGAAACACAAGATTGACTCCGTCTAAAAGAGAAACAGCTCACACAAAGGTGATCCCAGCACTTGGGATCACACGCTTTTAATCCCAACACTAGGGAGGTTGAGTCAGGAGCGATAAGGCTGGGCAGAGAGAGGAATATAAAGGGGAAGAGTATGGAGTCTAAGGATTTGTGGAGACAGGCTCTCGCCCTTTCGGTCTGAAGACTTGGTAAAGGTACGAACTCTCTAGTAGTTGGCTGCTTTGCTTTTCTGATCTTCAGGTTGAACCCCAATATCTGTCTCTGGGTTTATATTATTCGTGCTATGGGAGACTTGAGAGAAAAAAGGAAAAGTACCTACAGAATAGTAGAGGGGAAGAGCAACACAAAGGAGATGGCTCCCTGGGAACCCAAAGCCATAGTACGCCAGGAGGAAGTAGTCTTCGCACTGAGCACGGGAGCCCCGAGACCACTGGAGAAACTACAGTGTCTGGCTTCTTGCTGAAGAGGCGGTCTCAGGGCTATGACGCCAGGTTAGCATAGGGTGCCCTTGCACTTAGTGCCACCTGCAGCACTGGCACACTTACCACTTCCTCTGAGAATGCGTGTCTTTTCACAAACACCGATACACTTCTGTCAACAGTGTCCTGTAAGATCTTTATCAGGTTTTCCAACCTATTTGACTGGACATGGATTAAAATCTGAATAAAAGAACAGACAAGACTGAGCTAGCAGGCTTTTCAACGTTGAGATGAGCCTGTATTGACAGACACCAATTTTTAATATTATTTCCTAATTCATTAGCTCAGATATGCTTTTTGTTTGTTTTTTAAGTGCTTTGTATGCATGTTCACAAGCAAAAGTATATTTTTCTATAGCTAATGGCATTGCTGTAGCTGGAGCCAGTGAGGTACCTCACAGAGCAGAGACACTTGCCACACAAGCCTGAGTTTGATTCCTCAATTCCACAAAAAGAACAAGACACAACTTCACAGTTATGCTCTGACCTCTGCATACACATCTACACACACACACACACACACACACACACACACACACACACACACACAGATGCCTGGCTAAAATTTTAACCCTGACAAACGCAAGCTACGTGACTCCCAGCTGCAAATTCTGCTTTTAACGTCCTCATCTGTTAAATGGGAACAGTAGTCTCGAGTCCCACATTGTGTGTTACCGTAAACATGACATGAAAAACCAGCACCCAGGAGGTACAAGTGAAAACATTCATTCCCTCCGCCCTCTTTCCCCTAGGATCAAGGGCCATGACAATCAACTGTACCCTAAGTCTGGCTGGAGGAAGGCGGCACCTTTCATCTGTTGGTTAACTGCAGCACGCACCCTGTGCCAGGTAGAGTGGAAGCTGGCTGAAGTCGCAGTGAAGCCTATCTATCTGCACTGCACCCATTAACAACCTTCAAAACTGGATGCCAAACCAAACTTGTGAAATGGCCCTGCCAACAACTTCCCATCAGCCTGGCACACCCAGCACACGGTAAAGCAAGGCTCATTTCCCTCTAATCGTCAGTACTCACCAGGACAGTTTGAGACACAAAGAAAAGGTTTTAAAAAATGAGAGTAACTGAGAAGTCACCAACCAATGTAGTCACTGTTTATAATCTGATGTGTTAGTTTCAAAATGTATTTTCCCCAAAATTGGATCTTTCCTTTGCAAGTTACTAAATAATTTTGCTTAACACTAGAAATAATTGGTCTAAAGCCACATATTGAACAAAGGCATAGCAATTATTCATGGAAACACACCATATTATATTATATTAATTGATATGTATACATTAAAATAAAAACCTAGTACTTTTTAAACTAGAAGTTATTACACCAACAGGAAGGAACACCTTTACAGCCCAGGTCCCCGGGAGAGGCAGCATCTCCTCCGCCACACTGAACCAGCTGCACCATTTCACCCCGTCGTAATGTCTGCTTGTGGAGTGTTTGCATTTTCTCTATTAGAACAGAGGGGAAGAAGGTTGTCAACTCACAGTTCTGGAGGTTCAGGGCCTGGGGCTGCCCCGAGCTCAGCCAGGGAAGGCGCTCTGCCCCGAGTCACACCATGGCACACATGAAAGCAGGGATGGCATCTCAGAGAGGAAACCAGAGGGCAAACAGTGGGGCCTGGCTAGGCTTCTACGACGTCCTTACAACTACCTTCATCCCTCCTGAGAGCACACCCCCAGTGACCTCGTAGTAATATCTATCCTCTAGGCACTACCTTTTCCTTCCAACTTCAAAAGTGTATTTTCAAAACTATTTCTTACATGTATATAATAAAGTTTGATCACACCCACCTTCCATTTCCTTCCTCTTCTCCCATGCGACTCCCTCTGGAATATGTCCTCTTCCCAACACACCCCTCCAACTTTCATGTCCTTTTAAAAACTAACCTGAGCTTAATTAGGATGGCACATGCATGGGTTGTTTGCTAGCTCCTGACGGAAAACGACTCTGCATCCCCCAGACACAGCTAATTGCCAAGAGCTCCTCACACGGGGATGGTGACTCATGCTGGCACTACATCTTAAGGTCTCCTACTTCACTCTCATCACACCATGGGCTACGTCTCCCACAGATGGACTCCCGAGAGACAAACGAGACAAACAAAATCTCAAGGGAAGCAGCTCACCAGGGTGAGGGCAGCACTGCCAAAGAGAGCTGTGGTTCTTCTGAGACTGACAGGCTAGAGTCAACATGCGTGGGTCTTGATGGGCTCACAGATCACATGAGTGCAGGACGGAGCACGCACGTGTCAGCTGGGAAATAAGAAACCAGCTCCTCTGGGTCACACAGGCAGTAGAAGTAGTTCGGATAAAAAGAAAATTAAGTTGGGGGAGGATTAAGTAAGTTCAAATTCTAATGCACAGCAGCAAAAGATTTAAATGTAAGCTATTGATTTTTAAAACAGACCAAGGAAAAGAAAACTTTCATCTATTTTTACTAATATTGACTCAACAGGCTCCCACTGCCAGCCCATTTGTCAGGCTCACAAATTGTTTAAGGATTCCAAGTAGAAGACAGCCTTGGAAATGCTGAAGCCTGTGTGTCATTTTAAAGCTCAGGCTGGTAAAAGACCTGGAATCTAAAAGCCGCCTCAGGGAATGCACACTGCCTCTTCTTCGTCATCCAAGAGTACGAAGAAACGGGCTTATAGTGTGACACAAGGAATTTAGATCGGATATCTGCAAGCTTCCCAAATGGGAATTCTTAAAGAATAAGACTGTTTCATTAAAGTTTCCAAATAATGGGTAATTCCTTGACTGCATTCACAAAGAGAATCAAATTTAACATTAGTTCAAGGTTCCTTAACTACAACACGCCGGTCCTACCCATGTGCCGGCTGGCTGTCCTCCCACATCGGAGAACAGAAGCTGCCTTGCAAGTGCATGAGCCCCACGCCCCAGCCACAGGCGTGGACACATTTCTCCCCCCTGACGACTCATGGTGTGTCTCCACCAGACCATTTTCCCATTTGGAAAAAGACATTACTACACTTCTACAACAACGTGAGAGACAGGCAGGGACAGAAATCTAAACCACAGAGCGGCAGTGGCTGTGTCTGTCAGTCCTGTGATCTCAGCGCGACTACTCAGGAGTAGTGAGTCCCAGGCCTAGACAGGCACAGCCTGCCTTCCTGTCTTCATGGGTCTCATCTCCCCAGAGAGGTGGGACACCCGGGCTTTGCAGTCATCTGTCCGTGCTCCAACCCTGGCTCCGGTGTCTACTGACTGTGAGAACTTGGCAAATCTCTCGGCCTGGACCATCCCTTTCCACATGGGCACCACTGAGTGATACTGCTCCAGCAGGACTCTACAAAACTAACAAATCACAAGGCGTCTAGTCTGGTACCTTAGCTAAAATTAAATTAAGATCTGGCTGTCTCACCCTCTTCAGCGTCCAACCCCCCAGTATCATCTCTAGGAAAAGCCTGCAGTAACTCACACCGCATCGCTGCCCGCACGCTCACGCGCAGCTCTCCTCTCTAGCACTGCAGCCACTCGGCTGGCTTTGCTGCTAGAGGGGGAGTTCCTCCCTCGTCCCAGCAACTCTCCCATCCCATCTGCAGTCACTCTCTAGGAGGCGGCTATACACCCGGACATAAGAGCTGTCCATATCTAACAGGAACCGAGAAGACAAAAGTAATGGCTGTCCCTTTGCTGTTATGGCTGAAGAATGGATCTGAAGCAGCTGGCCTGGGGCGGGGAGCACTTAGTGCTCCATACTAACTAAGTTCTTTACAGGAGTCTGTCTGTGACAAGTGTTAGAGTGGGATCTAGGCAGAGCTCCACGATCCTGAGGAAACACAGTAATTCTAACAGGTAATAACTTTCTGCTCTGTACAATGCCCCCAGGGCTTTCAGAAGTAGGTAAGCTTTCATGGTATGCTTAGAAAACTAAGATCAGACATGACATCTAAAGAATCTGTGGACTGGACCCAAGGACTCAGAGCTAGGAGGCGGCGGCTATAATCAGCAATGTGGTCTTTGCACGGAAGGCCTCACCAAGAGCAATCTGTGGAAAGCACTGTCCTTCCCGCTACAACCCATAGCCCCTCCTCCAGAACACAGCCCCATAGTTGACCTGTATTAGTTAGTTACTTTTCTTGCCATGTGACAAAATAACCAATAGAAGCAAATTAAAGGAGGAGGGCATGGAGGCGGGAAGAGGCCTGGCTGGCTGCAGAGGCTGGGGCAGAGCTCTTCCATCTGGCTGGGTCTGGATGAGCTCGGGCTGGAGCCAGAGCAGAAGGTGCCTTCAAGGTGCGCCTTACTGACTCACTTCTACTAATCGAGGCCACAGTCCTGACACAGCATAGCAGCCGGGAGCCGAACACACACACACACACACACACACACACACACACACACACACACACACGCCTACGGAAACGCTTCACCCCTGCCCTAGCAGGTCCCCTTCACTCTCCTCAGCAGCTCTGCAGCCTGGCTGTGTTCTCTGGTCACTCCCCTGTCTGGAGACACCCACTGCATGGTTGTGAACTAGCTCATGTCACACTAGTGCCATTTCTAGTCTGAAAAGAGTGTTCTTCAGCATAAGTCCTGGATTGTTTAGAAGACAAGACCTAGAGAGCTGGGGACCTGAAGGGCTCGAGAGATGGCTCAGTGGCTCAGAACACTCGTAGTTCATGCACAGAACCCAGGTTAGGTGCCTAGTGCTCACAGGCCGCTCACAAGCACCCATAACTCCAGCACTAGGGGATCTGATGTCTTCTGACCTCCACAGGCACTGGGTGCGCACGTGATGCTCAGATATTCATAGACAAAACACTGGACCTCTGGAACTGTGAGGCACCCCAATGAAATGTTTTATTTTATTAGAGTTGTGTGGTCATGGTGTCTCTTTACAGCAATAGAAACCTAAGACAGCACATAGAGCAGCTTATCAGGCACAGGCACACCACAAATCAGCCGCCACAGATGGGATGCAGTTAGCACGCAGGCTTCACCCAGGGCCTGGGAGGAGTCTGGCCAGTTCAACCACCCCTCTTCAAACCCACAGCCTTCTCACTTGTGCCTCAAACACCATGGGCGCCCTGCCACACAGCCGAGCAGACCCAGCACCCCACCATTAATAAACTCCAAGAAGCCTGTGGTGATGACTTCTCTCCCAGGAGAGGCTCTTCCCTGAGAGAGGCTTAGTAAATGACCATTCTTCTCAACTGAATGCCAAGGCTGGACAGTTAGGCCATTGCACACAGACAAAAACAGCAAGCATTGTACCACATCTCAACTCATTTAAAGTACAAGACAACCACTTACATTTAAGTTAGCGCAGGCTATATTCTCTGGATTCATGATTTGAGAAAAAATGGACATGGCTTTTTCCACCTGGTTCTGGAAGGAAAAACAAAAGTCATGACCCTAGAGCATGCAGCCATCACTCTGTCCTACATATTACTTAGAGAAAGCAGGATGCTCTTAGGCACAGGGCCTCAGAGTTTTAAATCAACAATGGGACTTTTTAAAATACAAACTTAAACAGACTATATAAAGGATTTTACCCAGCGGCATGGAATCCTATGCTTTAGCAATCTCTCTGAGTCTAGTTCCTCAGATGGAGGTATTGAACTGGCACCTTTCCTTCTCCCATTGGAACCAGCTTTGAGGAAAAATGACAATGAGAGGAAACAGAGAACAAACCTCATCCTGGCATAATCAGTGAAGCCTCAAACCAGACAAGACGTGGGTATTGTCAGAATTCTTGGATATGGAGCCCTGCAAGGTGCTACACATTAGAGAAAGAGGCTCCACATTCTAGGTTCTAGGAGGTTCTCTATCAGTACAGCCTAGGGTCCGTGACCTAAGTGCTGGCCTGCAGAGATCGGAGTCGAGGCAAGGGGCTGACTGGGGCTCCTGGGGAGGCACAGGTGAGTGGTGAGGATGTCCATGGCAACGCTGTATTTGCAGGAGGCAGCATGGCTCTATGGTAGTGACAGAGAAGAGGCTGCATCCTGAAATCCTGTTGCTACAGATGAGGGAAACAATGTGGGCATCTGTACCCAGGACTGCAGGTTACAGCAGGGAGCTATTCGACCAAGGAAAGCCTGTCCAGCTGGACTAGGGCTCTGGTGCTTCTATCTCTCTGACACAAATTTACTGTCAGTGGTGTTCGAAAAGAAATTTATATTTTTGAGGGATGAGTAATCAAAAAGAATCAGCATAAGAACTGCGCGAAGAGAGTTTTTTTAAAAAAATAAAAGAGGAAAGGGACACTGATGTAAAACACTCTCTGAGAATGCCACACAGGAAGCATGTACCATCGTTACTATAACAAGGATATTTCTCTCAAACTGCAGCTTCCTTCTTTGATTCTCCACAAGATCTTGGCCCACCCACTCTAAATAGAAATGCATGCTGGGTCTTTGGCCACAAGTAAAAATGTTCTTTGCAGCAAATCGCTGTGACAATGAAGGTATTTTTTCATTATGGGATGTCTTTATAATACAGTTAGGAGGGAAAAATAAATGAAAAACAAGAACAAATGAAAGCAGTAACGTCCTGCCCACTTCTACATCACTTACGTCTCCTCTGCCCCAAGGCCTTACCTGGTTCAGAGCTAATGCCACGGCAAAACAGGATGCTCTCCTGGAGATGACATCTCCTTTAAGTAAGGCTTCTTCTCTTAAAGTTGTGCAAATTTTAGAAGATTCCGGGCTGTTCTGTGAGGAGATGGGATTGCTCAGTCAATATCACGAACCTTCAAGTGTAACGATTAACAGAGCTTAGTATCTCGGATTTCTGCTGTAAGAATCTCCCAGAGGCTATCTGAAGTCACTTGAAAAATTAAGCTCAACAGACAGGACAGTGTGGACTGGGGAAAGATCAGGGCTTCAGCGCTTCACAGGGAACTACAGGTAACTATGTGATCTGAGAGGGAGAGAAACAGTCCTCCCCAGGGAAGAGCACACCAACTGGCTGTCCAACACCAAACAGTCAGCCCTGACAACGCGCATACAGTAACATACGGACTGAGCAGGTTGTACTGTGGAATATATGCGTATACACATACACATACATGCATGTAACAGCAATTGATGAAAGAAAGCCATGAATGTGAAAGGGAGCAAGGAGGTACACATGGGAGGGTTTAGGGGGAAGCAAAGGAAGAAGAAACGATATAATTATATTATAATCTCAAAAACAAAAAAATTAAGCTATGCAGAGACCATCTGCAACATACTAGACTATTTATATGGTAGCAGCTCAACTCTAAACAAATTTTATTGTTCAGCTTGCCTATTTCCATCGTAAGCCAGTTTTCACTCGTAAACAGGCATCTTTGTATGCCAGCAGGCTAGATTCTAGGCATAAGCCCCACAATGGGACCAGCACTGTAACATGCAGTAACACAGGGGACTCTCCTTTGGAGAAGTTCCAGCTTAAAAGTCCCCAGGTAAGTCAAATACTTGAAAACAGTAACACTAATACAACGTAGCTTATAGAAGAATCCCATGAAAACAGAGACTTAAAAAGAAACCAAGGGGGCTGACGGGATGGCCCAGCAGTCAGCAGCACTTGTTGCTATTGCAGAGGACCTGAGTTCAGTTCCCAGCTCCCACACAACTGTCTGTAACTCTAGTCCAGGTGACCTGAGGCCCTCTTCTGACCTCTGCCAACACCAGGAACACATGTGGAGCACATACGTACATAAAATAAAATAAAAACACCTAAAAAAGAAAATGTATTTTTAAATCCAAGGAAGTGATGCCCTAATCAGTCAGACAGCAATGTAAACCCAGTCCGCGCCTCTGAGCTGCCACAGGTGGATGGGCTTACAATGGCAGCAGCAGCCTGACATCTGTGTGTCTGTGAAGATCTATCTATCCCACCACTCAATCCTCTCAACAAAGCCTGAATTTTCTGTGGGGCGGTTGCCAGGGGTGACTGGGAACCCCAGCAGCTCCTTTTCCAGACTTGTCTCCACTTGATAAGACAAGTTACTCTTGGATACAACACAGGAAGAAAGATCGTTTGGCCCTTCCTAAGAAGCAGAACTAAATTCTCTATACTTCAGCATGCACCCAGCGAAGCAAACTGGGCAGGAATCACCGTTTGGAATGACCCACATTCTACTGCTGGATGACTTGAAAGTATTATCGCATCCTATGTCAGCAAACAGAGCCCTTGGGCCAACTCTAACCCGCAGCTGAAAGTGGTTTAAAGGTTTATAATGGCTTGGAAAAACAAAAGTCAGAGGTAGAGGGCTCAAGAGATGGCTAAGTGGTTGTTAGCGCCAGCTGCTCTTGTAGGACTGGGGTTCAGTTCCCAGCACCCATGATGGTTTATAACTATCCATGAGATCAGAACCCTCCTCTGGCTTCCACGGGCACCAGGCATGCATGTGGTGCACAGACGCAGGCAAAGCACTCATACACATAAGATAACAGTAATAGTTAAAAAGAATACATGACAGCCATCATATGCGGAGTCCGCCAGGAAGGATGAGATGTTTCTGAAGGAGGGGGCAACAGTGAAGGCGATCTAGTGTAGCGTAATCTACAAGGGACTCTGGAGCTCAGCAGAAACTTGTCTCTTGCTTTCACGATCCACAAGCTTGCCAATGAGGGGCGAAAGATGATTGCTTTTCTCATGATAAAAATATATGACAAGGGCCGGGCGGTGGTGGCGCACGCCTTTAATCCCAGCACTCGGGAGGCAGAGGCAGGCGGATCTCTGTGAGTTCGAGACCAGCCTGGTCTTCAAGAGCTAGTTCCAGGACAGGCTCCAAAGCTACAGAGAAACCCTGTCTCGAAAAACAAAAAAACAAAACAAAAAAAAACAAAACAAACAAAAAAAAATATCTGACAAGGCTAACTTGAGTTTTCTAAAAATGGATACATTTAAAATTAAAATATTTGTACCAGATGGAAAACAGACTTCAGAGGAACTGGAGAAAGAAAGGAAGGAAGGCAGGCAGGCAGGCAGGCAGGCAGGCAGGCAGGCAAAAAATCCTCTCTTAGGTACTACTCAATTCCCAATGGCTTGAGCATTAAGGGGAATAGTCTTTTTTTTTTTTTTAATGTTTTTTATTTTAAAGATTTATTTATTTATTAGGTATACAGTGTTCTGTCTGTATGTATGTCTGCAGGCCAGAAGAGGGCATCATATCTCATTACAGATGGTTGTGAGCCACCATGTTGTTGCTGGGAATTGAACTCTGGACCTTTGGAAGAGCAGGCAATGCTCTCAACCACTGAGCCACCTCTCCAGTCGCAAGGGAAATAGTCTTACCAGTTTGTAGCAAACTGCAAAGGCAAGGATGTAGGTGTCTCTGCTGAACTTCACATCCTGGTTTTTCATTTCAATCAATACTTCCAGGGCACCTGCCGAGTGAACAGTGGCCAGCGGGGTTAAAAGAACCTATGGGCAGCTCCCCAAATCCTAATCAGTTCAGCATCACCTACCAAAAAGCAAATTTTAGCATGATCAAAGCCATTCCTTGAAGTTAAGTGGCAATTATCTAAATGTTAAACCAAATCATCAGGTCATGCAAGAAAAACGCATAGGAAACCCGCTAAGGTTTTAGAGAATCTGAGGTGCCTCATTCCAGACATCATATGCAATTTGATGTTATAAATTTAAGGAGCAAGGTCACAGTAGGGCTCCTCAGCAGAAATCTAAGGGTCACTTCTGTAGCTCTTCCCACCCCAGCTGCTTGTCCAGTAGTTTTCCACAACCACAGACTGCAGTACTTACTTTCATATTTGCCTTTGGTAAATAACATATCCATCAAAATATTGAATGACGTGGAGTCTAAGAAGAAGCCTCGTAAATGCTAGTGAAGAGAAAAGGGAGAGTTTGGTCAGAAGTTAAACTCTTAAGGGGGGCCACATACTGTAGCCCTTTTGAGACCAGGACTCATTAGGCAGCATTGGCTATCCTATAACTCACTGTGCAGACCACAGGATGGCCTCATAGAGGTTCACCTACCTCTGCCTTCCTTGTGCTGGGATTAAAGGTGTGAACCACTTCGCAGGGCCTGTCCCTTTACAGCAGTGGTTCTTAACCTTCCTAAGGCTGCAACCCTTTAATACAGTTCCTCATGCTGTGGTGATTCCCCAATCGCAAAGTTATGTCATTGTTACTTTGTGACTGTAATTTTGCTACTGTTATGAACTGTAATGAAAATACTGGTGTTTTCTGATGGTCTTAGGCGACCCCTGTAAAAGGGTAGCTGGATCACCAGAATCGCAACATGGGTTGAGAATCTCTGCTCTCCTGGTTTATATTTAGTGGCTTCCTGAATTCCCTATTGGTCTGTTATACAAAGGATGTTTTAAAGCTTCACTTTTAAACACTGTCATAGCTTTGGGGATGGACACATTGGACAGGAAGCAAGAGAGCTCTGTTTCATAAGCAGTGTAGAATCAGGAGGGTGGTGTCCGATGGCTGCAGCAAGCTGACTTGGAATGAAGCGAGCATGTCTCATGGAGCAATAGCTGCCACAAGCACGGAACACAGAGCTGCTCACTCGGCAATCATTTGCTAAAACTGTGCCTCTCAACCTGTTCTGGACTCGCATTTAGTTTAACAGACAAAAACATCTGTGTACTGATCTCGTTGTATTTGGTTTTAAATACATTAGCAGAAGAGCTAAGTTGGGGAACACGTATTATGTCACAGAGAAACTTAAGAGCTATTCTCTTCCTAATTTTTAGAGAATATATTATTACCACGACCACCATGTTTCCCAACTGTTCAACTCTTTTACATCAATTGTACAACCTTTGACCACTACCTCTCTTTCTATATCTTCCCAGCACTTTGAGTGCCATACTGTGACATGATATTTAGATGTCAGTAACCGTTTTTCTCCTTTGCTCTTTCTACCTGCCGTAGATCCTAGATGCTGAGATTAAGGAATGAGAAATAAGGCACCAAGGTCTGCTCTAAGTGCTGGGTGCTGGTCCAGAGAGCTGAGGGACAAGTCAGGAAGGTGAACAAGGGAGTAAGAGAAATGAGAAAAACAGCCACAGTCTCCGTCAGCATTGGGGGCTGCGGAGAACAAGGACAGTGGAGGGACAGCACACGCTCGCAGAAGCGAGGTCGCCCTCAGTCCTGACTCAGGCCACTCCACCTCTATAACACGTGGGACTCCACATACCAGGCTTAAGAATTACTTACATTGTGTTTACACTGGCACAGTAATGGCTTTGACTTATAACAATCAAACGTTTAATTTAAGTGTAACATTAAAATATTTACTTAAAATATTAAAATACAAATTACATGAAAAAGTGAGGCTTTAATAATTCTAACCCTAAAGATACTGCTTATCTTCCAGGTTTATTACACACATACAAATATGTAATCACGTGTATATGTGGGTATGGGTGCACACATGCCAGTGCATGTGAAAGTCAGAGAGCATCCTTGAACGCCAATTTATAGTTACTGCTTACCCCCTTAGTTTTTTTAAGGCAGAGTCTCTCATTGACTTCAGAAAAGTTTCTATACCCCATAAGCCCCTCCGCCGACACAAAAATTCGAATTAGACCAAATCAAACCAAATTAGAAAAAGCCCAGGTTTAATGAATACCAATGCTCCTGGATGGCTTTCCAGTTCTCCAGAGGAGCTGGGGAAGGAAGATGGGAAAACCATGTGATTGTTCTCTGGGGTGCTGTAGGAATTCCTACAGCCAGTAGCCTATTTAAGTTACCCGCCCACTTAGGCGTGGCCTCTTTTACTATATATGCTGCGGTCTGGCCTCTCTTCCGGCATGATTGGGTTCCTGTTCCCTGTTTGAGCAGAGGTACTCCCAAATAAATAATCCTCTGTTATACTCAATTCTGAGCTAGGGTGAGATTTCTTTGAAGCATCCGTCTTCATCTAGGGGTCTTCACTGGGGGGCTGTTTAAATGCCCCGTGGGAGTGGTCTTGAGCATCTCTGGGGAGGTGTCATTGTTTGATGGGCTTTCTCAGGGGCGGAGTCTGGACTGAGGCAACTCTTAAGGGAAGGGGCTTGGGATGGAACCTCCACCTGATCGTTCAGACTCTTTTTTGGGTATATGGATGCCAGGGCTGGGTTGAGCTTTTAACCCAAACAGCTTCTAACTCCTAAGTGGGCCAGGCTGGTTGGCCAATGAACCCCAAGAATCCACAAGCCTCTGCTGCCCTGGAGTTGTGATTATAAGTACATACTGCCATGATTGGCTTTTTAAAAATAGGGGTTTCTGGGGAGCAAACTCAGGTTCCTTTCAAGCACTTTATCCACTGAGTATTTCCCCAGCCTCTGTATGTGCTTCTTTTTTTTTTTTTTTAAAGTAGAAGATCAAATGTTAAAACAGTTCTTAAACTACCTTTCTTCTACTTACTAATTCATTATGACCACCTTCCTAATGCATGGTGTTCTTAAAGAAGGGTAACCCTAATGCTAGGCATGGTGGTACATGTCTATCATCACACCCTCCAGAGGCTGAGGCAGGAGATTACAAATTTGAGGCCAGCCTGGGTTACTTGTCTTAAATAAAATGGTCAAGCCTAGGGTAGTTCCATCAGTACAGAACACATAAGCGAGAAAGAGTAGGAAGCAAGGGCAAATCATTGCACTCTGGAGTTCCTAAATGTACTAATCACACATGGTGGACAACGGCCCAAACAAAGGGTCTCTTGTCATTTAAGAATTTATAATGCCTCTAATGCAGTTTCACCTTTTGGGAGATAGAAATAATAATCATACCTGTGACTGTGCTGTTGTGGAAATAATAATTATATAACAACAACAACAATTGTGGGAGAGGGCAGAAGATACAATAAATATTCAGTAAATAACTAAAACATGTTTTTACAATTATTTATTATTACCATGTGTATGTGCCATGGTGCATGCATGGAAGTCGGAAGACAACCATGTAGGCCTGATTCTCCCCTTCCACATTTGCATGGGTTCCACAGATTGAACTAAAGTTGCTGAGCTTGCATGGAAAGTGCCCTTATCCACTGAATTATCTTACTGATGTGCAAAATTATGATATGTTTTAGAAAAAGAAACCAGAATATATAAAAAGCATTTTAAAACTTGACCAGCTATAAATACAGTCTACAATCGAAAATAAAAAAGAGAGAGAGAATGCAGGTGCAGGATAGGAAATCAATGGCTGGTCTGAAACTATTCACCTCTGAATTCCAGAGACAGGAGTCATGCCCTAGGGCACCACACACCCAAAGCATATACACACCAGGGCGCTGCCTCTGTACTATGCTATGCCTCCAAAGACACATGTAAGTCTCCTTGTGAGCCAACTCTATGGAAACATTTCAAACGCAGAGAGCTTATTTATTCAGCCCAATGATCTTTCCCTGAAATAATATAAAATAAAAATAAAATGACAAATAAACCCAAGGAAAAAAATACCATAAAAAATGTCTTTTGTAAGAGCACCAAGAACACGAGATCACATTGGCAGGAGAAGGAACTGGAAAACACTAACCTTATCTTTGATGAGCTCCACTGCAGAGTCCTCAAGATCCAGCTCGTAGCACAACCTCATGAAAACTGGTCCAAACTTATATTCTCCCACAGTGAAGTTTCTGTTCTCTGCATGGTACCTGGTGATCAAGATGATTCTATGAGCAAAGATAGGGTACACAGGACAGACACAGGAATCGTGGAGACCTCAACTAGCAAATAGAAGGACCCAAGTTTGGATCCCAACACCCATGTAAAAGTCAGGCTTAGTAGCATGCACCTGGAACTACAACGTGGGGGATGGAGACAGGAGGATTCTCAACACGTACTGGACAGTCAGTGTAGCCAATCACAGAGCTCCAGGTTCAGTGAAACCTAGTCTCAAAAAACAAGGTTTAGGGCAGCCAAGGAACATATTTGATTGAAACCTCTAACCCTGTGTATGCATCCTCCAATGCACATGTACACATACATGAACATATATACATACCCCACACATGCCAGACACACCGACAGGACAGACACAAACCACAGTGTGCTCTCTACTAGGTGCTGGGAACACAATAAAGAATAAGCAACTCCCAGTTCGGGAGAAACAGGGATTTGAATAAAATTAGGGGCTCCAGAGTTTAACACACTGGGCATTGAACTGAAAGTTTTGTTAGAGGCCAAAATACTCTAAGAATTAAAAGAAGTAAAACACACACTGTAATCATCCCTTAAATTACCTGCTGGGCCCAGAATGTGTACAATGTTACAGAACAGCAGGGTCTCCTTAGAATGGGTACAGAACAAAAGAAGGGCACTGGGAGTGTCCTGTGCTTCTTCCAGGTGGCTACATGACCATATAGGGTGTCACACACCAACAGGCACAGTGTAATTTACATCAACCTCTGCTTTTTAAAATTCAGATAAGGGCCTACATAATCTATTGCCACCTAGGTTAAAAAAAATTAAATGTACTTTGAAATCTTAAGTCCTGGGAGAAGGCTAATTTTAATGGCAGTGACATCTTACTATGCAGCATAAGTTCTACAGGTGGCCAGTCATCTGGAACTGCTGCTTCAGGCACTTAGGATGATGGTCTGGTGAGCACCTGACGATCACACATGTCAGACTTCTGTGATGTAAACAGCTTTAAAGTATGAGCGGGAAAAGCTGGCTTTACTAAAACCTTTTCACCTTCTGCTGAAACAGCAGAGGGAAGCTGGAGTGGCATAAACACACACTGCCAAATACGGTGACGGTGAGCATGGACACGTGCCCTGCTTCATCACAATGCTGAGAGCTGAGTTAGGAAGGACAAGAGAGTGTGGGGATTAGGGACTTCTGTCTGCTTCTGCATGCTGGCTCCAATCTAGCTCTTCTACTTAAAAATTATGCAACTGTAGGAAAATCAGTTCATCACTTGGAGCCTCAGGTTCTTCATGTGTGAAGTGAAGATAAGGACTCAAGGAGTCTGGAGAGAGCTGGGTAAGTTTTCCTTGGCATGTGGCAATTCTTTAACACTAGGTAATATGAAATGCGAGGCATCTTCATATCTATAAATGTCAGTAAATGAGGAACTGGTACTAGATTAAAAACAGAAAGCAAAAGTTTCCTTGAATTGACATCTACAATCAAAAGGAAGTTAACACCTATAAAATGGAGGATATAAAACTCCCCGTAACCTAACCAGCGCTGGAGCGAGATTTTGAGGGGGATTGCGTCACTCCCACTTGGGCTGCCATCAAGGTGAGCGTCTGTGTCAGCTCATGACCTCCTTTCCTAGCGGGGACTGCGAGTCCCAGGGAGAGCATGAGCAAGGTGGTTAGACCACAGAGGCACCAACCCGTCCAGCTGTTCACAGAGGTGACAAAGAGCAACCGGGTCGTGTCATGAGCTTGAGTGAAGAGCTCCGAGTCACTTTGATATGTATGGTGAACGTGAAAGCAGAGTTGTGTTGTTATTCTTAGAGCTATCTTCTGATTTTAGGGCAATAACAGGAAAAATAAGAGAAAAACAGCCAGAGTCAAATAACAATGTAGCATTAGTTTTGCTGACACGACCTGAAGGTTTAATGGTAGGCATGTCATGGTTTAAACTCAGTTTGCTTCTCGAGGGTTGTGTATTGCGAGTTTATTCCCCTGTGTAAAATCTAATGGGATGTCCTTAGACCAACTGAGGAAATTGCTCTCAAAAAGGATTAGGTATATCTCACGTGACCCCCCAACCCCGTGTTCTAGAGGAGTTATAAAATCTAATGGGATGTCCTTAGACCAACTGAGGATATTGCTCTCAATAAGGATTAGGTATATCTCACGTGACCCCCAACCCCGTGTTCTAGAGGAGTTATATAAAAGCCTGAGTCTGGTCCCACCCAGCTTTATGGCTTCCTGTATTGAGACAGCACTGACCAGCACAGTGTGACACAGCCAAAGACCATCAGTAGAACTTAGCTGATGCCCTAGAATGTCCGAAACTGTGAATCAAACAAATCTCCTTTTTCCATATGCAGATTATCTTGGGCATTTTGTTACAGTAATGACAATTATAGTCTTTGGTCCAAAACACAAAGAGTACGTAAGTTTTCAAGGGCTCCTCATCATGACATGAGTTGTGCTGAGGAAAAACTAGAAATAATTTATTTGTCTGATAACAGGGCGCAGTTGATTACAATACCTAACATATGGTGGAATGTTGTTAGAGAGGAAGGAGTTTTGGTTGAGGAAATGCTCCATGAGATCCAGCTGTAAGGCATTTTCTCAATTAGTGATCAATGCGGGAGGGCCCAGCTCACGGTGAGTGGTGCCATCCCTGGGTTCTATAAGAAGGTGGGCTGAGAAGGCATGGGAAGCAGGTCAGTAGGCAGTGACCCACCATGGCTTCTGCATCAGCCCCTGCCTCCAGGATCTTCCTGTCCTGTTTGAGCTCCCATCCTGACTCCCTTCAATAATGAACAGCAATACGGAAACGTAAGCCAAATAAGCCCTTTCGCACAACTGCTTTTTGGTCATGATGTTTCGCTGCAGTAATAGAACCCTAAGATAAATACTGTATTGTCACTAAAATATGGCTCCTTAAGCCGGGCGGTGGTGGCGCACGCCTTTAATCCCAGCACTCGGGAGGCAGAGGCAGGCGGATCTCTGTGAGTTCGAGACCAGCCTGGTCTACAAGAGCTAGTTCCAGGACAGGCTCCAAAGCTACAGAGAAACCCTGTCTTGAAAAACCAAAAAAAAAAAAAAAGGCTCCTTAATATATAAATATGAATAAAGTAGACTATATTGATGTAGAGAATACAGTTTCTATACAGTAATAACTAGAACTAGAAGGAGCCGAGTATGGTGACTTATGCCTGCCATCTCAACACTCAGGAAACCAAGGCAAGAGACCTGTACATTCAAGGCCAGTCCAGCCTGAGCCACAAAGCAAAACCCTGTCTCAAAAACTAACCAACAAATAAACAAAAACATCCAAGCTATATAAAGGAAAACCTACTAAAATTATTAAATATTTGCATAAAAATCTGTGAAAAATATGTAAATATTTGCAAGCGGGCCTTAAGATAATTTGCATCACTTTTATCCCTCCCCACATGAGCCTGCTGCCCCAGTCTCCAGGACTGGGCTTCCTTTCTCTACATCTAACGTTGGTATGACCAGACAAATCCCGCGGGGCGGGAGAAGCTGAGCTGTCTATAGTGCAAGGTCTGGCAGCTTCCAGTTTTGTGTGGGTTTATGCGGCTCACACCAGGCTAATTAACAGTGAGGCACTAGAGAGAGAAGGGCCAGGACACATGGATGAGCACAGAAACATCAGAAATTCAAGGAAGATCTTCTTTGACCTGCTAACCTACGGGGCGAGAACCTTTGTGGGGGGTCAAATGACCTTTTCACCATTGAAACACAGATAGTTATCAGGATTCGAAACAGTAGCAAAATTATAGTTATGAAGTAGCAACAAAAATAATTTTATGGTTGGGGGTCACCACACCATGAGGAACTCTATCAAAGGGTCACAGCATTAGGAAGGTTAAGGAACACTGGCTTAGTGCTTCCTTTCCTCTCAACTAATACCTAAGAAAAAAGATGCAGTTGGTAGAAAGGAGGGCAAGGAGGCCACTGGTAGTAGGGAAAGAGGAGGTCACAGACTCCGTATCCTATCCAGGACAAGAGGCTCCTGTGTGAATGGGGGCTATCAGAGGAGCACTGGGGTGTGCTGAGGAGCTAGGGGACAGTAACTGGAGGGACCAGCCAGTCTGTTGGTAGGGTGTGAGCTGCTTTCCTATGCTCGGTCCCTTCAGTGTCCGAGGTCGAAGGCAGGCATCAGGACAAGATGTCTGGAAGTCATCTGCGTAGAGGGGACAACGTACGTCTTGAGAGTGGACACGACTACTCTGGGAAGGGCTGGGTGGGAAGCGATGAAGGCTGGCAGGGGTCTCAGGGGACGCCTCACCTGTAAATGACACTTTTCACCAGTTCCACATCTTCCCGGGACTGGCACAAGTGGAGCACGGTTTTCAATTCTTCCTTCAAGATGAGCTTGTTCTGGGTCAATTTCTCCTCCAAGTTTCTGAAATAGATTGCTGAAAGAAAGCACAAGGTGGTAGTGACCACTCAGGATGGGTGGGACTGTGAGCAGGCTGGCCTCAGGGAGAAGCCCAAGCACAGCTCACTGCAAGCAGGTACTGAGGGACCTCTCGTGTGGCGGCGGCCCTCACTGGCCATCACCTCCAGAGGAGTGAGTGCTGAAGACAGTCAATAAGGCGCATTTGTGCCATGGGGAATTCAGGGCCACAGTCCACCCCAGTCTCTGAAAATCACAAACTGAGGGGGGTAGGAGTGCCTTTGGAATGCTTCAGGTGACACTCACGCACACACAAGTTTAACAACTACTACTGCAGCCCTAATAAGAAAAACCACAGGTGACTCACAAGAAGAGGAGAACGTGCAGCCAGACACTCAGACCATCAGTGAGCAGGATCAAGAAGGGAAGTAAAAGGAAATGCAATTTCATCATGGATTTAGCCAGTGGTCAGACCATGTAATTCAGGAATATTTTGTGTTCTTGCAATTGGTTTAGCTTTTCCTCTCTCATGCCCATGGCCCGTCCTTACTGTAAACCAGACGACCATAGGATGGGCAGAGGGGAAAAAACAACCAAACAAACCAGTTCTCTAAACAATAGGGCTCTTCAGTGACAGAATCATTTTCAGGTCATCACGATCTATTTTGGTCCCCGTCTTTGCATTGATGGAAACCTCCAGAGTTGCCCTTCTATGGAACAAACACCAAAGGGAGCAGGGCTTCTGTGGATTACTTTCCTCAGTACTGTTGGGAAACAGCGCAAGAGGCAACAAACAGACAGCGCTATTCTCATTTTAGTAGTTCCAGAAGTATCTCAGGATTGGTTACAAGTCCAGAGCTTTGAAGGAAAGCTGCTGAAGTAGCCGCACAACGTCCATTTGCAAGGCAAAGACCAGAAGAGGACATTGGACCACCTGGAGCAAGGGTTCTAAGCAGATGTGAGCCTCCCCATATGGGTGCTAGGAACCAAACTCAGGTTCTCTGGAACAGCAACAAACACTCCTAGCTCCTGACCTATCTCTCAAAAGTAGGAAAGAACAATATAATGACCTTCAAGTGCCAATCAGCCTCAACAAATATCAACAGTTTGCTCATTTTTATTCTTCTATAAACTCTAAACACAATGAACTTTTCAAAGCAAATCCCAGATTTTACGATGTAAAAATGCCAAAATGCACTCTCACAAGGGGGTCTCATTTACCTACAAGTAGATCATAAAGTCTATGTATCACCAAGGATTACTCAACATTTGAAAGCCAGTCACCTGGATTCTTTAACTATACACTGTATACAAATCATCTGTGATCCTTCCATTTGTATCTCCATCCGTCTCCCAATTGATGCTGATTCTGGTCCTCAAATCATATTCTGAGTGGCACAGACTAGACAACTGGGCACAGGGCTAATTTCACTGGGATCCTGGGGGCAGGGCTAATATGAAATGAAAGGCAGACTAGGAAACTAAGCAAATGTTCACTTTTTTTTTCCCTCCATGAGATAGTTCTAGAAAGAAAGAAATAGAGAAAAACAGGAAATCTGAATGACAAACGGATCAAAGAGTCAACAAAACATATACTACTACCTTTGGTGCTGGGAAGGTTATATGCAATAGCCACTTTCTTCTGTTGGAATTCCTTCAGTTTCACAATGCTGTCTGTGAGTAGGTATCTTTTAGCTAAAGAACAGGAAAAGAAAATAAGTGAAATTATTTTGATTGTTTTTTCCCCCTTAAGAAATAACATAGTGCTTGGTTGACTCCAATGAACTCATCTTTACCTATTATATCAACAAATGATCCATCCAGATAGATACAAATATTATAGTATTCCCGGTGGGGAAACAAACATTCCAGTCTACTACTGAATTCAAATCTTGGCAAAAGTCTTACGTTTGAAAGTAGGTAATGATTAACGGAGTGTGAAGACTAGTTGACACAAAAGAAGTAAAAAGAACAAATGGGCATTTGCCATCTAGGTAAGGGCTAGTAACTGCATAGACACCACACACACACACTTTTTTTTCTATTTGGTTTATCTTGGTTTGAGAAGCATGGGATATTGAAAGAAGCTACACCGAGGCTTCTGGTTTTGTAACTTCTGAATTGAAGATGGCCTTTTAGACCTGGACTCAAGTAGCCTTAAATCAGAAATCACTGACTACAGCTTAGCAAGTCTGGAATGTACCCTTCTTCATTATCTTTGGCTGTGCATGAGATAAATACATATGAAGCTTAGCCAAAAAAACAAAACAAAACAAAAAAAAACAAAAAAAAACGTGCACTGAGTTCTGCTAAGATACGGTAATAATAAAAATAGCTATTTATGAAAAGGGAATCCTGTGAAGCTGTCAGACCCAGGTGTTTTGTTCAAATACTCCCTCTGCCAGCTTTTTGTGTCCTTGGGCAAGTGACAGTCTTGCCTGTTTCCTGTTTTGTGAAGGTACAACCTCTGTCATTGGATGCTGACTGAAGGAAAGGAATTCATGTATGTAAAATACAAAACAACGTACTTTTTATTAACATTCAGTAGCCGTCTCACGTTTAATATTTTCAGAAAGGCAGTAAGGAATAACTTGGGGGATGAGGAAGCCTGTCTCTGTAAGGAGCACAGCTGGGGTTCTCGTCTCTTAAACTCTGTACCAAAACCTTACAGAAAAGGAAACCCAATGAGTAAGGAATGTTCTCCAAGAGCAACGTGGACCATTCCGAGTCCAGACCCTAGCTGTCCTTTGCTTTCCAGGCACCAACTGGGGGTGTTCGCGGTCCCCAGCCAACCGGGCTGCACACACGTGCAGTCAGAGGGAAAGGTCGCCCGAGCCTTCTCCAAAGAGAGATGCTGCTGGGGTCTCACGCTCCCTTCTCTTCCACCCTCCCTTCCTCCACATCGTGAGGACGCGGGTACCTCCAAGAGTGCAGCGGCCGCAGGCGGAGCCTGAGCCCGTCACCCCGGGATGCAGCGAAGGACGCGGTGCCCACAACCTTTCCAGGGGCCGAAACACCGTAGCCATGTTGTCCCGGCCCGGACTGCACCAACTGCGGCACCCGGACAGGGGGGAAGCGCCCCAAGCGGTCCACTTCCGGCGGAGGCGGGCTCTGCCCCCGCCCCGCCCATCTCTGGCTCTGACCCCCGGGCCGGCGTTCCACTTGGTACGCTTCAAGATGGCGGCCCCCATGGTGCGGTGTGGGATGCTCTTGGCTCGGAGAATAGCTACGGCTCGCCTTTCCCTGGCAGGTTGGTGGCTGCTGCCTTGGAGGGGCAGCTCCATTGGGCCCCTCAATACTCTCTTCACTGAATTAAGGGAACGATAAGCTTTCAAGAAGGACGTAAATGCTTCTGGGATCCGGTTGCTAGAGAAGCCGTTTAGGTTGTCGGTAGCGTAGAAAGGAAAAGGAACTCATTTCCTTTAAGGATTAGTACCTGCCAGTTCAAAATTATGTGAAGTAAAGGAAGCCTATAGCATGAGAGATTTTGAGTATGTCTTGCAGGTTTAATGTGTTAAGCCAGTAGACATTTTGCTTACCATGAAAAATCCAAATTATGTTCACGCCTGGGGCCAGAATAGCCTTCTTCCACCTGAGAATTCTTTGGAGGGCCATTAGGCTAAAGTTTTCTTTGCCTGATCACTGTCTCGTACTTGATGGGCCGGATCCCTGTTCTTCACCTCGTGAAAGAATATTTCTTTACTAACTTCGCTTTCCCCAGTGACCTTGGTCACAACTTCTGCCACACATTTCATTTTTACCGTCTCCCACGTGTAGGTGAACAAGTGTTAATGGTTGTCCTTAGAGCACTTTGCTGTCTGAGTTGAGTTGTGCGCCACTCAAAGCCTTTATAGTGGATTTGATGATGAAAACACATTTTAAAGTATTTAAAGAAGCCAAGTTTGCAATGGTTACAATTTCATAATCCTTGAAGATATGCCGGATTATAGGAGTTAAATGTACTAACCACACTTGGATGTTTCCAGTGCTGCTAATCTCCTCTTTTCAGTCAACCTCCCTTAACACTAGCTTTTGAAAAAAGCTATACACACTTGCTCACACTGCTTAATGTACACCCCTTAAGAAACTTCATAGTTGACCTCAAGAGTTTTCTGAAGATTAGGAGGTTGAACTACCTAGTAAAAAAAAAGTTGCTTATCACACATTTGGCAAATTGGTACGAACAATACTTGGTACTAACGTAAGAATTTTCTGTAGAGCTACTTACCATATTTAATTAGGATTTCTAGTAAGTTCTCTGAAATCTACTAAGACCCTGTCTAGTAGATAAGGGAGAGTATGTTGGTTGCTTATAATGTTTGGGGCAGCCATTCTAACAAGGGAATGGAAAGTACATGGAGCAACATTGAGAGAACCTTTAGCCTAGTGGCTTGATTTCAGTTTAAACTAGCAAATTTATACTGCACCTGTGCCATTCCAACATGGTAGTTGCTAGTACATGTAGCTATTTAAATTTAAGTTGAAGATACATATTTAAAAACTAAGTTTTTTAGTGGTAGAAAGTGTTTTTAAGTGTTCAGTGGATCTATGTAGCTGGTGGCTTTTGTCTCAGAATAGACATTTAGAATAGAACATTTCCATTACTACAGTATGTTATATCGGACAAACACTACATTGGGCCATAGATGGAGGCTATAGGGAGACAATATAAGTTCACAGGACTCAAGATTTGGGTGTGTGGATAAATACCTTGACTTATAATGAAATGTTTGATATGGAAAAGTACTCTCTGCTTTGTACAAACTCATAACAGGCCAGTTAGCATATGAAACATTGAGACTTCTATCTAGTCTACTTAAAATACGATGAGAAACAGCTAAAATCATCAAAAAGACAGAAGAAAAGTTAACTGAGAACAACAAAGACAAGTAATGGAAAAGATAGAAGATGGACCTTTACTACCATTGATAGGATTCTGCTTGCAAAAAGACTGGTGGGTGAGAGCCTGGAGGCCTCATGGTGAGCGAGAGACAAATATCCCTTACAGACAGTGCTTAAGTGGGGAGTTTTATTAGATAAAGGGGGAAGGGGACAGAAGAGACTGAGGGGGGGGAGTAGGCGGAGTTTAGCCTTTTAAAGTGACAGGATACTGCCTGCCCTGACGTGTTCTGCTAGGTCCTCAAGGGCATGGCCAGGTTCATCTGAATGCTGACAACCATTGTTTAGTAGACATTAAGAGACTGAATCCTGGGGCTGGAGAGATGGCTCAGCGGTTAAGAGCATTGCCTGCTCTTCCAAAGATCCTGAGTTCAATTCCCAGCAACCACATGGTGGCTTACAACCATCTGTAATGAGGTCTGGTGCCCTCTTCTGGCCTGCAGGCATACATGTAGACAGAATATTGTATACATAATAAATAAATAAATATAAAAAAAGAGAGACTGAATCCTCAACTACCATGCTGAAATAGGTAGTATTCCCTCATTCTGTGTATGATGAAAGACAGTCAGAGGTGCTGTGTGATTTGATCAGTTTTTCGTAGCATTTATTATTGGCAAGCCAAGGATTAGAAGTTAACTTGTGACTCTAAAGCTTGTCTGTTTCCACAGTCACATTATTGGCATCTTTCAACAGCAGCAAACACTTGGAGACACTCAATTAAAGGCCCAGATAATGAGCCAGGCGTGGTGACACACGCCTTTAATCCTAGCACCGGGGAGGTAGGGGTAGGTGGATCTCTGAGTTCAAGGCCAGCCTGGTCTACTAAGTAACTTCTAGGACAGCCAGGGCTGAAACAGAGAAATCCTGTCTCGAAATAATAAAAACAAACAGTAAAGGCTGAAATAACAATAACATGTATAAGGAACAGATGTTTTATTCTCCAAATTTTGAGGTTCTGGTCCTTAAAAGTATTACAGAATTCAAAGGAGAAAATATATATATATATATTATTGAGGATACTTATTTTAAAGAGTATTGTTGCCTAAAGGAGAGTGATCTAAGGATAGTAGGCATGAGAAGATTCTCTAGTTCTTTGAGATAGAATCCCACTATGTAGGGTTGGTTGCTTTGAAACTCTGCATAGGGCAGGTAGGCCTTGAACATGCAGGTGCACCCACCTTTGCCTCAGCCTAGCTAAGTAAACATTTTGAGTGGCCCGGATTGGGCAGGCTGAGCCCTAAGCCTGTGAGTCTGAAGTCTGTCCTCTGACTCATTCAAATGTGGTCTGAGGACTTCCATTGTCATCACCCAGTTACTTGTTAGATATGCAGAATCTGTCTGCCCTCTCGACCTGCAGAACTACTGTCTGCATCTTAATGAGATTCATATGCATAGTAAAGTGTAGAGTCCTATCCAGGTTTTCCACTTTGCTTCTGGCTGACTTCCTTTAATCTTTTGCCCCTGGCTGTAGAAATTCTTTGGCTATAACATTAATATACAAGCTCTCAGTGTATAGTGATGGAAAGACTTTCATAAAGCAGCACAGAAAGATGAGTGTGCTGTTTTATTTTTTTAAATGTGTGTGTTTGTATGTGTGAGCGTGCATGCTTGTATGTATGCATGTATGTAGAGGTCAGATGTTATCTTCAGTCACTATATAAGCTCAGGTTGTAACGTCCATGTGATCTATTGTGATCTCTGCACTGCTGCCATGTATTTTGGAGTTCTTCTTTCCCTTTGAGATGGAATTCACATGCTGTACAACTCACTCTGAAAGTACACAGTTCTGACTTTCAGTAGAGTTGTGCGAGCATCTGCACAGCCAACTTAGGATATTTTTATCACACCCCCAAAGAAATCTATATTCATTAGCAGTTACTTTCATTTTCCCAGACCCCATTCCCAGGTCTAGGCAACGAGTAACCTCCTTGCTCTCTAGATTAGCCTATTCTGATGTTTCATGGAAGTGGATTACGGTATGTGCTCTTTTGAGACTGATATCTTTTTCACTTGAATATTTTCAATATTCTTATTTTTAAATTGCTCAATAATGTTTCCTTATAACCTGTGGATATTCTGGCTTCTGCTTTTTTTTTGTGTGTGTTTGTTTTTTTTTTGTTTTTCGAGACAGGGTTTCCCTGTAGTTTCTAAAGCCTGTCCTGGAACTAGCTCTTTATCCATTATTAACAATGCTTCCAAGAACACTGGTATATAAATTTGATGTAAATTTAAGTTTTCATTCTTATATCTACCTAGTAGGAGAATTACTAGGTCACTTGGCTATTGTGATAACACTTGGGTGCTGCCTGTTTTCCCAAGCACTTGCACCCCAGTATAGTCTTAACAGAGATGTATAAAGTTCTGATTTCACCTGTAGCTGTATTTTTTTGCTTTATGATTGTGATCTTCATAGTGGGCAGCTTTGCTTTGTATTTTCCTAGTGGCCAGTGATGGTAACCATCTTTGCTTGTGCCTCTGTTTGTGTGTGTTGTGTTCATGTATTCAACTGTCCATAATGGTTCTGCATTTTTTTTTTAATTCAGCCAATCACAAATCAAAAATACTTTTTAAAAAAATTGCATCTGGGGCCTGGAGAGTGCTTACTGCTCTGGCTGAGGACCAGAGTGTGCTTCCCAGCACCCATGGGTAGCTAATGATTGCCTATAACCCCATCTTAGGGAACCCAAGGTTCTTTTCTGACCTTCATGGGCATATGCACTTACACACCAACACATACATGCACGCATGCACGCGCGCGCGTGTGCAAATAAAGTTTCACTTGGACTGACCATGTAGTTATTTTTTTCCTTTCTTGTCACTATCCCCTAAATATTAAATAAAACAACTCTTTGCATAGTTGTTCTCATGAAATTGAGTACTATAAGTAATATAGCAGAGAATCTAAAAATTTAGAAAGGTGTACTTCAGTAATATTCAAATTCTACATCATTTTATGTCAGTTTTAATTTGGTTTGGTTTTTTGAGACAGGGTTTCTCTGTGTAGCCCTGGCTGGCCTGGAACTTGCTTTGTAGACCAGGCTGGCCTCAAACTTACAGAGATTCACCTGCCTCTGCCTCCCGAGTGCTAGGATTAAAGGCGTGCACCACCATGCCCCACTTTTTTTTTTAAAAAAAAAAAATATCATTTTATGTCAGAACTTGTGTGTCTATGGGAAATCCTGGAACTAATTCCTCAGACATGGGGGAACAGTGATATATGGGGGAGGGGAGACCGTGAATTTGTGTGTGGTGTGTGTGTGGTGTGTATATGTGCATGTGTGTGAGTATGAAGTGTGTGTGAGTGGGTGTATATGTGTGTAGTGAGTGAGTGTGTGTGTGGTGTAGTGTGTGTGATATTAGGAATTGAACACAAGGCCTCACATATGCTGGGTTGACTTTCGATCACTAATAGCCCCAGACCCTTTTGTACTGTTGTAATTTTTAAATTAGAGAGAATAACTTTCAGGAGTCAGTTCTCCCCTACTGTGTGAGGTCCCAACATTGAACTCGGGTTGCCAGTTTTAACAGCAGTCCCCTAACCCCCTGCCCCATCACACTGGCCCAGTACTTGCTGGTTTTGAGACTAAGTTACTTAGGCTGGCCTTGAACTCACTCTATAGCCCAGAAAGACACTGAGCTTGGAACCCTTCTGCTTCAGTTTCCTCAGTGACTAGGATTATAAGCTTGTGTTACCAGGTCCAGCATGTGTGTGTGTGTGTGTGTGTGTGTGTGTGTGTGTGTGTTTAAAATGTATGTATATATACGTACATTTTTTTGAGAACTCTCTGCTCAAATCCTTTGCCCACCTTTCAGTTGGGTTGTCCTGTATTATTAAATTATAAAGGTGTTTTATGTTCCTGATGAAAGTTACTTATTTTTTTCCCATGTTGTAGGATTCTATCACTTTCCTGAGAGTATCCTTGTAGGTACAGAAGGTTTTCCTTTTGCTGAGACTGTCATCAGGCCCTTCTCATTTGTTCCAAGAGGTCGTGTATTGAGTACTGTTGATGCCGGGCACTTGCCGGCCGCCAGGAGTCCAGCTCTGTCCCCTGTGAGGCTTCCAGTTTAGCTTTCAGGCTTCTTTCCTCTCCTTGGGTTCTGGGACTGATCTGATACTTCTCTTTTCGTTATGGAAAATAAGGGCAGATTTGCTAATCAGAATCAAATGGAAATGTTTCCAGGATTGATAGCATATAACATCCAGTTAATGACTTAGCAATAGTTCAGCAGGTTATTTGGAGATAATGAAGAATTTTAGAACCCTGAAAACCTGGGCTGTAATTTGATAGTATAAATGACTTTCAGTTTTAACATAAAAGATTAAGATGACCGGCAATTTTGCCTATGAAACTGTTGAGGTTTTCAGACTTTCCTGCGATTTGTTGTGAACTGTGTGGCATCCATTGTGGTACCACGTTCGAGTTTAAGTGCCTAAGCTGGAGGCTGCAAATACAAGGGAAGCCGTGTTCAGTAAAGCACATCCTTTGAACTGCACTCCTGCTGAGACGCTTGTCTTTCTTTCCCCAGGTAAAAGATGCCTACTTTCTGCAGCATACGTGGACAGCCGCCAGTGGGAAGCCAGAGAGAAGGAGCAGTGCCACCTGGGTAGGTGCTGATTCTGCCACTGTAGTCATTCCTTGTGTCTCGCATCGTGCTCACATGAAACATGCATGGAAAGATAGTTTTACCATGACTCAGCTCACAGAAGTACGTTTTACGTCCTGAAAGGAATCACCTTTGCTGACCCTGCATCCCTCGTACTGCCTTTATTATTTGCTGAGCCTGTGTAAGCAATTCTTTCTTGCTTTTCATTCATTGTGTCATGTAGTTTTCACACAGCCTGTCCATTTTACAGAACTTTATACTTTGTACTATTTTTTTTTAATTTTTAATTTCATTGTTTTCTTAACTACTATATCATTGCCAAGTGACAGATGTGGGAGAAAGTTTGCTGTCTCCTGGAGGCCATGAAAAGACAGTGTCTTCCAGGAGTAAGCTCACACTTTACCCTCTGCTCCCCTTCTTCCTTTGTCATAGTTCACAGATGGTGGCCTTTCATGTAAATGCTACCAAGGCCTAAAAGAAGCCACTGACCCCACAAGCGCGTTTTACAGTTGTACTAGCATACTTGTGACTGCCCTGCCACGCACAGGCCTTCGCCAGGACACTGTGGGGTGAACAGATAGGTGGGGGATGAGACTGTTGGTGTGCGCGTGAATCCCACCCCTGTGCTTGTGTCAGACAGAGCAAAGGGCGGGGACATAGCTGTCAGCCCTGGCCGCCTTTTGGATGTTTCAGAATGGTCATGGTCTCCCCTGAGCATGTGAGTTGCAGAGTTGGCCAGCAGCTCTGGAAAGGGTGCGTGGGCAGGGCCAGCCAAAGCAGAGCTGGTCAGGGTGTGAAGGTGAGTGTTCGAGTCCTCCATAGGGAACTTACAGTCTGACTCTCGCTTTAAAGGATTGGCACAGGCTTTCAAATCAGCATTGTTTACTCTCTTGAAATTAAATTCAAAGCAAACATGTTTCCTTACATAACACTTTCAAATTTATATAATTACCATGATAGAAAAAAGAAAAACGAAGTAATTTGGCATATAGTATTATTTGGAAATGTAATGAGATATTTAGGCCTCGCCAAGGATTCGGAAGTAGCCATGTCCTTGCATTCTCCATGCAAGGCCATTGACACAGTGGACAATGGCATGGGCACGGCAAGTGGCCGTAGAGTGACAATTTTGTTTATAAAGTGAGCGGTTTTTGGTAAAACTCTGGGTAGCACAAAAGTCTGTCTTCAGTCAGTTTGCATTGAAGATGCATTAATGAAAAATGCAGCTTACCTTTATTTATGAAAGAAGTACTTTGTGTTTATCTGTAAAACGAAATTAGTTTGCTAATTAGAAACAGGTCTCTCACTCAACTTAGAGGTGAGTTGATGACCAGCAAACTTCCCATCTGTACCCCAACCCCCCAGGAATGGTTCTAGACCTGCACGCAGCCGCTGGGGCTTTTTCTATGGGTGTTGGGGATTCACACTCTAGTTTTCATGCGTATACAGCAAGCACTCTTACTTGCTGAGCCATATCCTAGCCCCTGGGAATAATTTTCAACTTACAGAAAATTAGCAAGTTTCTCCCTACCCTTTGCCCATTTTGTTACCATTTTGATGTATTTGTTTTTGCTTTCTCATTCTGTCGTGTGTGTGTGTGTGTGTGCGCGCGACCTATTGTGTCCCTGTCAGAGAGGTGTGCACTGCTATCTCTTAATTATCTGATTTTGTTTCACATATTATATAGCCATCTTAAATTCTTCAGCATGTATTACCCAACATGTTATATACCATAGTACATTTTTTTACTTCATTAATTAATGCTGTTTTTTTTCCTATCTTTTCTGTCACTTGACTCCAAAAATGTCCTTTCCCACATTTTTCGTCCTCTAATACCGGATCCATTTCAGGTTCACATTGTATTTAAATCAAGTCTCCTTTAATTTGAAATTATTCCTTCTCCTTTTTAATTGCTTATGCTGTTCTTACCTTTTTTTAATAGTTAAGCTCCAGTCTGCCTCCCCAGGCGCACTACCCTTTGCTGCTGTGACCCTGTCGGTGTGTCATCTGGATGTCTGTGTGCCTGCACTAGCCGTGTGAGCTTCCGTCTCCTGGTCACTGTGTCTGATTTCTCCACTGCAGCCTTGGCTGGTTTTTCTCCCTCTTGCCTCGCAGCCTAGAAGCAGGGGGACATTCACATAGTGCTGATAGCCTGAGTCTGTACCGTGAAGGCTGCAAGGTGGTGGTTTCCCGACTCCACCCCCTTCCATACTACTGCTCAGCTCCGTCTTCTGAGGCAGCAGACCTTGCTTTTGTGCTTCTTTCTCGGTTATCTATCATTGACATTTTGTTGGTTTATGGTTTTTTAATGGTGCACTGCTGTCATGAATTATTTGGAAGGCCGGTGTCCCAGCTTGCCTGGCTGGTAGTGTGAGTGCTCTCCAGCCAGTTTCCATGTTCTCCTTCTCGCTCAGTGCGCTGTGGGCCATTGCACCTCCCTTCCCTGGCCCTGCACCCCTCCCTTCCCTGGCCCTGCACCCCTCCCTTCCCTGGCCCTGCACCCGGTCCCTTTAGTGGGGAGTGCTATTAGAAGCAGGATCTGGGTGTTAGATGTCTCTTGATCCTTACCCAGAAATAAGTTTCGCACCAATACCTTGCTCTCCACCCATCTGCATGGGATTTTCCCGGGCCTTGCTGTAGTCTCCCTTATATTCTTAGATCTTGGCTCCAGGCAGAGGCAGGGTTTCGTGGGGAGAGTCCACAGCATTGCACGGTGTACCAGTTCTCTGTCTTCTATCCAAAAAGTACCAGCTGTGCCTTCCAGTCATCGTGAAAGTCATAAGTAACCTACACATTATGTGAAGGCGCCCTCCGAAGTCAGTCTCACGAAGTCAGGGAATTATCACTGTTGTAGTGATAATTCCAGTCAGTGTAGCTTCAGATAATTATATAGCAAAGATTGTTCTCATGTGCCATACATGAATAATCCACAGTGCTACGGAAATACAAGTAAAGGAATGATGTATTCTGGGAAGGCTTTTTAAACGTTTTCCCAGGTGTGGAGGAAAGATAAGGAAGAGGAGACAGCCACTGTATATGCCTTGTGTTAGGGATAGTTAATAGATCTATTATGGGACACAAATCCAGGGATCTTTGTCCTGGCTACATGAATAAACGATTTGCTTGCAAAGAATGAGGCTGATAATCTGTAACACATAAACATCATGGGGCAGTTGTCTCTTCTCTGTTAAAAGCAATACTTGGGAAAGTAGAGTAAATTACTATTTACTGAACACCTCCAGGCATTGTTGCCCCTCCCACTCTGCCTTTAGTACCTTCCTACACCCAGTCAGAACTGTTTTCCTACCTTTTTTTAAGAAATAGTTTCTTTGTGTAGCCCAGGTTATCCTGGAACTAGTTCTGCAGACCAGGCTGGCCTCGTACTCAATAGAGATTCCCCTGCCTCTGCCTCCCTAGTGCTGGGATCAAAGGCATGTGCCACCACCGCCTGGCATGTTATCTGGCCGTGTTGCCTTCCTTAAGAAGTGTGATGTGGGTTGTGCACCCAAGAGGCTGGCATCTGGGTTTGTGTCTCAGTTTTACCACTTTCAGCTGTCACTGTCCATGTCTGTAGCCATAAATCGAGGGTGTGTGCTGTCTGCCTTAGTTCCTAAACATTCATCTTAGAAATATGTGTAATGAATAAGTCCCTGGGTCCCTTGTGTCTGACCCATGTTTATTATTTGATGTAAAGTTTGAATTCAGACTGTTTGGAAGAAAAAAGAACCTTCGGAGACCGTATTTTCCCATTGTGTAACTGCTCCCACCTCTGATTCATATAGGCACATTTTTCTGTGTGTCATGACTTTTTGCTTTTAACAAGGTTGAAATCTGATTCGGCCTGCTGCCTGCTCCGGGTGCTCCTGTGGCTGCATCCCCGCTGATCAGGCAGTAGATGGCAGTGTGGTCCTTGAGAGAAATGCTCTTCCTTCTGCGCTGGGCGCGGACCTATCGGGGTGCGTGCGTTCATGTGGAGCGCCGTGATTGGACAGCGCGATGGGAGGGCCGTGAGGTGGTGGGTTCGGGCTCGCTAATTGGAGGAGGGAGGAGGGCCGATATGAGGCATTTGTTCCTGTGGCCTCCCATTGGCGCGGCAGCCGGTGTGTGGCGTCTTTGGCGCTGCCCGCTGGTCCTGGAGAGGTCCTTGGAGGAGTGTCCTTGAGCGTCTCTTTTCTTGACGGTTGCTTATTGCTTTGCCTTGTGCATTCCAAAAGATGCACAGATCGTAAGCAGCGAATTAGCACAAAGTGAGCACACCCGAGTAGAAGATGGAGCATTTGTCTTGCTTTCCTTGGAAACACCTGAGCTCCTGACTTGTCTAGGCTACCTTATAAGAGTTTGAAATGAGAAAGTGTAAAACAGAAAAGATAATAATGTAACTCCCGTTACCCGCTGTTTCAGCAATTATAAGCGCTGAGCCTTTTTTCTCTTTCTGCACCCCTACCTAATCCTTTGAATTACTTTAAGACAAGCCCAAGGAAACAAATGGTGGAGAGAGGAATATGTTTTGTGTATTTCAAAAGATGTTTTTAAAGCCATTGTTATATATATAAAGCATTCATGTGAATATGAAATAACCAGTTTTCAATATTCCTTGCTGTGAACTCAGGGAACCTCTGCCTCCCAAGTGCTGGGACTGGATGTGTGCACCACCATGCCCATCAGTTTCTGGTATTTTTGTTTGTTTGTTTGCTTTTCAGAGACAGGGTTTCTCTGTAGCTTTGGAGCCTGTCCTGGAACTAGCTCTTAGAGACCAGGCTGTCCTTGAACTCACAGAGGTCCTAAGGCTGCCCCTGCCTCCCGAGCGCTGGAATTAAAGGCGTGTACCACCACCACCCGGCTCAGTTTCTGGTATTCTTATAAGTACATTGAACAAGGACCCAACTGAAGCATGGCAGTAAAGTTGGTTGTCCTTTTCTTGATTATTTAATAAAATCTGTTTGTAGAAACATGAAGGTGAACATGATCCAACAGTTAACAATTAGACTTCATCTATATTCTATTCCCTTTCTTCAGTCTGCTTAAGTAAATCAGCTACCTAATCATTTCACATGTATTTGATACATACCTCCAAAAGATGAGTATTTTAAGGATAACTGATGCCATCATTAAATATTATACATTCACATTTCCTCATATCTTTAATATGTTTACTTCATTTACAGAGGACTTCCTGTGGCACACTTGTGCAGACTGGCCCTTTGTAGCTTATCTCACATTCTAGGTTTGCTGACGTCATCTTCGTGGTGCTGTGTGATTTCTCTGGTTTCCATCTGTCCTGTATAAACAGTGGTTGTAAATCACCAGGATTGTCAGATTCGGGGCTTGTTCTGTGGTTTTGGTTTCCTTTTGTCTTAAGTACACCACAGTAACTGTTTCCCTCTGTCAGGACACACAGGCATTTGTCTGTCCCTCTGCCAGGTGAAGACCCTGGTGATCCTGTCTGCTCCATTATTTCCTTAGGAGGGCAAACCATTACTGTTGTATTTCTGTCATTTGTTCCTTGTTTACTACCAAGAAAAATGCTGTATGTTTTTCCTTCTTTAGCATTTCAATTATCCATGATAGAATTTGTACCTAAGAGGCAATTTCAAAATATCCTCCAAAGGTGATTGCTATTATAAACTTAGATTTGTTTTTGTTTTGTTTTTTTCAGACAGAGTTTCTCTGTGTAGCTCTGGCTGTCTTAGAATTTACTATGTAGATCTGGCTGGCCTTGAACTCAGATCTGCAGCCTCTGCCTCCCCAATGCTAGGATCAAAGGCAGAGGCCACTTTTGTTCTTGGTAACTGTTGTTTCTGCAGAGGCCTTATAACTGAGCATGTTACAGCTGAGTGCTGTTGGCTTTGACTGTTGTCTGTGGAGGCCTTTGGCTCCAGACTGCTGTCCATACAGGTCTAGGACAAGGTTGGCTAGGTTACGTTGTTACCTCAGCTGGCAGTTCAGAGGTGAGTCTGACTTGACCGTATCGTCCTTCTCATTTCCAGATGTGTGAATGTGCAGCTCTCTAGTGCATTTGTCCTTTAGTGATCTGTTTGCTTAACCCAGGAGCACAAATAGAAGGAAATCTGAAAGTCTATACAATTGGTTCCCTTCTGTTTTGCTGTTTCTGCTTCCTTTAGTAACTTCTATGTTTGGGTGTCTGTGTTCTGTCCTTGTTTGTCTTTAAAATGGGAGAAACAGAAACACAGTTGCAGCCTATTTCCTGAGATGCTGTCCTCTCTGGTGAGTACAGTAGCAGCCTGTGTCCATTCTTTAGGAGAAAAGGGCTGCTGTTGCTCACATAGGGAGAAACCACAGGTAATAGGAATCCCTCTGGGTTGGTAGCTTCCTTCCTTTCTTCACCGTCTTTCCTTAGCACTAAAACCACGCCTCATAGTGGCTCCTTTTCTAGTCTCTCTGACTGGCTTTGTGATCACTGAGAAGCTTGCCACAGTCTTCTCAGAATTCTGTTTACTGTGAAACTATGGTACTTTGACATGTGCTGGATTAAAATTAATTTCCTGGTAAAGTCATGTAATGACCCGCCTTTCAAAGCCCTGCATTTTGTCTGTAGCCTTTTGCATCTGATAGTGTCTTACAGTTCTGTCTGTAGCCTTTTGCATCTGATAGTGTCTTACAGTTCTGTCTGTAGCCTTTTGGCTGCTGTTCTCCTAGTAAATTTTTTTGCATTTATTGCCAGTTTTTCTGTGCTTCTATGATTTATACACCTAGATTTTTGGTCGTGACCAATCTGGCATTCATTTCCTGATTGGTGGTATATCTGGACTTATTTTTGGCCATGTTTTGTGGTTAGTATTATCTCTTGTCTTTTGTTGCTATAGCTTTTGCTTTTATTTTTGTTTGTCTTGGGTTGGAAGAATCCATAATGTTATATATTTCTGCAATGCAAAAGGCCAAATCAGACCAGATTAAAAACAGATAAATGCAGGTTTCTTGGGTGTTGCTCCTGGGTGGATTACCTGTCCTCAAGAACCAGGCCAGAGAAGTCACGTGCCTGGGCTAAGTAAGGCAGGGAGGTTTTATAGATCTTAGACAAAGGGTGAGGGTGTGCAGGCTCTAGCCCAATGAGAGACCCTGCATAGAGAAAACAGTGTGGACAGTGCCTGGGAGGATCCGAATAACACTGGTGCTGCCTGTGACCACCACACACATTGCTAGGCCGTGCACAGGAGAACATGGACACACAGACACACAAAACCCTCGGCACACGAGAACATGGACACACAGACACACAAAACCCTCGGCACACGAGAACATGGACACACAGACACACAAAACCCTCGGCACACGAGAACATGGACACACAGACACACAAAACCCTCGGCACACGAGAACATGGACACACAGATACACAAAACCCTCGGCACACGAGAACATGGACACACAGACACACAGACCCTTGGCTGTTTTCCCATCGCATGTCATCTCACCTCATTCTCTTCATTTACTTTTTTGGACATTAAATTAAATTTATTTCAGAAATTGTTCTGTTTTCAGTGTCTCTTAATAGCATCCTTATTGCATTCTGTGTAATTTTGCCCCAGTCTGATTTTCAATTCACTGGTCCTCATGTATGTCTAACCTGCTCCTCAGCTCACCGTTCGCTTGCTCGCTTGCTCCTGCAGGCTGTCCTCAAACTTGCGCTCCTTTTGCTTCTGACTTTGGGGTGCTTTGTAGACAGACAGCAGTATGCCTGTTTTTATGTCCTGTTCTGTCCCAGCTATCCCTTTCTTTTGAGATTTCTTGCAGTATTTACATAAAAACAAGCCGTGCCTAAAGCACACAGTTTAATAAATTTTGGCAGATGTGAGCTCTGTATGACCTTACACACCACAGTCCTGCCAGCCTTCAAAGGCAGTTTTCTCTAGTCCCTGAAAACCCTTCCCTCCTTTCTGCTCCATACCCAGACTCCCAGGAAATGATTGATGTGCTTCTTGTCATTTAAATTAGCAATTTTTAGATTTTTGTGTAAAAGGACACCCCTTTGAATAAAATCCTTAGCTTGGCATGTTTTGAAGGCTTCAGAGGCACCAGAGCCGACTTGTGCTCGGGGACCAGCAGTCCTTGTTTATAGGGGCATTATTTTCCAGTTTCTCTTCAGTACAAATGCAGCTCCAGCCTGACTGTACAGCAGCCCACAACCAGCCTCACCTTTTACAGAGGCTTGGTTATTACCCTCGGATGCTGCCCATTATTAAAACCAGGGCTCCATGCCACAGGGTCTCCCTGTGCCCTGGGGTGACTGCCATTGATTACTTCCTCAAGCCCTCCAAGTGTGAGTTTCCATGTGCCCTCTGGCAATTGTATCTACCTTTTTCAAAGCTCAGTTTTATATGTGAAAAATAATTACTATTGAAGTGTTTTATTTTTATGATAAGAAGGGTGGTTAAAACAATATTGTTCATTTTATTTCAGAAATAGAATTTCTTAGCATTTTATTTGAGCTTAGACAGCACATCCAGAGCCTGCCTCCCTCCTTCCATGGTAGTTCTCACATGTCTCAGTCATCTCAGCCGGCTGTACTACCAGCTGCTGGCTCTGTTGCTATTAGACTTGATGGCCCTGGTTTACTGCAAGCCTATAGAATATGGGGGGAGGCCTGGAAATTCACAGGTTTGTTTCTGGTTTTGTTTTTATGTCTTTCCCCTACTCCCACCCCCAGACAGGTTTCTCAGTATAGCCCTGGCAGTCCTGGAACTCACTTTGTAGAGCAGGCTGGCCTCGAACTCAGAGATCTGCCTGCCTCCACCTCCCAGTGCTGGGATTAAAGGTGTGAGCCACTACCATTCTGCTTAAAGTTTTAGGGAGTTCACTCCATCATTATAAAAAGTCAGTTTCCTCACTAAAACCTTTTATGTTCTTAGATCCTCAGTGCTATTGCTGTCTTTAAATAAGAACACTTTACTACTATCTTATGTTCCGTCTTCTAAATCTAGTTCCACATTGTGTAGTTGAAATTCTGCTAAATGAAGAATTCTTATTTCAGGTCTATTTCCCCATAGTCTACAATGTTCACAACCACCAGCTTCAGTGTATATTTCTGGGGAGCTAAGAACCTAGCAAAACAATGTCTTTGGCACAGCCCATTGAACAGAACTTGGGCATCTGTTGGCCCCTCACTAATGCATAAAGTGTGACTTTGGCTGTGGAAGGCCACAGTCCAGAAGCCTGTGGTGCTGGCCCTCCATGCGCTGCAGCTGTCCCACTTTCCCGGCCCTCCCGCCCTTTGCTGTTTTCTGCCTCATTCATCACACCAGCACTGTAACGCGAGGTGATTGGTCACATCGTGTGTTGCAGCGAACCTTTCTGACTGCAGTATGTAAATGTTATGCATCAGATGCGGGCTCTGCAGCTGTTGCCTTTATTGAAGCCCTGGCCAATTCCCCTTGACTGAAGATGCCTGGGTGTGAAGGCTTCAGATAGGCTCTGGTTACCATGCTTGGAGGTGATCAGCGAAGCTGTCTCATCTCAGTCCTGGGATGGGTGAGATGCTGCGTGTACTGTGAAAAGGACGTGGGAAGGGGACTTGCCAGCATTTCAGTTAGGCCACTAGCTCTTGATCCTGGCTTTGCTTGCTTGCTTGTTTGAATACAGTATATTGATCATTAATGTAACAGTAATCATAATTACAGACATGGTAACATAAGAGAGCTGTTTGGTATCTAATTATGAGCAAGTTCACTTGATAGTATTGATTCTCCTGATAGGAAGGGGTTTAAGGACCTGTTTGAAGGTTTTATAGATGCTATAATCACCTGTTTCAATATTTTTTCTTTTAAATCTCTAAATTTTTCAGTGAAATGGGATTGAATCATGAGCAGAGAATGAGGGGAGCTAGGAATACTGTAAATTTGAGAAGCAGTGGTGTGCAGTGACATAAACCATTTGGAGCGTGTTGACTAGGATCGCAGGTGATCTTAGGGTCTGAGATGAATGTGACAGCACACGTTATAAGCGTTCTTGTTATGTTCTGTTGAGAGGAGCCAACTCCTGGGTAGTGGAGGCTACTAATCAGGAAGGATAGTCAAAGGAACTCTACTTTGTTAGGGAATATCTGCAAGGCCCTTGGTTAATGACCATTACAAAACCTCTGAAGTTGCTAACATTTGACTGCTGGGGAGTAATGGTGGCAGGTCCCCATGCCTGCCCCCACATCTAGTTTCTTCTCATGGAGTTGGACAGACATGATACTCTGCCTTTCCTTACAGAAGTACCTTATTGGTCCATTTTTTAAGAGCTAAATTTGTATTTTTTAATTATTTTGCATTCTCTAGTTGAATAAATTATTTAAAACTGTGACTAACGTCAGTTGTCCTCAGTTTCTGAAAAAGAGCAAGCGTGAGCCTGTTTTGATACTGACTTTGTCATGTTCGCAGCCATCTGGCAGGAGTCGAGTCTGGTGGATTTTCCTGGAGAAATGTGCATATTTAACACGGTTTTTTCTCCTTTGTCTTCACAGCTGATCTTGCATTGTTAATGGACAAAGCATATGAAAGGAAGTTGCCTGTTAGTTCTTTGTCAATATCTCGGGTAAGACCACTTTAAAAGAAAGTAGCCTGTTAATTTTTTAGCAGTAAGTTAATTCTTTAGCAGGTAAGAACATTTCAAACGTGTTTTCAAAGAAGGAGACAAGAAGGCTGTAGACAAGGCAGTGTTGTGGAAGTAGTGGTCACCATGGGAACTGTCTTCCCACAGTGCAGTGTGTTTTTATAATTACAACAGATATTGTATGATGTAGTGGCTGAAACAAAAGGAAATAAACACACCAGACTCAAGTTAGCAATCGCTGATTTGTTTTTTTGTCTGGTTACATTATCCCGTGTTTTTAAAGCTACTATGTCATTTAGTGTGGGAGCAGAAAACACGCGTTCAGTAGCTGACCACCATCTATGGAAGAATGGCTGCTGACATTAAACTGCCTGCTGCTAGATAGCGGGGAGGAGGAGATCAGGCCGGCAGTCGGGACGAGTCATGGTGGAGCCACTCTGGAGCCCTTCCGTGGTGCTCGCTCTTCTAGTTCTTGCCATGCATCATGTATGTTCATTTGCACAGGAGCTTCTAAGCAGAAAGGCAGAAACATCAGAGTCCACTTCTGTTCCCCCATCAGATGTGCTGGTCCCGTCTCTATGGTGACTCCAGGTTACCAGGCTGGAAGTGGCAGGCTCCTCCAGTGGGAGGCTTTACATCTAGAGGGGGAAGGAGAGCTCTTGCCTTCCAGTCCTTTCCTTCCTCTGTGCCTTTGACCCTCTTCATAGGTAGGCAGTTCCACTGTCATCACTTGGGTTTAAGGGACTCCTGTCTGTCAGAGTGGAGAACTGGGAAACCATGGTTTTGAGGGTGGCACCTGTCTGGACTGTAATGTCTGGGTTTTGTTCAGGCAACACTTGGAACTTCAACGAGCTTTTGTGTAAGTGCATGCTCCAGCCTGAGACTCAAACTTCTCAGGGCGGAAGCCTGTAGCTGTTTATACAGATGGAGCAAGCAAGTCCCAGAGGGGCTGTGCCATCTGTTTGTGTCACAGCAAGCTCTCAGGAGAGCTGGTTCTCCAGCACAGGGCCTGTGTTTGGACCACATGTTATCTGCCCTTTAATGGATTTCTAAATCAAACCCACACAGGTCCTGATTCTTTTTAGAAAGTCTCCCTTTTTCCTCCCTCTCTCTCTTTATGAGGTTCTGGTTATACTCTCAGTTGTCCCTGGGCTCTTCCTCTGTCTTCCTGCTTCTGATTGCCCACTTGAGAGCAGAATCCATCCTTGGATAATAGTTTCTGCTCATTCAGATCGTAGGTGAGGAACATACTCACAGATTTTTCCACTTTTTCTTCTCAAGTGCTGGAGATTGAACCTAGAGCCTCATAAACGTTAGTCAAGTGCTCTTTACCAGTGAGCTGCATCCCCAGGCCCAACGCTTAGTAGATTTTATAGCCTGAAGGGAGCCTCCAGTCCTAAAGCGATTGTTCCATATCAACTCTAAAGTCAGAGTCTAAGTGGTTACACACCGAATTCTCTACACTTAGATGATATGTTCTGAACAGTATTGTTCCAGCCTTTAACGGCCCCACCATTTCAACTACGTATTCCATGTGTTTAGAGGACAGGGACAAAGGTGATATAGCTATGAACATTACTGTGCAAAGCTCTCCTCCGGTGTGAGCAAGGGCGGGTTTGGCTTTTCCTGGGTGCTTTCCTGTTGTTGGTTTTGTTTTGGACCAATGTTGTTGTCCAAATCTGATTTGTTTTCACCAGTGTGACGGGTTTTCAGAAAGGATCCATACCATGGGACCATCATCCCAATAAAAAGAGTACATGTCTTTAAAGATCAGCATATGAACTGACCAGATGTGGCGTGATTTGTATTTAACAAAGGTTTCCTTTTTTCCTTTAGTTTGTGGACAACATTTCATCTCGAGAAGATATAGATTCTGCAGAATACTATCTTTACAAGTAAGCTCCCTGCCTACCTCTGCTTCACACCTACTTCTAACACTGTGTGTGTTTCTTCTTTTGTAGTACTGAGAAAAGTGTGTGTGTGTGTGTGTGTGTGTGTGTGTGTGTGTGTGATTGAACCCAGTTACATATGGTCTAGAGCATTAACAGAAGATTCATGTAGTTGCGTATAGCAAGGAACCGCTTGTTCTTCCCGGCTGCCCAGAACCAAAATAACCACACAGAAACTATATTCATTAAATTACTGCTTAGCCCATTAGCTGTAACTTCTTATTAGCTAATCCTTACATATTAGTTTAACCAATTTCTATTAATTTGTGTATTGCCATGAGGCAGGGTACCAGAGATCTTTATAGAAGGGCTACTTTTGAGGCAGCAGGAGGGACAACAAATATCTTGACATTTGCTGTGGGCCGTGCACCGCTCTTGGGAGCCAGGCACACTGGGATCCTCTGCTCATGGTAGAAAAGGAGTGGGTGCTCTCGTTACCACAGCAAACTGGGGTGTTTAAGGCAGCCTGTGTGTAGACAGAAACCCGAAAACAGTGGTACTCTGCCACTGACGGGAAAGTCAGCAAGAATAGAAGTGATTCAGACAGTGGGAAGGCTAAAGCTAAGTGAGAGCCAACACTCGGAAAATAGGCCGTGCCAAGAGCACCTACAGTGGCTGGTGTGGTAGAGACTTCAGCTCATGTATGGCCTGGGGACACCTGACACAGTAGAACCTGAGGCAGAGGCTCAGGGCACTCAGAGTGGATGTGGTTTGGCTGGGAGGCTGGGGAAACCGGCCTGAGAGTATGCACACACCACACTCTTCTGGGAGTGGTCTTGGGACCCTCTGAGACACCTGGGGCGTGGGTGGGAAAATGAGAACCGTGAGAGGCCCCACTGTGCTGCCACAGGCCCTGCTACTCTGTGGCTTCTGCCAGAGAAGCCATACCTCCTGCTACTTTCTATATTGGTGTCTACAGAGAGCATTTTATAGAGATCTGCAAATTGGGTAAGCATAAAAATCACATTTTCGTCTCTCAATAATGCTTAGCATTTTCTTTGACTATGAGTATAGATGACAGATGCCGGCACTATTTGAAGCATTTGTCTTTCTCACCAGTTAAAGTCATTGACTTCTTTTTTTAATCCTATCACATTTGTAGCAGAATTCCAAAAGCTGTGCTCATCACAGCTCAGAAGCCGGTCATCAGGCTGCTCTGGCTCTGGGGTCCCAGCACTAATGGTCACAGCAGTGCATGTGTTGCCTTACCTGGGAACTTCTTATTGTCTTGATAACTGTATCTCAGTGTAATTGGGTTCAGTTGTGAAAAAAACCCATTTGGAGAAAGGGTCCACACCTGCCAGAGGGCTCACAGTGTAAAATAAGAAAGGTTGAGGGCCTCCTCAGAGAGCTTGTGAGCCATAGGTTCTTTTGCTGGTCTTCGTCCTGCTTCTTCCTGCAGGCCTTTTGAGATATTCTATCTTTGTTTTCTTTTCATACAAATACTTTCTTTTCTTATTCCACCTTGCCCTATGAAGGAAGGCAAGTGCATGACTGATAGGTACCCTGTCTCCAAATGAAAGGTTGGGTATAGTCCGTCCCTTAGAGTTCCCATCAAGATGAGGTGGGTGAGAAGACTCTGCAGGCCCCAGCAGGCTGTCTGCAGAGCTGGGGTGCGGTGAGTAGGAGCATTTCTGTTTGGTTTTTGTGTCACCAGCGCCCAGTGTGTGGTGAGGTCAGAAAGCAGCAGCAGCGAAGGCGGTGACGCAGGGGCAGTCAGCAGCACTCAGCGGCCGACACAAGGGCTGTTCCGTGGTCGGTGTCTGGGCAGGGCATTTATTCTTTCCACTTAAGAACTTTCATATCCTCTGCTGATAAGCTCCATATATTTTTTTCTTCCGGGCAGAAGATTTTTGTTTTCGACTTACTGTTCTGCTGTCGTTTGAGACTTCCTGCCTTTACTGTCACCTACTGTCACGGAGGCTAAGAGAGATTGCCTGGGCTGTGAGGATGATCTGTGAAGCTGGGTGCTGCCTGCCCTGAGCTGGGAAGCCACACGCTCCAGTAGACAGCTCTGTGAGGACAGCCTGGGCTTGCCCAGAGCAGACTGTTGTGAAGGACCCAGGCAGGGTTGTGATTGCTCCCAAGGGTGCTACGGCAGAAGGCTTCAAGAGAGAGCCTGGCACAGAGTGCAGTGTGGTGGGGAAATTGGGATTATAAATCGAAGGGAATCCCTGGAAAGCCTTGCCATCTGTGGACTGTTCCTCTGTTGAGAGACTGTCAGCTCTTTACCCCTTTTGGAGCGCTACCTTCCTGGGGCCAGTGTTATTGTATGGTGACCGTCCATAAGCTTCATACAGTGAACACCTCTTTTCCATTTTGGAGACAACCTTCCCTGGCCCGCTAGTCAGGTTCTGAGTATACCCATCCATGTATACTGTCCACACTTAGAGTGAACCTGAAGGCTGACTGTGTCTCCATACTCAGGAGAAAACACTGCAGGTCATCACTACACGTCATTATCCGTGTGGCCATAGCAAGCTTTACCAGCTCCCGTGTTAGCATTTGATGACCTTAGTAATGGTGTGCAGCTCCAGCTGTCACACTGCTGCCCTCCCTTTTGGTGTCCTCTATACTGAGGGTGCTTGCACGTTGCAGTTGGAAGGGCTTATTGCCTTCTGCATCATTGGGGACTGTGGTTTACAAAGCATGTCATTAAACTTGCTCCCTCCCCCTCAAGGCGGCAGTCATCAGAACTGGCTGTCTAATCTGCAACAGATCCTTCCTGAAGAGTGACAGGCCTCTCCAGCTATACAACTTATTCTCTGTTGAGAATTTTACAGTTCTAAAGTGGCCTGTGGTTTCTAGAAAAAGTGTGGTGAATGTTGAATCCATTGTCACACAGTAGAAACGGCTCTAGAGCTTTGGGGATGGATCTTTCCCAGAGTCAGGCTCCTGTGTTGTCATGGAGAGCAGCATGCCGCCCAGTAGTGAGGGGAAGGCTAAGCCGGAGGCTGGCTATGGTGGGGTCGCACGTCCATCCATCTGCGTCGTGGCCTCCAGCGTCCTTCAGCAGCTGCTCAGCTGACCTGGCAGATAGCAGGCGACAGGTCAGACAGCTGGGGTGAGGCAGATGGCCTGCGTGTCTCCAGGTCCTAGGTTGGCAGCGACGGCTCCTTCGAAGGCCGTGTTGGAGGAACCTGTGCCTACGGGGACAGGGAGGGAGGGCTCGCTAGGAGTGAGCTGCGTGCGAAGTCACGCAGTCGCAGCTTTCCTCTGTGGGCTGCTTAGGTCTCTTAAGTTTCTCTGCTAATGTAATACTTCGTCTCTGAAACTCAAACTTGTTTTTAAGTCTACAAGTCGCTGGGCAGCAAGCAAACAGAGCTTTTTTAGAAACAGTTCCCTGCTTTAACTCTGTTGTAGTTGTTTTTATTTGCCAATCCTTACCCCACGCCTGAGAGATAGTCAATTATTATTAATGCTTTGTATCAGACAGTAGCGAATTGACAAATTTGGTTCCTGTCTGACCAGAGATTCATGGGGCTTGGTGATGAGAATGTGAGCCTTTGGCCCCTGCTCCTGCAGTTTGTACTTTCCCCTCTCATCTAGTTAACAAAAATAGTGTGTCAAGTTCCTGTACATCGCTTACGCTTCCCATTATGGCTTATGTTCCCGTGATCTGAGATGACTACTGTCTTTACTACAGTGGGAGGTGATTCCGCATCTGTAGAGTCTCCAGCATAACAGCCCAGGCTACTAAGAATACCTACAAATTATCCATCTTGTATAGACGTGTCTTTTTCTTTCCTCTGGGGTGAATTTGTAGTAGAATAGCTGGAACATATAGAAGATGGATGTTTAACTTTTAAAGAACTTGACTCCTGTTTTACAAAGTACTTATCCCATTTTATAATCTTAGTGGAATCTCATTCCTCTGCACTTTACCTGACAGATTAAGCTGGATCAATGTGTATTTATTTTGGCTTAAATTTGTAATTGCCTGATGATTCCTCCTTTGGCAAATTGTTCAAAATTTTCAGCCTGTTCTGGGGGTTATTTTCTTTTTACTGAATTTGAAAATTCCTTTTTCTCAGTCTTGTGTTTTCATTCACTTAATATATTTTTCAAAGTATGGTTTCAACTTCAATGGAAATCCAAGTCTTCATGTTTTTTTTTCTTTTGTTTTTGGTTTTATCTAAGGAATCTTTGCCCAATTCAACACCATAGATATTTTTCTGATATTTGCTTTAGAATTTTGTAATTTTAGGTTCTAGAGTTAGATCTATAATCAAGTATGAAGATTTTTGTTTGTTTACATAGGATAGAAGATCGGGCTCAGTTTTGTTACTGAAAACACCTGACTTTATCTAGGCCATTCACTGTGGACATAGCGTTCTTTTCACATTGCCTGGATCCTACGGTGATAATTTCTTCAGTGACTTTTTGTTCTGTTGGTCTCCGCTTTGCTCTATTTGGTAATAGTTTTTAATGTCTTTTCGTTAGATAACATGGCTCCTCTACCCTGGCACTGCTTCATCAGAGTTCTTCCGGATAGTCGGGTCTTTTCCAGTCAGTGTTTATCTACGCATGTACACATGTTTACATCTGTCTTTTTAAGATTTATTTTTATTTTGTGTATGAATGCTTTGCTTGCACAAATGTATGTCCATAATGCACATGTCTGGTGCCCGTGGAGGACATGAGAGGGCATCAGATTACCTGAAACTGGAGTTATGGGTGGGTGTGAGCTACCATGTGGTGCTGTGAACCAAACCTTTGTCTTCTGCAAGAGGGGCCAGTGTTTGTAACTGCTGATTCATCTTTTCAGCCCACACATACATTCTTTCTTCTCGTTTGTTTGGTTTGGTTTGGTTTGTTGATACAGGGTCTTAATATGTAGCCTTGACTGGCCTGGCGCTCACTATGTAGACCAGGCTGGCATCAAACTTCTAGAGATCCACCTACCTCTGCCTCCTGAGTGCTGGGATTAAAAAACCTGCCACCATGCCTGGTATGTACCCATAATGTTGAGAAACTAGGAACAAACAACTCAAGCAATATGTATTGAATGTCTAATTTATATTTAGAAGAAAATGGAAAGGAATGAAAATAGAGAACAAGAGGGGAAAGATTAATTTTGTGAATCAGCTAGTCTTTTTTCCAATGACACAGATAAACTCCTCTGACAGTGGAAATTCCTCTGAGAGGAAAATACAGGAGGACAGTGCCAATTACTGTGTCCATAAGATGGATCAACTCTGTGTAAGGGAAGTTCTAAAGCCAATAGGAGATAGAAGAGCATTTTCCTAATTCACCAAAACTGTGGTGTGTTCTAAGGAAGGAAGTACTAATATCACTACAGGTCAAAAAAGACTGTAAATTGTTAAGGATGTATATGTGAAACAGTTCAAAGTCCAGACAAACCCCAAATAGAACAGGTAAACTCATTATATATATATAACAAAGTCTTAAGTTTTAAGGCATGTTTGGGCAGACTAGAGGGATTGATGACGTCATCAGCAAATCTGCATCGAAAAGGTAGCGCTTGAGTGGGAAAGCTGCAGTAAGCTCTGCCTCTATGGGGCCTGACATCGTGGTGGGGGAGACGGGGAGGACCGAGAAATAAGATTGAGAGATGGAGGACAGAGAGAAAGTGTTATCTGTCCTGATTGGATACTGATACTAAATTCCTAAGTCGGTCCATCGTCCAAGATGGGCATAGTAGCACATGCCTGTCATCTCAGCACTCAGGAGGCTGAGGCAAGAGGATCTTGAATTCAAGGCTAGCCTAGGCTATCTGGTGAGATCCTGTCTCAAAAACAAACACAAGTTCGTAGAGTTTCTGCAGAGAGAACTTCGGCAACATAAAAGTATAAATGCATGTATTCTTTAATCCAGTGCTGGTTTCAGATATTTAACCTAATGTTGCCCCATACATGTGAAACCGTGTCCATTGCCAAAAGTAAAACTTTGCCTATTAGCAGATGCATGCTGAAATTAATTATTCTCTACCATTTAGCAAATGTTAATGCAGTGACTGAAAAGACCGAGGACTTAATGTATATTTATATTTCCTAAGGAGTAAGTTACAGAATTGTTAGGTAAAAAGTTACGGCTTGAGTGGAGTATGCTGTGATGCGTGTGTGTGTGTGTGTGTGTGTGTGTAATATGGGTATGTGCATAACATGTTGTGGAGTGGTAAGTACTGTCATACAAAAACTGTTAACAATAATTTCTTTCAGAAAATACTCCTGGGTAACTTTTCATTGAATTCTCTCTTGGACTTTTTGAATTTTATGTTGTGACTGTGTATTACTTTGTCAAGAAGGATTTTTTTTAATGATCCACGAGATAATTGATTATGATTAGACTCTTCAGAAATGTCCATCATAATGAAGGTATTCCATGAAGGGTAATAACTATTTTTTATAATGGATAACTGTATGAGGGAAATTAGTTTTCCCTGCTTGCAGTGCTAAAAGACCTGGCCTGTGGTAATCAGCAGTAGAAATAGAGAGATGTACTATACACAGGAGGAGACAATCAGCAGAGCTAAGACAAGGCTGAAAGCAAAGAGGCTTGAGAACGGCGCGCTGGCTGGTGGGAAGATGGCTAGTACACTGGCTGGTGGGAAGATGGCTAGTACGCTGGTGAAGTACCGACCTGGAAGAAACTCAGGAGGTGGCAGGAGGCTGACTGGACATTTCTCCTTTTATGCTCCTCATGTATATTTCTCAGTTGTCTCTTTTCTGCCTGCTCACCATACTTAGGCTTTAAGGAAGAGCTGGCCACAGACCTTTGGAGGAAGAACAATTGCCAAAACATACCATCAGGTTTTCCTAGCATTCTGGCACCAGCTGGGAAGTCGGATTCCAGGTGGCCTCTGTGGCTTGTCAGCTTTGGAATCTGAAGTTGAAGTGATGTCTGTAAAGTCTGTGGGAGTCAAGTTCTCACAGCTGGGGTGGGGACCTGACTCAGTCCCTAGGCTTGCCATGCAGGCCAATGTGTCTGCCTGTGCGTGGTCTCTTCAGAGGCAGTCTCAGTAGTAGCCAGGACAGAGACGTAATTGATACAGTGACAGTCAGCTTGAAGAAAGCCTGACATACAAAGAGGTCAACAGTAAAAGTCCACTGTGTTGTGGAAGATAAGTGCCTAAAAACCCTGATAATGTCAGAATGGTGGGACCAGTTTAAACTGTAGAGGGAACCTTTTATGTTGACTGTAGATACCGGCTATCCAGAGGAACGCCTGGCCTTCCCTCGTTAAAATTGTAGCCTCCCATAGTGATGGTGCATGTCTTTAATCTCAGTACGTAGGAGGCAGAGGCAGGAGAATCTCTGGGTTTGAGGCCAACTTAGTCTACAGAGTGAGTTCCAGGACAGCCATGGCTACATAGTGAGATCTTGTCAGAGAGAGTCGGGGGAGAGGGAGAGGAAAGATGGGAGTTTCAGACTTTGTGAGCATGAGGGTCTAGTCTGCTTAGCTTCTCAGAAACTCTGCTCTGTTAAATGATTATCAACATTTTAGCCAGTTCTTGCATGATTATCAAAAGAAAACACAGTACATGTAAGACTAGATCACAGAAAGGATGGGGTTTCTGATCTGCTGTGGATCTTAGTCGTAAATTGCTGTGCTACTCCCTGTTTACTTAGACAGCTAATTTCTCTGCCATATTTGTCTTCATATTACCTATCTCTGAAAAGTACATGAAGTGCATTTTGGATGACCTGAACATAAATGGGGAAGAGAAGGACTAAAGTATATCTGTTCAATAGTTAGCTGCCAAAACTTTTAAGGGTGAATCTTAAGGGAAAAAAATTTAAGATTTTGTGTAAAAGGTATTCTCTGAGTTCTGTTTTTGCAGTGTAGTCCTGGGGTCAACACCACTTTCTGCTAGCTGTTGTCATGATTGTAACATAGTCAGGGTCTCTGGAACATGGCTTGTGGACACAGAGATGTAGCTAAACTCCTCTGTGGATTGTGCACATGGCTTTTACACACAGAGATAGCTAAACTGCTCTATCCGTGTGCAGCCCTCCTTTGGTAGTGTTTCTCCTGTGAGCTTGCAGATAGCCCTCAGGAGCTGGCAGTGTTTAAAGGAGAGCGGACTAGATAAACAGAGGCTTCGGGGAGATCTCTGGGAGCAGAAGTTGCAGTTGATTGCATCATGATTTTTAAGGCCAAAAGCAAATAAATTCTTAAGTATTTCCAGATGCTCCGTGTCTAGGGAAGTGGACACTTAGGAGCTTTGATGTGATTTCCCTTCACTGATGGTGGCTGCTGTCGTTTTCATGATAGGTTCCTCTTATGTTTGTTTTAACCAGGCGGAATTTTGAAGCCTACTCTGTTCCTTCTAATATTGCTGCTGGTTTAAGACAGCACCTCCATCTCCTAGCTTGGAACTTAAAACTTGGGCTATGAACTCTAGACTAAGTAACACTATCTCCTGTTTACATGTTCCATCCTCGGGGGTGGGAGGAGGTCGCTAGTCTTCGTTGCTAAAAGCCTTGCCTCAGTCAATGGGGAAGACTTGGGAGGCATTCGTTAAAGTGAGAGTCAGGGGTCTCATAGGCAGCGGTCACTCTAGTTCTCCACATGCTGAGTTAATGGCAGGTAGTGAGAGGTATAGTGTCGGACACACATATACATGCTCTCAGAGCACGGCCACAGTGGCCTGCTGTCCCTAGAGTGACCTGGGCTTCTGTCTTTGCCTGTGTCCTGTCTCCCAATTCTGCCTCATCCGTACTTCCCTGACTTTTATTGTAATTTATGACCTTAAAATTATGCTTCAGGTATTTATTGACTCACCAAAAATCTGATTTTCTTTACTTGAGAAGCAGTTTTGGAGAGTAGGTTCGAGCATGGACTCTGCAGAGCCATAGAGTCAGGTGTGCCGTATGCTGGCAGTGTGGGCTAGTTACAGGCCCCGTCCCTCTTTCTTCACTAATATAATGGACATTAAAATAGAACTCCTGCCTCGGGGTAGGTTGGAGACTTGGAGAAGCTGTTTAAAATCTGCTCCAAGGATTTGGAGCACAGTGCTTAGATTTAACTTTAATATTGGCTGTGCTTTGTAATTTAGATTTTGGTTTTTAAACCTATTATTCCCCAGTGATCTTTACCAGTTCTCACTGAGAGGCATCACAGTCCAGATGTCGTTGGAGTCATGAAAAATACTAGCTTAGCACCCAGAGGGAAAGGATGTCACATTTAGGGGAAGTGTTCTTCTGATTTAGCTACTTGAAGCTGCCTTGTCGTTGTAAGCTTATGGCAGCTAGTAGCCAATAGGGGGCAGCAGAGAGTCGTCTGCTTCCTGTCTGGGGAAGGAATGTATCAAGTGATTCCCGGGGTAGGAAAAGCCTGCCCAGACCCAGCCTTGGCCTTGTGTTAGGAGTAGGTAAAGTACTGAGTAGATATGAGTAGTTCAGGACTGGGGTTATTCACATGGCTGAGAGAAAGCCTGTGTGTCTGTTCTGATGACAGGGTCGAGCAGCAGCTTCGTGTGGCTGAATCTGCTGGCTGTTGTCAGCACTCTTCCCCATGGAGAAACTGAGTGACCTGTTTGTGTAGCCCATGGGAGATTGGTCTGCTGTGACTTTGAAGGTTATGCTGAAACAGACAGCTTTTTCCATATTTTAAAAATGATGAGCTTTAATTTAATTTAACTGGATTAAAGTGCACACACCTTTAATCCAAGCACTCCGTGAGTTCGAGGTCAGCCTGGTCTACAGAGTGAGTTCCAGAGAAACCTTGTCTCGAAAAGCCAAAAAAAGAAAAAAAAAATATGAAAAAGGTGATTCTTTTAACTTGTAAAAAAAAAAAAAAAAACCTGCATTTTAATATTTTCTGGAAAGGTTTTTATTACCTCTCCATATATCTGTTTTAGGCTAATTGAAATATTCAGATTTTATCTATAAAGTTAATGCAATTTTTGCCGAATTATTTGAGAACTAAGATGATAATCTTAAAATCAAATGAAAGAATAAAGGGCCAAGAATAGCTACAACTGAAAGCTGGTGGAAGGCCCTGTAAGAAAGCTAACACGCTTATTAGAGTGCTGGGGTAGAAGAAGATTGATGCCCTGGCCCAGGTCTGAGGAAGGCACAGCCCAGCAGGGCAGGGCAGAGGGAAACCAGAAACAGATCTACACACCCATGGAAACTTGAGGCACTTGATGTGTCAAAGGGAGAGACTTGTAGTGAGGTCATAAATGCTACTCGGACAGCGGGTTACATGAAGAAATGTGTATGGGTGAACACATTATTTTTTTTTAAGGTAGAGCAACAATCTAAATCAGAAAAGCAAGCTATACTTCTATCTGGAAACATGGGAGACACTAACATGATGGTGAAGGTGGGTTTTGAGCATGCTGCAGGAAAAATTGTAACTGGTTAAAGACTGGTAATTTCAGTGTATGAAAACTTAAGCGCACCATAAAAGAGAATATTAACACGCTAAAGAAATTCTCAGATATGTAGCCACACATCTCAAATAGCCATTAGGGTGTTTTTCTAGTAATAATCATAATCAACATTATAAAACCTTCTTACAGACAGAAAACTAAGAGGAAAGGCACCCTTGTATCTCAGCACATAACTGCCAGTGGCCGATTTAGTTCCTGTCTGCACCTCTGGGCTCTGCTCAGAGTAAACAACTGTTTGATGTAGCCAAGAGAAAGGACTGCCTGGGAAGCCAGGCATATATCCTCTTCCCTAATAGCGTTTACTCCCCTAGGTGGGAGCAGAAGAGACTGCTCACATTAGCTCTGTCCTTGAGGGTACCCAGTCAGATAGCTGAGACCCCTTAGACCTCCAACCCCCGGCTGGCTGCACAGCAACTGGAGTTAGACCGTGTGCCATCAGATAAATGCCAAACGCTGACAGTTATTTATATCTGTACAAAAGTCATTGTCCTCTCATCTTCATCCTGCTCATAGAAGAGCCTACAGCTTCCAAGGGGAGGCATTAAGTCTCCCTCTCTTTTGAGATGAAGGTTATAAACAAAAGAAACCTTCCAAGGCCAGACAGCCAAAGACTGACCAGAGACCTCATCCTAGTTCTGTGGCTTCTTCCTCTAAGCCTGAAGGAGCAGTTGTTTCTGTATCTCTTCAGTCTCATAAAAACATCGTTTACCAGCTCCGCAGATGTCCAGTCAGGTTAACGCTCCACCATCTCGGTAGTGTGCCGCTCCCGAAAGCACACTGGTGTTTCTGGTGGAGTTATGTCACCTTATCTAGCTGCGTCAAACACTGCTTCCTATCCAGGAACACTCACGGTGCAAAGAGAAATAATACATTTTTTAAAAGAGGCAGAAATGCCTGGATCTGTTTTCACATGTCAGGAGAGGTCTATAAACCTCTGACTTTTAGAAGATGTTTTAAAAGAGGATGATTTTTCAAGTTAAGGCTGTATTCTGATAGTAGTGCTGTAAGTTTATCAGATTTATGATTCCCAGGTTTTAGTTTAAAGAGTTGACTGAAGACTTTTGAGGAGCATTCTTTCCCTATCGCAAAGCAAAGTTAGCTTTCACTTTGGGACAGAGTGTGGATTTGAAGCCAAGGGCAGCCCCTTGGCGCTGATGTAATGTACACGTTTATTGAGTGGGCCTCTCTGAGGGTGCTCCAATGCCAAATCCTCCACCCCTCCATTTACCCTCCTCCTCTTGGTTTTTGTTTCTGTGTATCACCTTTCTTTGTAGACAATAATCATTTGGGCTCTGCTCTCCGATTTTTCAAGCCAGTATTTGTGGTGACTTGGAGTTCCCTAGACATTTATTTGGAAAGCAACATTGGAGTGCTTTATTTCTTAGGATCTTGACATCTTAGTATGGTAAGATAGTGGAGTCTCTTTCATTTGTTTTGATATCATCATCTTTGGCAGCAGTAAGTCTGACCCCAAGCCCCTTGGACAGGGTGTATTGTATTCCTGGAGAATTGCCAACTAAGGTTCACTTTTTCAGGATGATGATGTCTTAGTGACTGTATTCTCAGTACCTGGCCATGCTGGGAACAGTGCTGATCTCCAGTAAATATCTGTTGGCTGACTGATGGAATGAGATTTACAAACCAGTGAATATTTAAAATTCTGATTGTATTCATGTTGTTTTTCTCTGTTCATACATCATTTGAACTCCTTTAATGAGCAAATAAGGATAATTTGGAGGGCACAATTTCAAAGAAATTGCATAGTGAAGCATAGAATATCAATCTAGGATGATAGTGTGGTTAGCAGTTAAGCGCTGGGCTGAACCCAAAAGATCCATGCGGTTCCACCAACATAATCACAGTCTGATTTTTGTCAGACTACTTAAGGCTTGCTGATCTCAGCTTCTCCATCATTAAAGTAAATAGAGAAAACTGTAGAAGCCACTCTCCCCTGGCCCCAGCATGTGGGAGTTCTCTGGAAAGGCCAAAGCCTGGCACACATACAGAAGAACCGTGTTCTCTGGGGAGCTGTCTCCGCTTTGGGGAGACATAGAGACTCTTCGGCTATAAAGCCCAGCATATTTCCTAGGGTGAGAGAAGGCTCATGGACCCAGTGGTAGCACATTGTTGGCTCCATGAGTATGTTCCATCCTCAGCTCAGTTCTGTTTTCCTTGTCAATTCTGCCTGTAGTTATAAGTTCCGCCCACTGCAGATTCATAGAGCTTGGGGAAATGCAGGACTGTTTGGGGATCTTCTTTTCTACTCAGTAAAGGTCCCAGGAGTGTTGCTCTTGGATTTCTTCGCTCGGTTGGGTACAGGAAAACCATATGTATGCCGTATCTTGAGGACCTTAGGGAACTTCTGTGGTCGCTCTTCCTCGCTGGGTTTAGAATTGTTCAGACAGAGCATGTGGGTCTTTAGAGGAGGGCACAGAGGCTGTGGGCATATCTGCCTGTGAGTCTGGCTCACCAGGTCCTGCTGCTTTTCTGTTTTCTGTCCACCCATGGTGGGAAACCATCTAAGCCAAGTGCCAAACTATTTTCTGATTTTTGTTTCTACTGTCTGCATTTGTTTTACTTATAGCACCTTCAAAGACAAGAATAACAGATAATGTCATTAGGCAGTGTATCAGGGCCATGTGTGGTAGTGTACAGCTTTAATCCCAGTGTGGAGAAGACAAGCGTTCAAGGACAGTCTGGTCTACAGAGAGCACTGGTACATAGTGCTGCCTTGTAAGATCCTGTCTCAGTTAATAAGTACATTTGTTTGAAGTCATAAGCTTGATTTTCCTGACAGAACCACCCTCCCATTGCACTTAGGACATAGTTATCACAAGTGATGGTTTCCTGGATTTGCGTTCCCAGTTATAGAACAGCAGATGAGCATCATTGCCTGGTTATTTTATAACTGTGGGACATCTGTCCGAGAAAACTGCTTATGGAGCTAGCAGAGCCGTGTGACTCATCAGTAGCTCCACTGCTGGTCACTACAAGTTAGAAGAGCAGTAAAGTGATTAATTATCCAGCCCCAGATCCCCCAGGCTGTCCCTTTCTTGGTGCCATCTCTTTCAGAAAGAGCATAAACTGTGTAATATGTTTCCAACCAACTTCTCTAGCCAGGTATCTCTAATCCCTAAAATAATCCCTACACTTAGCGAATCATCTCTCCCGGCTCCTCTATTATTACTCAGCAAGTATTAATTGTACTTTCTGTCTAAACTGAGCAGTGCTGTGGCCATGGGAATTCATTCCTTTGAAAAGTCTGCCAGATCTTAAATGAACACCCCACCCAGGCCGTGGCACCATCCCACATCGCTCATCCAGCAGTGGTCTTCGGGTTTGCACAGTTGCCACATGGGCCTGGCATTGTGACATTATCAAGTCCTGAGAGTAGCAGCGTTTTGAGAAAACTTTGTTGACTAAAACCTCAGAATTTGTATAGGGTCTTCTATCTTCAAATACTGCAGGTGGTAAGCATCCCGTGACTGTAGGTGAGTATGCGCCACTCGGCTTTCCTGAAGTCCCGCTGCCACTGAGCTCAGACGGATTTCCTGCAGTTCTTCTCATGGAAGTGCTCTCTGCCTTTCATGTCTGAGCTCCCCTCAGGCTAGTAGCTTCTCACACTTGCCTCCTCGAAGCCTCCTGCCAACTTTATTTTTCCATTGTACACTAACTCCCTAAGGCTGCAGCTACAAACTGCCACAGACTGGTGGCTTAAAAACTGAAGAACTTTATTTTCTTGCAGTTTGGACCAAATGTATGAGCTCAGAGTGTCATGGGGCAGGACTCTCTCTAATGTCTCCAGGGGACAACCTGTTCCATAGGAACCTTCTGGCTTAAAGATGCATCGTTCTATCTCTGTCACCACCCAGCACTCTCTTGTGTGTGTGTGTATGGGTCTCTTTTAAGGACACCGTTGTAATAAAATTAGGACATGGACACACACGCACACATATCCCAGTAACCTCATCTAACTTGATCGTCAAATTTCCTAACAAAGTCATGTTCATAGGTACTGGAGATCAGGATTTCAGGATATCGTCTCAAGAGGTATAATTCAACCTATAATTACGATGAAATACATGTAACAAAACTCACGATTTTAAAAGTACATTCACGATTTTGTGCAATAATTACCTGTATCTAAAGTGTTTTCATCACTCCCAAGGAAAGCCATTGATTGCAGCTAGTCCTAGTCACTCCTCTGCCGTTTGGCAGAGACCAAGTGGAACGTATTTCCTCCTTTGTGTCTGGCTTCTTCAGCATTATGTTTTCAAAGTTCATTTTTATTGTAGCATTTTTGCTTCTTTTTGTATCTTAAAAATATTGTACTCCCATCTGCCAATCAGTCCATCTTTGACTTTTGTGACGAGTGCTGCTGTGGGCGCATGTGCACATGTGTCTGTTTGATTCCCTGTTCAGTTGTGGCAGGTACATACCTGGAATAAGCGACTGTGTTCTGTGACAGTTCTGTGCTTAGCTGTTGTTTTTCATAGTAGCTAAACCATATCACCACTGACAATATACAGAAGTAGTCTAGTTTTTCCATAGTCTTGCCAACATTGCTCTATTTTGGGGTATTATAGTAGCTGTCTTAGTGATATGTGTGTGTGTGTGTTTATATATAATTTGAAATCACAATATTTAATATATTTAATATATTTATATATAATTTATATGTGTATTAAATCTCATTGTGATTTCAAATTGTATTTCTCTGTGATATTAAGCATTCTTGAGTTCTTGGGGACTTGGTATATATTCTTTGAAAAAATAACTTTAAAGTGTTTTGCCATATTTTGTTTAGATTGTTTGTTTTTGTTGATAATTTGTAAAAACTCTTTTTGTATTCTCCGTGCTAAACCCTTACCAAATGTATAATTTGCAGATTTTTCAACTTATACCTCCTTTATAGGTTCCCCCTTCATAATGATAATGTCTTTTAATATTACAAATGTTTTAAATTTGGATAAATTCTAATTAATCTGTTTTTCTTTCATTATTTCTTGGACTTCTTTGCTAAACCACATAATGAGAAGACTTAACCTGTCTTTCCTCTGAGGGCTTTATGACTTTGAGCTTGGGATTAGGTCATGGACCACATTTGGATCTATGGTACTGCTGTGCACATTACTAGATACCATGCCCTGATACTAGAAATGCCTGCCCTCAGTAATACGTTTTTTTAAAACTTACTTTGTAAATGTCAGGGAAGCCTAGGAGACAGCCGGGAATGATTCCTTTCACTGTGCTTTAAAGTCTGCCTTTCACTTAGCGCTCAGTCCTCAGGGTTTCAGGAGCAGGAAGCCCTGTTCTGTACTGTACTGAGTACTCAGTGCGGCAACCAGAACCAGCCATGACCTACAACTACAATTTGTTCTACTTGTCTTCTGGCGATAGTAGAAGGTGGAGTACTGACAAGGGAAAGAAGTGATGGCTCATGATCCCAGTCACTTCATTCCAGGGAGTGTTCTTCTCAAGTATCTGCTCTCACATCTGTAATACGGAGCTTTGTGTCTTCCTTTCTCTTCCCACTGCTTGCTTCCATTGCCCCAGTCATATGGAGAATCAGTTCATTATTGTCCATGATGGTGCAGATGTTTTGCATAACCCTTGGCTGTCCTCTCCTATTGTCTAGCAACAGTCCAGAGGTGGCCCTGTGGTGTTTATCTTTGTATCTTTAGCATTCAGTACCCAATACATATTGAGTATTTATTGCTTGCTGAGCTGTTCCTGCTGAATTCTGTAATGCCTTTTTAGGTTTGTTTGTTTATGGGTATGTTGGAGGTTGTGGAATGCCACAGATAAAAGGCCTTATAAAAAGCCTCTCTGGCTCGAGATTTTACCAGTCGCAGCAGCTTTGCCGAGCGCTGGCCACATGGTAATATGTTCTTAGCCAAGTCTCCACACCACCTCTCAGAGTACACACTTTGATTTATAGATAAGAAAACCATATATCAGAAAAAAAATGTAGCTTGCCTAAATTCATGCAGCTAGAAATAGCTGGAGGGTTGAAGGCCATATTTTAGGAATTACCCACATTAACTATCCCAGCTAGAGGTTGGGGTGGGTCATACAGTTGGTTTATGTGCTAGTACTCGCTGACTAGGGTGGGCTTGGGGCCAGAGGGGATAAGTATAACTTGAGTTCCCGCTTTCGTAGCTGACGTCCACTGTGGCAGACATCTTTGATAATAAGACTTGTGTTGGCAGCTGCACTTGGAACTCTGCTCTGTGCTCTGCTGAGTGCTTGGTGCGGCAGCCAGCACCGCATGGAGCAGAGACACTGACAGCACAGGGAAGGAGTGACGGATACTGACACCGTCCTTGTCGGCCTTCACGATGTGCACATTCCATACGTCACCCCGTGGGGACCCTTGCTGCCCAGGAGTAGTCCAGTTTCTTAAAGCTCCTGCTCTTGAGCCAATAAGATGGCTCTGGGTAAAAGTGCAAGGACCCGAGTCCAGTCTCCAGGACCCACGTGGTAGAAGGAGAAAACCGACTTCCTCAAGCTGCCCCTGGTATGCTATGGTATGCCTGTGAACATGGCCACATACGTGTAAATAAATACATGCAGCAAACATATTTTTAATAACTCCTGTTCTTAACTTGCTGTAATATAGTACAGAAAATGTAATGCAGCTTCCTGGCACACTCAGTTCTTGTGGTTGGGTTTGGGGGGGTTGTTTTGTCATTTTTATTTTTCATGAATCTCTAGCAGTTTTTTCCATTGTTTTAGCTTCTGCTCAGCATCATTATCTCATGAGTAAAGTGTTTATTTTTTCAGAATCAAATGCAAGATGCCACCCAAATGTAAAGTATTTAGATAATTACGGCAGAAAATAGCTTGAAACTTGCATTTAGTTGCCCTAGAAACAGCCCAGTGTCCCATGCGTAGTTTGAGTGACCTAATTACTTAGAATATTCTGAGTTCTAACATTTAAACATTATTAGTTCCAATGCTTTTGTACCTAATAATTTTTTTATTATGTAATGAATTTTACTTTCTTTCTAACCAATACTCATTTTACTCAATGCAGTTTTTAACACAAAAAAAAGATAGGTAAACTAAACCGTGGCCCTCCTCTTCAGTTACAGGTGGTGAGCTTTCTCCCCTGCTCCGTGCAGTGCGCTTTCACCCAGAACACAGCAGCTAAACAGTAAATGTGATTATCTTGAAGTTATGGATCTGTAAATGGGAAGAAGAACAAACCATCGGGAAAACATGCCGATGTCTGAAAGACAAGAAGTGTGAGAGAGTTACAGTGGAGAGAAGTTTTTAAGGGCGGGTTTCATCTCCCAGAATATGTAACATTTGGACGAAAGATTTAGATTGTTTTGTTTTTTCGAGACAGGGTTTCTCTGTAGCTTTGGAGCCTGTCCTGGCCCTTGCTCTGTAGACCAGGCTGGCCTTGAACTCACAGAGATCCACTCGCCTCTGCCTTCCTAGTGCTAGGATTAAAGGTGAGCGCCACCACCGCCTGGCTGCAAAGATTTAGATTTGAAAAGTAAAATCATCCAAATATATGAAAATGCAACAAGAAAATATTTATTTATAATCTTGAAGCATGGGCTTTTTAAACATGTGAATGTCAAAAATCACATTAGCAAAAACTGGATTTGTCTTAGGAATTATAAATTCAAATGTAACAAAATCAAGTCAAATGATATTTAAAGGATGAGAAACTAGTTAATTATAGTATTAGCTTTTCATTAACAACCTTAAGAAACAGTTCTAAATTATTAATCATAGGAATAGAAACATTGCAATAGGGAAAAAAAAACAAAAAAAAGCAATTCTAAAGAAAGGCAAGTAGCCAATAAACATAGAAAGTAGGTTCAGCCTTGTCAGTGAATATGCAAATAAATAATAGTAAAAAATTTAAAAATTAATAGTCCTGTTCTCATAGAAACAAACACCCCACACATGCTGGCTAAAAATTTAAATCAGTAATTTTTAAAAGGAGTTTGTCCTATAAAAAATATGCATCACTCAAGAAAATTAATTGTAGTTTTGTTTACAGTAATAAAAAATGTTAACACCTTAAATCATTAAATAACTGCTTAAGTGAGCAATGTAATACCAGCTCTAAATGAATCCCAATTATTTTTACTTCTCTACAGTTTACATAAAATCACTAGATTTATGTCAGAAAAGAAAGCTTTCAAATGGAAGCTGTGAGAACTGTATTTTTAGAGTGAACAGATTATCAGGTAAGGTTTTCAGCCGTCTGGTTAGGAGATTCATGGAGTTTTCTGAACTTAGTTTAAGTGTTCTTACTCCAATGGAGTGCAGTAGCATAGAAGAAGGTACATTTGAGAGATCTTGGGCTATGGTATTTGAAGACCTGGGTGAAGGACAAAGGAGATGGCCCTGAGGCGACATGCTGCAGCCCGCCACTGCTGTGGGTGCTTGGGCTGCAGACGTGGTGCAGTAGTTGTCCGCGGTTAAACTATGTCATTGCCTATTATGTGCCTCCATATTGTTCTGCTTCAGCAGAATTCTTGAGAACATATCCCCTAGTTCTAGAGGCTACGAAGTATGAGAACAAGGCACCCAATTGTGTTGTTAAAGACCCCATGTCTACTCTCACGGTGGCACCTTCAAAGCTCTGTCCCCAGTGTGCTGCCCCTCACCAGGCACAAGAACAGAAGAACCGACTCCAAGCCCTCTTCGTGATGCTGTTAGCCCATTGGTCAGGCCCTGCCCTGCTGACCTCAGCCTTCTATTAGGCCCCACCTTCCTGAAACACCTCCAAGAGTTGAGTTCCAAGCCAGGCGGGGTAGTGCACACTTTTACTCCCAGCATTTGTGATGCAGAGGCTGGTGGATCTCTGAGTTTGAGGCCAACCTATCTACAGCATGAGTTTCAGGACAGCCAGGGCTACACAGAGAAACCCCGTTGAGTTACAGTTTGAGATTTAGAAAAGAGTGTGTTTGGTCATTGAAATAATGACAAAATGGTTCATTTATTCTGCCCAAATCAATGAGAGCACAAAATTTTTTGTTGCATTTTGCTTGATAAGTTTCTAAAACTAACAAAAAAAATCAGAGAACATAATACAACATTCTCTTTTTTCATATTAGATGGGACAGAATGCTGATTCATTCTCTTAGGTTTATGGGCTCACCTGGCAGCCCTTCTTGATAGTTCTATGATGCCTCCCTCTCTTGGACTCCTCCCTGAAAGCTCAGTTAATGCTAAGTTTTTGTCAGTCTTAAAGACGTAAGTCCTTGACTAGATGAGTAGTGACTTCTGAATCCCACATCAACCGAGGTAGCCATCTTTAAAATCCTTGTTTTTTTCCCTCTGCTATGTCAACCCATAGCAGTTTGTTTTCTGAACAAAGAAAGCAAAGGTACAGAAGTCTAGCTCATATTCTTTATTCCCACCACAGCTTGGAGTACGAAATGTTTATCTGAAACAATTTTCTTAAAACCCGTGTCAGTGAATCTCCATGGGAGCAGTGGCGCTATTGCAGGCCAAGGCCACTTGATTCAGGATTGTAGGCGACTATAGCAACCACAGTGCCACTTTCTCACTAGTGTCACTCATTGAGAAGAGTCAGGTTCACCACCATGGATAGGGGATGCTCATATTATTGTAGGGAGGGTAACAATCCAAGCATCTGCAGACCTCACAAGGCAGGGCTTTAGAACAGATTCTTAGTCTCCTCAAAATCATCCTGTTTAGCTTCATTTCATAGAGCTCAAACTATAGTGGAGAAGGAATAAAAGTCTATTTTGTTAAAGGTACAAATCTATAAGACTGATGTATATAGAGCTAAGAATATTCCACCAAGAAACAGTAAGATAATAAAAATGATGCAGAAGGCTGGAGATGCAGTTCCGAGGAAGAGCACTTGCTTATTATGCTGGCCCTGGGTTTAATTTCCAGTACTGAAAACAAAAACAAAGTGTGGGGGTGGGGAGAGGATCAAAGCCATGGTTTCAGGTGTCCAGGGCTCCTTAGCTGTAATTCTTTCCTGGCACATGGCACACTTATTCTTTGTTATTTCAGAAGATGAACAGGCTACCTGGCTCTTATAGCCTTTGATCATCAGCAATAACCTTCACAGAATAAATAAAGCCATTCTTTATTTATCCATGCCATTACATTATTAATATTTGATAATTTTACGCATGTATGTAATATATTTTAATATGTTTACTTATATATACCATTTCTCTCTTATCTGTGCCCCCACCCCAAGCCCTTCATCCTAACAAGTCTTGGATGTCATTTCCTTCTTTGACATCTTTTCTTTTTACTATATAACCTACTAACTTTAATTGAGGTTGTTTTGCATGTACATGAGTGTGGGTGTTCTACTAGATGGGGCCACATTCTTCCCCATAGCTCCTCAGCTCGGGTGGGGCCTGCTGTGCTCCTCTCACACTGTACTCTTGCAATCCTTTTGTTTAACAAGTTATCCTGGAGACTTTCTTACCCCACCTTATAGATCATGGCGCATAGGTCGTTCTGTGTAAACACTGGTGGCGATCGGAGGGTCCATGAATTAATTAGGGTGGAAGACATGGAATTGGTTCATCTTATTATGAAAATCTGGCAACATGATTCAGCAGAGAGGCTGCGAGAAATAGGAGAATAGCAGGCCTATTGTTTTAAAGCTCACTTAGGTGAGTGACTAAAATCAGATCACACAGTAATTCCTTGGTTTTGATGAGTCATCCTGTGGCTTCTCCATCTGGCCTGTGTATTTCTGCAGTTCCAGTCATTGTGTTTTCACTGGGCAAAAACAGTGTTCAGTTAATATATTTATATAAAAAGATTGTGGAAGTGCTCATGGTCAAAGCTGAGCTCACTGGTTTATTACTGCAGAAAGTGAAGGCACCCGGTAGATAGTATGAAGATAGTCCCAGGTCTCCTGTGTTGTCATAGCGCCCGGTAGATAGTATGAAGATGGTCCCAGGTCTCCTGAGTTCAGTCACTGCGTGCTCTGCAGTTGACTCCGCCTACATCCCTTCCCCATCATCCCTTCCTTAGATTTTACTTATCTTTTTATTAATTCCTGTAAGGATTTAAAATTGGGGGGTGGCTCCACCCATTCTTAATTCTCTGGTGCTGTTATTCCATTTAATAGCAGTTTCTTTTGTATGACTTTGTCTACAGACCTGTAAGGAAATACATAATGCATAGAATACGTGAGACATGTACCAATAAGTACATCTGTGGCATCCTTAGGATGAAGATTCACTATGATACTTGATTGTTATTAGTGAATCATAATGGGAATTCTAGAGCTGAAGTGAGGTGACTTGCTCATCAGCCTATTAATAATACTGTATTCTGGGACCAGGAGAAGAACAAGATAATGCCTCTCGTTCTTTATCCTTGAATCCATTTGATGTTATTTTCAACCTCTGAAATGACAAATAAGATTTTTCTTGCCAAATGTCCCTCTTCTACAGAGTAATTTAATTAGAGTATAACCTCATGGTTCGTAGCTGCTACTCTGGCTGGGCCATGCAAAGCCCAGCTACTAGTGGAAAGCTGACAGAGACTTTGTCACCCCCACCTTAGCCAAACCACCTAACTTTAGCACCAAGCAATTCACGGCTGAAGCTCCAGAACCCAGTTCCGAGTTTGAAGTCTACCTTGTTTCGTATTGACTGTATGACCTTGGGAAAGTTTTGGTTTTGAGGTTCCTTGTCTGTGAAATGGGCCTATTGCAGAGATGGCTCAGAGGTTAAGAGCACTGCCTGCTCTTCCAGAGGTCCTGAGTTCAATTCCCAGCAACCACATGGTGGCTCACAACCATCTGTAATGAGATCTGGCGCCCTCTTCTGGTCTGGTGGCATACATGCAGACAGAACACTGTATACATAATAAATAAATAAATAAATCTTTTTAAAAAAAAGCCTACTTTAACAAGTAAACGACAGTCTTCAGAGATGAGTGCCATGGCTGTGGTGCTGTGCGAGGTAGAAAGTGGTGACGCGTTGGTTGTCGTGCTTGTGCCTCAGGAGGAGCAGATTTTGTGAGACACGGGTATGCGCAGTGATTGGCTGTGATGAGCACCCCATTGGGTTAGAACTGACTTCAAATAGCTCGTGATTCATCTGAGTATCTGTTAGTGCTAGTTAATGGTGTTCAGCCCGGCCTCAGAGTCCTAGGCTCGCCCCCTCAGCTCCACTGCCTCTGCTTATGCTCTTAGCTCTTGGTCCGTTCCTGCTGTTCTTTCAGAGGCATTTATGTATATTAGATGGATGTCAAAAATATATCACATTTTAGATGTGACAGGTAAGGTCTGAATAGAACAACTAAATCTTGCATTTTACGTTATTTCAGTGAAGAAAATGGCATTTCTGTTTCTTAACAGCAGGCACTCCTCTAAGGAAAAGCATGATGGGAACGGGAAAGCAAAAGACCATTATGCCTTTCTAACAGCAGTCCTGACTCAGATTTGAATGACCTAAATTCACTAACTCAACCTTGGAGGCGTTTTAATCCCTTTAATTGGTACAAAATAAAAGTACCTGATGGCATGGCTTGTGTATAATGTCAGTCCCACGTGACATCTGCAAGGAGTGAACAGGAAGCAGGTGCTGTTATACCCATAGCTTCATGGGAATAAGGACGTGCGACCCCTGTTCCCTGTTCTAGTATGCGTCTGAATTCACTAAATTCTCAAGTCCTCTGCCCAATGTCTGCATTCGTAATTCCAGGATCAGGGAAAGGAATTTCCCTTTCCGTCAACCTTGAGGATTTCAAGGAAGGACGGCTCCCTTCCCTGTTACTCTTCTGTTTTTTCTCTTTTCCCTCATTTCTTCCTTCTCTCCCTTCAGTAAACACACACACACACAGAGTCTGCACTAATGCACACAACATGCTAGTCAAAGCTAGGCAACGGCCTCCCTCATTCCTGAGGTCATGCAGCCTTCTGTAAGAAGTTGCCCCACAAGGTGTTCTAGGCTTCCTTGTAGGTAGATGTTGTTTTCTTAATCTTGTAAGAGTCATCCTCTAGCTTCTTGGCCCTTCTAATACAAATAACATATTTAATTTAAATATACACGTATATGTGTATGTGTGGAAACAGGTCCTATGAATATGTCTAAAGTTTCACCATTTTAAATTAAGAAGCCATGCTAGGTGTTTTGGCTTAAACCTAAAATTTCAGTACCTGGGTTAAGACAGGATGGTCTCTAAAGTACAAGGCTACATAGTGAGCACCAAGCCAGTCTGAGTTACATAGCAAGACTTCTAAAAAGCAAATGAGTGGATAAATGATTACCATATTACATAATTTGCTGTACATTTAAGAGAGATGTGATTAAGGTAGGTATAGCAGCTTGTACCTATAATCTTGCACTTAGGAGACTGAGGCAGGATACCTTTCCATGGTGTGTTCTTGCCCCCTGCTGTGCAGGACCTGGGATCAAACTCAGGTTTGTCAAGCCTGGCAGCAGGCCCCTTCACCTGTATAGCTGGCTGGCTGCCTGGCCTTTAGGCTAGATTGCTATCTGCAGTTTCAGTTTCCTAGACTGTGAAGGGGAGCTGGGGAAGGCATGGAGGCGTGAATGTCATGCCTGGCATTTCGGAAGGATCCGGGCCATCTGAGTTAACAGTGTTATTTAGCACCATTGCCATTGTCATTCTCAGTCATAGTAAATATCACCAGGTGATGAGGGCAAGGCAGCTGTCATTCTCCTGTGTTACCTGCCTATTTATTTTGTTTTTAGAGATTTAAGTGTTGAAGAGAGAAACCCAGGAGCTCCCAAGTATATGATACCCTTTTGTAAGTTCCATTCACCCACACATTCTGAGGAATAAACTCAGAACTGACTTGCCAACAGACTTGACTTAGCATTGCACAGGGTTGCAGGAATGCCCCAGACATTCAGTTCTGTCGTCGGTCACCCACCATAGCAGCTCACACCGACGTTCTTGCATTTTTTAAGATCTACCTTAACATAGCGTCCTAAAACACAATTAGTGGTTATTTATGGATTAGTAGATGTATTTATATATCTATAATTTTTTTCAAAACAACAAACCCATTCTGTATTTGTTTTTATAGATATTCTATTAAGCCAGCAGCCCTTTGCTGTCCTGTGACTGGTGTCTACATATGTTCTCGTGTGCTGCCCCCCCACCTCCATATCACCACAGCCCAGGGTCCCCTCAAACTCACTGTGTAGCCTGAACTCCCCTCTAGTGCCCTAGTGCTGGGATTGGAGGCGTGTGCCAGTATACACAGCTACTGTCCACACTGTCTGAAAGAGTTGGTGACTCCTGTGAAGTAGGAATAGACACCTGAGCTTTCAGCTCTGAGCAGTTTCGTGTTGCCTGTGGTGGGGAGAGGTGAGAATGCGTATTCTTGGCTACATGGAGAGCAGAAGCCCAGGCTGGGCCATTGGCTTGTGCAGCAGGAAATGCTTTGCCTGTTTTTCATTTCCTCTTTTTCGACCTTGGGTAGTAGTATGTTCTACACTCTCCTGAGATCTTGCCTCTAGCCCCGTGCCAACTCCTGAGTAGTGTTTGGTAGCTCCTCTTTCGAGTGGTTCAGTGCGTCTGCTCTGGGCATTGTTGTCTAGTCCCCACAGAAACTGGTGAGGACTGATCTACCCCAGGACTCCAGGTAGAGGCTCTGTGGTACTATAACTGTCTTGCCAAGCTTGTAGATACGAGTCCAAAGGAAGGAGGACACTCATGGGTAATAACTTCCTGTTGGGTCACCCCACTCTGAATCCCTTGTCCTTTGTAACTGTCCCCTGCCGTAACCCCACTATCTTACTAGTCTGGGTGGCACACACCTGCTCTGGTTGGCATGAGCCTTTGTGACTGTGAAAAGCCTCTCTGTTCTCTCTGTTTCACCTTGTAGCTCTTTAAGACTGTCTTTGGAGGAATGAGGGGAAAGGGACTTGTCACTGACCCTGTACTTACCCCATGCCAACTGCTCTGGCTGCTGGCAGCCACATGTTTGCCTCACATGTGCCCTGAGCATATGTTGGATGTGGCTAGAAATACTCCTAAGAGCTCACATTTTATTCATTGACCTGTTGGATTGGCTGCTATTGGATGCTCTGTCTGGGGTCCCTGAAAATACCATGCAGCGAGCACTGTGCTCAGCTTACTTAATCTTCATTATCAATCCAGAGTTCTACCCTTGCTTTATAGATTAAGGTCCTGAATTAGTTTCCTAAACTCATAGGAAAAAATTCTTGTCTAATGTCATGTCTTGTATCTTAGCTTCTCTACTGCCAAGAGCAGCTATGCCACAGTTCTTAGTGCTGTGGTTGCATAAATGTCTTGCACGATCCGTTTGTAAAAGCTTGATCCTCAAGGTAGTGCTAGTGGGAGATGCTGTGTGCCTTTAATAGGTGGGATCCAAAGAAAGGTCCTTGGGTGCCATCAGAAGGGATCTGGGGCTGGATTGCTAGATTATATTTGTGGGTCTCTGGGTCAGTGTTCAGCACCATTACAAAAGGAAAAAGTTTAGATGTTGTAGCCAGTCTCTGTCTCTCTCTCCTTCGTGGCTTGGGACATGAGTGGTGTGTCTACCATGCTGATTGAGTTTCTTTTCCTTTTCTTATGATAAAATACTCTTACAAAGCCACTTAAGAGGGAAGGAATTTATTTATTCTCTCAATTACAGTTTATAGTCCATTGTGGTAGGTCAGTCACAGCAGTAAGATCTTGAAGCACATGGCTTTCATAGGCAAGAACCTGAGGGCAGGGGCTGGAGAGATAGCTTAGCAGTTAAAAGCACTTGCTGAGGCTGAGGCCCTGGATTCAGTTTCCAGAACCCAAATGACAGTTTACAACCGTCCATAACTCCATTTCCAGGGAATCCAACGCCTTCTTCTGACCTCCCCAGGCACCAGGCATGCGTAGAGTGCACACCACACTCACACATGCAGTCAAACACTCATACACGGAGAATTAAACTAAAATCTTAGGAGGAAGAGGAGAAGTATGCAATGAGTGCTTGCTGTTGCTCAGCTCCCTTTCTCCACTGAGCAACCTCCTAGTCCAGGATCCCAGCACCCACAGTGGTTGAGTCTTCTCATCTCAGTTAATGTAGATAACCCCCCACAGGTGTGCCCAGAGGCCCAGCTCCCAGATTCTACATCCTGTCGGCAAGAAACACTCACCACCTCACGTGCATTCTTGCCACAATGTGCTGCCTCAGAGACTCAAACCACAATCTGAACTTGATCCTCCAGAGCCATGAGCAAAAGTAACCCCTCCCTTACAAACGACTGTGCCAGGTATTCCACCGCAGTCTCAGAAAGCTAGCTGGCTAGTGTACTTAGCACTAATGAGGATTTTGGTAAGCAGTACCGAGCGCAGTGCCATCAAGTGCCTAATGAAGTAGGCTGTAATCATAATACTGCGTGGATGTGTACATATTTGTACTCTGCTGCTTCCAGCTGTCAAACACATGCCTAATTCTCTTTTGATTTTCATAGTAACCCAGTGGTTACAGCATTATCACCTCTGCTTTATAAATGACAAGACTAACTCTCAGGGTAAGTGACTTAAGCCGGCAGTGGGCGGGGCCTGTTCTCACCAGACACAGAGCAGCGTCTCTCAGGCAGCTCCTGGTGCAATGCCAGTGGTTTTTCATTGTACAGTGGTTTGGTCCTCCCATGTGCCTGAGTGAATTTTGTTGGTTCCCTCCCCACCCTGCACTTGTTTGGTTTACCTCTCTATGTAACCAGCCCTTGTTACCATGTTCCCTCTCTGCACCTTCAAATGCTCAGTACAGGACACAGTCCAGGGGTTGTCAAGATTAAAAACTTGCATGAGAAAGGAGGACCCTGTTGTATGAATTTTTTACTCTTTTGACTTTCTGTGGGGCCTGCCACCCAGTTCCCAAATAAATCACTCAGAGGCTGATTCCTAGTTATGAATGCCCAGCCTTAGCTTGGCTTGTTTCTAGCCAGATATTCTTAAATTATCCTGACTACCCTTTGCTTCTGGGCTTTTATCTTTCTCTATTTCTGTATACCTTTCTTCTTTCTCTGCAGCTTGCTGTGTAGCTGGGTGGCTGGCCCCTGATATCCCCCTCTCCTTGTTCTCTTGCTCCTAATGTTCCTCATTTTTCCTTTTATACTCTCTGCCCACTTAGCCCTGATTGTCCTTACTTCTGCCTCTCTATTGGCTGTCCACTTTTTATATTAGGACCATCAGGTGTTGTAGACAGGCAAACAACCACAGCTTCACAGTTAATCAAATGCAGCTTAAACAAAAGTCAGATCACATACCTGAAAATAATATTCCCCAACAGGACCCTGTCTCATCTGCATTTCTAATAAAGAAGATTATCATGAAGAGAACAGTTGGGTTTCCTTTCCTATTGAAAGCTGTAGCTCAAATATACATACATACAAACTTACATACACGTATACACACACATGTATAATTTGTTTTTGATATCCAGATCAAGCCTCATTCCAGGCAAGGAATATGTTTATTCATCTTTATCAGGTGGTCCTTCGTGTAAATATTGTGGCTGCTAAGTGTTCAAGTGCAGAAGATAGAAGATTTGTTCTCACCAAATGCTCCAGAAAGCCACATTAAGTAATTCCAAATAGGTTCAGAAACTGAATTCTTTTTTACATTCAGTTTTTACTTAATTGAAATAAAATTAAAAATTTGAAAGAATGACCTGAAACCAAAAAAAAAAAAAAAAAAAAACCTCCCACTTTTTGGTACCAGTTCCCAGAGCTTCCTTCATTGTGACAGACATATACATGTGAGCAGCTTTCCTAGCGTTGTGCTTGAGATGCCACTTCACATATGTTCATGCAGGACATGCCCAGTGCTTCCTGCCCAGTGGTTGTCCTGTATATGAGCTGACGATATCAGGAAACTTAGGAAGAAGAGGTGTTTGCATGGCCCATTTCTCCGCCCTCACCTGTGTGTAGCCGTGACCAACAGGCTGTCCATCTTCAGGATACGGAGGATGCTTTGAGGACTACAGTGCACAGTGACAAGCAGTAAACGTTTTTGCAGTGGCATTCTGTCCCCAAGCTGGTCTGACTTCCCTGGTAAGGTCTTTCTGGAATCTGTTTATTGCCCACCAAAGCCTTTAAAAAAAAATAAAATAAAAGAGGGGGAGGAGTTAGGGCCAGGAAGGAAAGATGAAACTTTTGCTGTGTTCTCACTCCTTCCCTATGACTCACACTTAGCGAAGCAGAAGGCCTTGGAAGGCTGCCTGAGTCACAGTCGAGCTGCTCTCCTGGCCCTTGCCGGCACTGTTCTAATTTTCCCAGGCAGTAAAAGATGTTTTTCAGATTGTTCATCCACTCACTCCGGGCCAGCTTAGAGCTTTTTCTTTGCTAAAGCGTGGTATTTTTATGGAAGGTCAGCCAGAACAGTGAACTCAGACTTTGGTATTCGGTGTATCACTCAAGAAACGCTCTTCTGCATTCAAAACTTGCACCGTTCTTTCTCATGGTTGTCCTAGTACCAAGAGGAGTTGTAGGTGGCCTTTAGCCTTCCCATGAGGTCAAGTTTGCTTTTGGTCATTCTTAAGAATGTTATTAGCATTTTATGTTTCTGTGTTTTAGATATTCAGTTTTTTAAATGCTTGGTTTTGATATAGAAGCTGACTTGAGTTAAATAGAGTTAAATTTAATATGTCTATTAAATGTCCATATCTAGATCTGACCATTGGCAGTCCAAGAAAGAAGCAGGTTAATGAGCTTTCCACCATCATAAGGGATAAACTTACAAAGAAAAAGGAGCTACTTTTGGCCGACAGCGATAGAAGCTTGAGTCTTTAGTGTGTAGGCCCATTGTATTTCATCCTCTGGTAGGGCTCCTGGTGATGACAGCAGGGAACATGGTGACAGAGTAAAACCACCTACTGCATGGCTGGGAATGAAAAAGATGCAAGGACCTGGGCAGGATCTCACAACCCCCATCAGTGGCACTGCTCCATGGCCCTGGGCCACCACTTCCCAGCAGTACCTCCAACAGAGTGGGAGATACACAAGATCTAAAAATGGGGCTGGAGACATGACTCAGTGGTTCAGAACATTTGCTGCTTTTCCAAGGGACCCGAGTTTGGTTCCCGGCATACATGTGAGACAGTTCACAATGGCCTATAATTCCAGCTCTGGATGATCTGACACCCTTTGGGGGCCTTTGTGGTCACCCATACACATGTGAGTATACTGACACAGAAGCATCAAAACAAAAATAAAAGCTATAGTGGTCACCTTTATTTTCCTGCTTTTATATATAAATACCTACTTTTGAATTTTTTTGAAAACTGACAAAATAAAACTAATTGGACTGACAATTGCAGATCTCAGCATGCAAACTTGCTTTTTTTAAACTTAAGACAATGGTTATATCCTTTTTATGGTTCCAGAAACTGTCAAGTAAGTTCTTACTAACTTTATGCCCACACCATCTTGAGACTTTTTTTTTAAAGAGAAGTCAAGCGTTTCTGCTGTAGGAATTTCCAGTGGGAATTCCCAGATAACAGGCGTTTCATACCAAAATAAGTGATGGCGGATGATTACGACCGCTTATGAGCGGTGTACTTACAGAGTAAAAGCTGTAAGAGATTCAGGGCCTGGCTCAGACCAGACCAAGGCTGTTCTCAGCCTTGCAGAAGCCCCTCCTTGGAGATGGAGAGAAAGGCAACAGCCCGTGGCTGCACAAGATGCTAAGAATAAAGGGCGGTTGGGGTAAACCTCAGGTAAGGTATTTCTACAACCCCTTTATGGCTCAGGCAACATTTTGGGATAGGGTGCAGCAAGAGTGTAAGCGCCTCAGAATGGGGAGGGCTTGTGAAGTTCCATTTCCTAATCAGGACACAGACACGGGAACCAGAAATTCACAGCACTCCGCACACTAGTGGTGAGTCTACAGAAGTCAGGCCTTCTTAACAGCCAGGGGTGGTGGGTCAGGGGCCCTTAGCGGCCATACCACACACTGCTGATACGTTGGCGGTCAACAGACCTAAGAGACAGAAGACATGGTAGCCGGTTGTGAACCCACTGTGGAGCCCACCACGCTCTGATGGTTAGTTCTAAACTCAGGATCACACAGAGGGTCCTCATTAAACTCTGTGGGACACAGACTAAGAGTAGGGGAAAGAGAGTTAGAGGGATATGGGGGAGCTTTATGGGCAGGAAAGGATGGGAGAAGATAGCTCCCAAAATACACAGTATATATGACATTGGAGAAGAACAAAATTTACTAATAAAAAATTTAAATACTGGGGCTGGAGAGATGGCTCATCGGTTAAGAGCACTGACTGCTCTTCCAGAGGTCCTGAGTTCAATTCCCAGCAACCACATGGTGGCTCACGACCACCTATAAGGAGATCTGGGGTGCTCTCTTCTGGCCTACAGCCAGGATACTGTATAAATAAATCTTAAAAAAAATTTAAATACTAGCAGTATATGAAACAGTGATTTATTTTTCATAAAAGAATCACTTTGGTTAAGTCTTTATTATATTTAAATTGAACATAGTAAATAGACAGTTGAATAGAAAGTGCTTTGCTCATGAAGAATTAATTGTTGAAATTTTTATTTTCTACAAAACTTGAGCTTGAGTTAAAATGTACTTGGGGGGAGCCAGCTAGTGGAGGAATATTAACTCTTCTTTGAATGTCTGGTAGAATTCTGCACTAAAACTGTCGAGACCCTGGGCTCTTTTTGGTTGGGAGACTTAATTATTGCTTATATTTCAGCAGGGATTATAAATCTGTTAAAATTGCTTACCTTATCTTGATTAACTTCCGTAGGTGGTATATAATAATCCACCATATAAAGCAACTGCAAGACAAAACCACATGATAATACATTAGATGCAGAAAAGGCCTTTGACAAAATCCAACATCCCTTCATGGCAAAAGTCCTGGAGAGAATAGAAACACATGGTACTCACCTCAACATAATAAAGGCAGTTTACAGCAAGTCTATAACCAACATCAACTTAGTTGTTGAGAAACTCAAAGCAATTCCACTAAAATCAGAAAGAAGATGAGGCTCTTGGTGTGGGAACCTTGTGCATGCCAGGCAGATGCTTAGTCCCTGAGGAATACCCTCAACCCACCAGCAGATATGATGGGGATGCCAGAGCCTGCAAGCTGGCATCTAAAACTTCAAAATAAAATGATATAATCATGAAAGTTAAGCTCAAGATCCCCCAAGCACACGTTATTTTATTTATTTATTTATTTATTTATTTATTTATTTTCAGAACAGGGTTTCTCTGTAGCTTTGGAGCCTGTCCTGGAACTAGCTCTTGTAGACCAGGCTGGCCTCGAACTCACAGAGATCCACCTACCTCTGCTTCCTGAGTGCTGGGATTAAAGGCGTGCGCCACCACCGCCTGGCCTCTCTTTTGTTTTAGATTTCCCTTTTTAAAGCATCACTCAGTGTTGAAGACTGAGCAGTTTTGTTTTTAATTAAAATCTTTTAGGAGTCTTTGAACCCTTGAACCCCATCTTCTGCCAACATTCTTGTTACTTTCCCTCCTATCCGCACCTCTTTCTAGGGCAGAGTCCGTGTCATCCTTCAGTCTGTAGATTGGACAAAGGAAGCAGAGGGAGGAAGGATATGATCGGTGGTTTCCTGCTAGTCCCCTTCCTCTGCTCCTGCTTTGTAGGGAAGGCAGTGTTTCCTCCTGGCTTCAACTCTATTTATAGGCAGGGTGATACTCAAAATTGGCAGTGGATGGCTGTTTCTATGTAAAGAAAGCTCACAAATGTCAGCATATATATATATTGGCATTAGTAAATCTTAGTGGGCCTAGTGAGAGCCTAGCTTAGTTGGGGTCAGTAACAGAAATAGAACCTGGCTCTGGCTGGATTGTGCATCCTTTTCGTGATAAACAGAAGTCCTCGGGGATCTGACTTTGTCATACTCTAGGAGAGTCAATGCTGACAGTTCCAAGGGTGCTTTTCTTCTTCCTTTGAGAAAAAAAATCTGATTCTTAAGAAATCCAGATTAGTGCTGAGCCTCTCGGTGATGGCCCGGGGCCTCTGTAATTCCACAGCAGACAAGTAAGATGTGCTCATGCTGGCTGGCTTCCTTCTCTGCCTCTCCTGGGCCTGCTCACTTCTCTTGTGGCAAACAGAATCCTGCCTGCTTTGGTAAACCTAGAGTATTCTGGAAACACTGACTCTTATTCAGTCCGACCAATACCCTATTGATTTTCTTCCCTGTCTGTCTCCCTTCCCCTTCCTCGGAGTTATTCCAGTGGGGCCATGACTAATCAGTGTGTGGTTTTCCTGCCTTAGTTAGCGTATTCATGGCTTTGTAATTTCGTCTTAGCTTTATAAGACACCAGGAGACATTTGTATCTTTTTGAACTCGCGTGCGTCTTGTCTGTAGGTTTCATATTCAAAACTGAAAAATCTTCCCGTATCTCTGCCTCAAACCAAGCCAGTTCCCACAACTTGTATGTTTTTATAAAGTAGGTAAGTTCTAGAATCCAGTTTTGTTTCTCAGCTTTCTGCCTCTCCTAGCCAGAGGCCCTCTCCTGTTTGTGACCCTCAGGCTTCCGTGGTTCTTAGAGCTAGCCTGTGAGCCTGGGGATGAGCAGTGTTCTTCTGGGTGCAGTCTCACCAGCCGCCAAGTGATGGGGCCATTACCAGGAGAACATTGGCGATCACTGTAATATTCCTTCTCTCTTTCTCTCCCCATAGTACTCCCCTCTAGCTGTACACACTGCCTTGGAAGCAGATAAACTAGTGTTCTCAGCAGCAAAGAACACAGGCTTTGTTCTGACTGGCTCCCTTAGGACCCCTGAATGAAGGAGCCAAAAGACCATATGGTCTGTCCAAAGTTCTTTTTTTGTTCCCTGCACCAGAATAAAAAAGAGGTTTCATCTCCAGACTAGAGTCTGGGATTGCAATTTGGGTCATTGTATCTGACACAGGACTGCTGTCAATTCATGGCTGTAGTCTCTCTCCTGGATTGAGAAATGCAGATCTGGCAAAACAGCAGCCAGCTCCAACCAAAGAGACAGAACAATATAGGACATGGTGACACATGTCCCACTTGTCTTGCTTACTCGTGCAGTAGGGTCCAGTATGTCTTACAGCATCGTGCTTCCCAGTGAAATGCCAGGGGCCTCATTTTTAAGCTTTGGGTAGAACAGGTTCAGACTCTGATAATTAAGAAGTCCCTCTGGCATGCGACTTCATTTTCGAAATGTGTTATTATGCTACATTAGTTTAGCACTACATATTGTAGAATTTTGTACCGTGTTATTCTACCGAAAGCCTCCTTGCTTGTCCTTTGAGGCTGGCCAGCAGAGTGCCCGGGGACTGGGCTGTGGAGCTTACAGGAAGCTGCTTCCAAACCGTGTTGCAGGGTTTTTTTCCAAGTTCTTTTTGGAAATTGACAGAATACAAATTATAAACCAACCAACAGATGCAAATGTGGCTCCTGTTTGTTTGTTTGAGATGGAGGCTTTCTATGTGACTCTGGCTGTCCTGGAACTCACTTTGCAAGTAAGGTTGGCCTAGATCTCACTGACATCCCCCTGCCTCTGTCTCTGCACTGGGAGTAAAGGCGTGCGCCACCACACCCAGCTTTTGTAGTTCTTCTTATAAAGTAATACTTTCAGTTCTGGAAGGAGACCCAAGGAAATGATCTGCATAAGTCTTGCAAGTGACCAGAAAGTCCTTCAAGGTTGACTTCAAAGGGAACATGGGGGAACTTCTGGGCAACCCAGACTCTCCTTGTGCCTTCATTGTGGGGGCAGTTGTACGGCTGTCATCTGTAAAGTGTGCAGTGGTAGAACTGGAATATTGGAACTTCAGGATTTGAGCGTCACAGCTCTATAAACCCAACTCAGAAAACTGCCTAGATGTTTAATCAAAGGCATTTCATCTCCACTGGGGTAGCTAGTGAACTCTAAGTGTTCAGACACAACTCTGTATTAGCCTTTGGGGATGAAATAGGAAAACATCTTTTAAAATATATATATATGTATATATATATATATATATAATATATATTTTAAATATATATATGTTTCAATATATGTTTATTGAAAGTTAAAATTAACTGAAACTTCTTTAAACATAAAAATATGGGATCTAGAGCAGCAAAGATATTTTAATCTGTGATATTTCCATTTTGTATTTGTGGTAATTGAAGGAACTGAAGAGTATGGGTTCTGAAATGAACAGTTCTAAAAGCAGACTTGCCTGCAGGATGGAAAAGAAGTAATTATCTTTCTAATTACCTTTTTCGGATGAGAAACTGGGCAGCAACAATGGAATCAGTCTGGTTTCGTCACACAATGCTCTCTTGCTTTTTGGTAGGAGGAAGCGTTTGACCCTATTGATAATTGCAAACTTGGCTTCATGGGTTTGATTCACACTGCACATGCAGCCATGGAAGCAGCTGCATTTTCTCCTTGGCAGTCTTCTCTACTGCCCCTCCTCCATGCCCACCTCACTCGGTGGCTGAGGTTCCCATCTGGAAAGCCTGTTGCCACAGGGTACAGAATCCTCTGGGAAAGATGGAAAGCTGTGTGTATGGTTAGGCTTGGCTGGTGGCTCATATAATCAGGGAAACCAAGTGGAAAGCTTGCTCATTCGTGTGCAAGAGGCTGTGCTGTAGCTAGGTGGTAGGGCCGCTGTGGGACTGTGGCCCTGACATTGTGCATGAAGCCTGCAGCACTTGGATTTGTAACCCTCAGTCCTGGTGAGTGTGGCCACTTCTGTTGTTCAGCAGTGAGGAGATGTGCATTTGGCTCCCATGGAAGAGCAGCCATAGCCCATTCTTTTTTATTGTTTTTGACTAAATGATTCAGTTGGTCACAAATAACTATAGAGTTGCTGTCTGGTATTTTCCCTTTTACGCTCTTTTAAATGCCTTCTCTTACCTTCTAAGCAGTCTGAGGTGACCAGGCCTTTGGATCCATGTCTGCTTGGCAGGCTGTGACTCCACCTGCTGCCCTCCAGGTGTTGTCCGCCTCCAGTAAGCCCTGAAGTGGGCAGTTCCGGATGTGGCCTGAGGGAACCAGAAGCTTCTCAGTTCCTGCTGTTGGCTCAACCATGGTTTGGCTTCCTCAAAAGCTCTGGAAACCCCAGCTAGCACTGGGAACAGAGATCTTGTCTCCCACAGGTGCCAGCTTAGAACCAGAATGGACACTTGACAGCTCCCTCCCATCCCTCGTGTGTTCATTCCTCCCACCTCTAAGAAGTGCATGTCCACAGAGCTGAGCTGCAGATGTCTCCTGCCTTCTTGAGCACAGCATTGTTGGTGTTGTTTGGGCTTCATTTCTTCATCTTTTCTACACTCACACGGTTTGCTAGTCGCGGCAGCCTGCTGCTTCTGCTGTAGTAAAGTGTCTGTTGAGATGTGGCCCCAGCTGATGGCTCCAGGTAGAGAAGGGTGTCCTCTAGTGTCTGTAATCGCTAGTGTGCAGCAGAAGAGGGCAAAGGTCAGGCTGTTCACAGGCCAATTGGAAATCAGTGTGTCGGTTTGTGTTTTCTTTGTCCTTTCTGGTTGCCATGCTGGCCAGCAGTCCACAGGGTCTTCTAGGTGAGGCCCATTCCAGAGCCTGACCAGCTCGGCACAAGAATCCCCACCAAGCTGCTTGTGAAATTGGCTGAGATATCTCTCTCATACTATCCACGTAGTTCTTTTTTAGCCGAGTGTGTTGACTCCTTCATGGTCTAGAAATTCTGCACTAATTCTGCACTTCTCTCCCTTTCTCTTTCCTTCCTTTCCTCCCTCCCTCCCTCCCCTCCTTCCTTCCTTGTAACTGGAAGTTTCTTTCCCATTTTCCAGTTCCTGAATAAACACTCTGAGGTTTATATTAATTATAAAAGTTTGACCAATGGCTCGGACCCATTTATATAAGTTTATATAATTTATAAGTTAAATTAACCTGTTTCTACTATTCTATATTTTATCACGAGGCTCATGGTTTGTTACCTCACATCTTATTTCTCCGGCGGCTGTTGGCATCTCCCTGACTCTGCCTTCTTTCTCCTTGTATCTGTTTGGATTTCCCGCCTAACTATATTCTGCCCTGTCATAGGCCAAAGCAGCTTCTTTATTAACCAATAGTAATAAAACATATACAGCATATGGAAGGGCATCCCACATCCCTTCTTCTTTCTTTCCTTCCTTCCTTCCTTCCTTTTTTTTACCTTTTTAGTTTTAACACTGATGGGGCTAGAAAGGGGTCCACCTGCTGCCTGTATGGGAAGACTGGGGTTGCACTTTGCACAGTGTATTTCATGTGAGTGTTGCACTGCTGTTCCTGAAGTGGTGGATGTGGCAGTCAGCTGAGTGTCCTGGACGTTTGTGATGCACGGGGACTGTTAGGCCTATAGGCAGACTCTTCTCTCCCTCCCACCAGTTCCCAAATAACTGACACAGAGACTTAATATTAATTATAAATGTTTGGCTGATCGCTTGGGTTTATTACTAACTAGCTCTTACAATTTATGTTAATCTACATCTGCCATGTGGCATTACCTCTCTTTCATCTTGCACCTCCTGTTTCCTCTCTGTCTCTGGCTGGTGACTCCTGACTCCGCCCTTCTTCCCAGTGTCCTTAGTCTGGTTCTCTGGCCCAGCCTATCCTGTCCAGCTATTGGCCAGTCAGCTTTTTTATTAAACCAATCACAGCGACATGTATTTACCCAGAGTAAAGGAATATTCTACACAGGCCTTGCAGTTCAGGGGTCTCATTGACCTGACCTCTCCAGGAGCTGTAATACTTCCTTAGGCTTTTAAAAGCAGCCTGAAAAAGAAAGACTTCCCTTTTCTTCTAGGTGAGCCTTAGAATGTTAGCAAACAGCTTGAAATAAATGTTGATTTAAGCTATAAAGGTCCATAGATAAAGCTCCATTCTCGGTCTTCAAAGTCTCAGAGTCACTTGCTGATCATAAAGAAGAAAAAAGGCGCTTGCTTGGATGTGGTCATGAATATAGCCACCAATGTGGTTTAAAGTCTGTCAACAGCAGCAAAAAAGCCAAAACCTCTGGCCATCCAAGATGTTCTAAGGTGGGAGGTTAAAATGGAAATTAAGTTTAAAGTGCTCTTGGATGAAGAGGTGGTTGGCATTAAGATGAGAATAGATAAAACCACCAAAGCCACAAACTGTGTACCTAGCAACCCTTTGGCCATGCTCTCCTTATACTGTTATTAGAGACGTGGTAATGAGGCTGTACTGCCCCAGGCAAAGGGGTCACCGCTCTTTTCACGTGCAATGGGTGTTACCAGTGTAATAGTGTACGCAATATTGTAGCCTTTAATAAATATCTTGACTGAAGCTCTGCTTTTATTTTCTGAAAACCTTTATGAGCCAAGAAGTGTCAGGCACCAAGGAATCATATGGAATAAGTGGGTCCCAGTGTATCCCAGGAGTTTCTACCAAATAGGGACCATGTTCATCATCGAGACGATACACCTGCTATTTTACTTGGTGTTTTTTGTTTGTTTTTGTTTTTAAAAATAAAAGTTGCCTAGGGTGTGTAGCTTAGTAGCAGAGGCTTCACCTAGCACGTATACTGTCTTGGGTCCAATCTTCAGTACCCCTAAAATTAAATAAAAACAAAAGTGGCTGTTAATTGGCTACATTTTAAATCTCATGGTTTTGTTTGTTTTGGAGTAGAAAGGAGAGGTTCTTAAGTAGCCTAACTGTTGATTTGAAAATGTGTGGGAACATGTGGAATACTAAAACGTATGTTTTTTTCTCTATGCAAAGAGTTTGTGAGGTGGCTGTGCATTACCTTTCTGCGGCCAGATCACTGTCAACCTGAACTTAGTTTGACAGTTTTGTGTTTCTCATTTTTTGAGCTAATTTTACAAACAAACTAAAATAAGAAACATTTTCATGTCAAATCTAGGATGGAAGATAGATAGATAGATAGATAGATAGATAGATAGATAGATAGATAGATAGATAGATGAAACAAACTGAATATGTAAATTTGGTAGTGCATGACTTGAACACTCAGAGGCAGAGGCAGGAGGATGATGAGCTCAGAGCTAGCCTGTGCTACATGGCAAGATCCTCCCTGTCTCTAAAAAGGGTGTTGGAGAGAGCAACATGACTCCAAGTCTGTAAAAGATTTTCAGATTTTGTTTTAGCACGTCTCTCCCAGAACACTAACTACCCAAATTAAACACTATCCTGTCCCTCCTCTCCAAAGCTTTTCCCTTGTCACCCAAAGAAAGGAAACCAGCCTAAAGCACATGGCTGGAACTAGCTGGTGGCACATTGAAGAATCACCTCTAGAACAGTATTAGCATGTGCCCATGGCTCTAAATGGCAGAAAGGCTTTACCTCTAAGTTTCTGTCTCCTGTCTTTTTTTTTTTCCTAAATAAGAGTTTAACCTTTATGGGGCCCAGAGACTAGTGGTTAAAGAAAGTTGATACTTTGAAAATGAAGTCAAACAGACAAAGAAAAGAAAGCCAGAGCAGCACAGAGCTCTGGGGGAAACCAGCTTTGAGTTACACCAGCACTTCTTACATATTCAGGAATAACTGGGATACTACTCAGTCAAGAAACAAACACACAAACGAAAAGCTGACCAAGATCTCACATTCATGCCTCTCGGGAACCACTGGGCTTTCTGAGTGGTTAAAGAAAATGTGGGGGTTTCTGTTGTCTGAATAGACATGCCCAGATAATTCCACCTCCTCCACAGCCCTGGGGAGGTGAGAAGTGCCGTCCAGCCCAGTCTCTAGCCATGTGAGGAATCAGGCCAGAGCATCGTCCAGGAGCCATTCTTCCCAGTGACTCCATTTCAGGCCGCCTGTGACAGAGGGACCACAGTGGAGCTGTGAAGGAGGCAGCAGGGCTGTGGTTCCCGAGAGGCATGAATGTGAGATCTTGGTCAGCTTTTCGTTTGTGTGTTTGTTTCTTGACTGAGTAGTATCCCAGTTATTCCTGAATATGTAAGAAGTGCTGGTGTAACTCAAAGCTGGTTTCCCCCAGAGCTCTGTGCTGCTCTGGCTTTCTTTTCTTTGTCTGTTTGACTTCATTTTCAAAGTATCAACTTCAGTTTCACACATCCCTTCTGATGAGCTATGTATTTGCATAATGTTGTGATTAATATGTCCCCGAATAAGTTCCATAAATCTCACTAAAGCAAGATGTTGAGGCACGGGGTAGTAAGTAAATAATAAAGCTGGGTGTGGTAACACATACCTTTAGTTGGAACACTTTGGAGGTAGAGTCTGATCTGTAACTTCTAGACCAGCCAGGACTACATAGAGAATCTATCTTAAAACAAACAAATAAATAAATAGGTTTATATTTTTCTTTTATTATTTTGCCTTTCGTTTCAAACTTCCAGTTAAGAGTTTCACTTCAAGTGTTCACCAGTGTCAGCTCTCAGGGCTTTCGAGCACACTGACTGCACCAAATACTGTTTCAGTAGAAGGACCCGCTGAGGGAAGATGTTTGGGTTTTAATGTTAAGAGAAAACGCCAGTATTGTCTCTTCTTGTGTCTTATTTAGATTTCGACACAGTCCCAACTGTTGGTACCTGAGAGACTGGACCATCCACACCTGGATTAGGCAGTGTCTGAAATACGGTGCACAGGACAAAGCCTTGTATACCATTGTTAATAAGGTGAGGGTTTCCCGCATGCTTCCAGGTGTATGTGATCTGCTGTTTGTACCCGTGATGGTACCAAAGAGAAGTACCAAAAGCTACTTTTCTTAAGTTGTCCTCTCAGGGTCCTTCTGCTGTCTTCAGACTGGAATTGGTTGTAAACTAACCAACAAACTGAAAACCTGAAGCTCCTGTCGCTGCCGCTTTTCCAGTGGTCAGAGAAGGACAGGCGAGAGCGGAATGTGGTCCAGTCAGAACTCTGCACTGGTGGTCACTTAGTTTTCATCCTTAGGCCTGGGATCTCTTGCCTGCTTCCCTTTCATAAATTTGAGTGAGTGGTGACCATTTCTGATGGAGTGTCATCTCCAGCTTGTTAGGACTGTCTTACATTTTTTTCAGAAGATGGTATTCCCATGGCTGGCTCTTCCTTCCCACAAGCCCCAGAGTTCCCAGAATTCAGGTCCTTCTGATGTTACACTCCACCCAGCACTTCAGTCTTCATTGACTTCATGGCACGAAGTAGATACAAGATAAGCACAAGCTGCAGAGTGTTACTATTGCCAGAGCCAACCTAAATACCATTATGCGCCCTTAAAGAATTTTAACAGGGCTGGAGAGAGAACTTAGTGCACTCACTGGCTTAAGAGCACTGGCTGCTCTTCCAGAGGACTCAGGTTCAATTCCCAGCATCCTCATGGCAGCTCACAATTGTCTGCAACCCCAGTTCCAGGGTATTTGATACCCTCACATGGACATACATGCAGACAGAGCACCAGTGCACAAAAAATAAAAATAAATGAATAGCTTTACATTGAAAACACACCATGAAGTTTTAAGCTGGGCAGTGGTGGCACAGGCCTTTAATCCCAGGATTTGGGAGGCAGAAGCAGGAGGATCTCTGTGAGTTCGAGGCCTGCCTGGTCTACAAATCGAGTTCCAGGACAGTCAAGACTATTACATAGAGAATAATTTTAACAACATTTTACACAGCATATATATTTATGAAAATTTATTATTTTCATAGTGTCATTGGACCTTGAAAATTAGAGTTAAAATGAAATGCTGATTTTATCTTTGACTCTTCTCCTGCAAAAATGATTTTCACCTGTAACTTAGGCTCAAGTCAAATCAAAATATTCTCTACATATTGTTTGTGTGAGATGATGAACTGATTCAATAAATGAAGACGGAAGTAAAACAGATATCCCTGTCACTGATAAGCTCACTTAGAGGATCCTAAGTGCTGCCCCAAGAGGAATTTGGAAGATGGCATCCAGCTGGAAGGAAGGAAGTCGAGGGCAGGAGAGCCATTAAGCTGTCTTCAAAGTGCACCCGGAGCAGCATGTGCCGCCTCCAGCCTGCAGTGACGGCAGATCTCAAGGGGACAGCTGAGTCAGAGGAGAGCCGAAACTAGATCCTAGATACAGATGGTCAAGGTTCAGGCTTCAGTCTCGTGAAGGAAAGGACAGCCCCAGGGGACAGAAGAGATGAAATCTTGTGCTCTTCATTCCAGAAATTATACTTAGAGATGAAGATCCCTGTGGAAACAGATCCAGAAAGGTCTAGAAAAATAGAGCAAAGGATCTCTTTTCTGTTGCTTCCAGGCCTTTAGAAGAAAAAGTCACCGGGTGAAGGGACAGGAGAACCAGCTTGTAACCTCTTAGCTTCTGTCAATTACCTGGAACATCAGGCAAATAATTTTTTCCTTGTGGTTCCTGGTTTTCTCAACTCCAACTTGAGTTATATGGATAGTTAGATCAGTGGTTGACAGCCTTAGCGTCCCACTAGAGTTACCCAAGGTTTTTAGATTTACAGGTGCTTCCCTGTAGAGAGACAGCTGAGTTGATGTTTTGCGTTTGGATCCCTAGCACCCATGTAAAAAGTTGAGCGGGGCACCCCTTGCCTGTATGTGCACGCACAGACACAACTGCATACAAAAATAATAAACAGATACTTGTATTTACCCCTTATATTTTAATTTACTTGGTCTTGCTGGGCCTAGGCATTTGGGTTCAAGGCACCATGAGTGGAAAGCATAGAGATTCTCGTGTCTCCCAGCACACACACAGCCTTCCCTAACCAGCATCCTGCTCTGGGGACATCTGCTGAGGCTGATGCACTTAGAACGCAGCATTAGCGCCCAGAGCCCACAGTTTACTGGTTCCTTCTTGCTGTGTGCGTCCTGTGGGGCGGATGGAATGACATGAGTCTACGTCATTGTGGTCGCCTTTTCATCTTCCTCAGGGGCTTTTTCTTTAGGCTTCTCTTGACCCATGGTCAAGGATGAGAATCCTGGACTGGATGATTTCTTTTCCTTTGTTCTACAAGCTTTATCCTGTAGTCCAGATTGCCCCAGAACCCACCTCGCTTCTGCCTCAGCCTTTTGAGGGATTATAGGTGTTTGGCACCACACTCGGCTTGAACCAGTTAATTTCAAAGGTCCTTTCTAGCTCCAGTGACTTAGAGTCTAAAATGTTTTGGCTTTAACCTGCCATGGATTCGCGCTGCTGTGGGTGAGTTCTCTGAGAATCCCAGGCCCGCCCCAAGCCACAGCCTTCCCTACAGTATCCCCTTGAACACACCTCAGGCTTCCTGTGCTGCTGCCATGAGTCAGTTCGGGTGGCTCACCGCTGAGGCTTTGGAACCTCCCAAGGGAGTAGGTGGCACAGGAGAGGTTCCCCAGGTGTCTAGTAGTTAGTGACACTATGGAACAGGGAGGTTAATCCTATTGAAATAAACATTGAGGGTGAAATTGTAGCCATGATCTAAGCAGTAGGGAGTCCAGGCTCACGAGTATATGAAAATCAGAAGCATGCTAAAACTTCTAGGCTTCGTCCCGGATCTGAGGCTGTGGGCCTGAGGCTTCAAGTTCTGAGTCACTAATGTGCTCCTACTACACCCTGGAGCAGAGACTGCATCATCTTTATTTATCCCTAAAATATTATTCCTAAATTCTGGCATCTTAAATATGCAGGTAAACAGAATCCAAGGAGCTGGGTTCATAACAAAGCGTTGGCATATTTCTTGCGTATTTTATTTATTTATATATGCTGTATAATTCGTGCTTTTTTCCTTATGATCTCTTTCTGCATTTTCATTCATACCTGTGAGAAGAATCGCTGGAGCAGCGATGTGTGAGGAAGGGATGGTCCTTGCTGTTGCTGCTGTGTCTGGCTGTGGCGAGCTGTTAGAACAGCCCCATCACCCGTCAGTTGTCATCTGTGAGACCCGCTCACAGCTCTCACCCTGACCAGGGTTCCAGTTCCCAAACCTCATGAGTCACAGCTTCAGCTTCACTGTCACAGATGCTGCGGAATGATCGCACATCGTTTAACTCGACTGGGGCCAAGTTTTATCCTGAATAATAGATAGGCATGTGTTACAGACTGAACTAAAGAGGGTTTCTCTCTCTCTCTCTCTCTCTCTCTCTCTCTCTCTCTCTTTATTTTCCTTTTTCTTACAGGTTCAGTATGGAATTTTTCCAGATAATTTTACATTCAACTTACTGATGGATTATTTCATAAAGAAAGAAAATTACAAAGGTAAGAAACCAGATCACCATTCAGTTAATACAGGACATTCGGCTCCCAAATGAAAGTGTCCAAATGCAGACAACTTCCTCCTTCTTTATATCTTAATTATGGCTCTTTACATTAGTCTTTTAGTCACAAAAATTTACATGAAGATTATTATCATTTATGCAAAAATTCCAGGTATTACCCTTTTATTGCTGGGATATAAAAAAAAATCAAAGTATATAAGTGATTATAAAGGAAAAGTTAATTATATGGACCAATCTGATTCCACTTCCCAAACTGATTAAAATGCAGAATAAAAAGAATAAAGTAAAAATTGATTTCATTTTCATGTGTAATTTTGTAATCCATAATGAATAGTTGGCAGAATTAGATTTACAAACAAAGAAAGGCCTGTGAAATGGCTCAGTGGGTAATGGCACCTACTGCCAAGCCTGAGGACCTCAGGTAGATACCTGGAATCTACAAGGTAGAAGGGGAGAACCGACTCCAGCTTGTTGTCCTCTGACCTTCACACACACACACATGTACACGCACACACACATGCACACTCACATGAAATAAATAGTAAATAAAATTATAAAGTAATAAAATTAATAAACAAATGTGTGATTTCAGAAGGAAAAAAAGTGGGGACTTAGACCTGGAAAGTGGGCTCAGCATGTCCAAGTACCATTTGCTCCTGCGTGGCACACACTCACGCAGCCAGCAGCCGTCCACCACTCCACCGCTGGAGGACTTGACGTCCTCATCTTGCCTCCCCAGGCACTACACATGGATTGCACAGACAAGCATACAGCCAGCACCCACACACATAAAGTTAAAACTAAATAAGTCTTAACAACAGCAGCAAAATGGGCCTTCATCCTTGTTGAAAATATTGATGTGATTATTTAAAAGAAAATCTCACCCAGCGTGGTGGTGCACATCTTTAATCCCAGCACTTGGGAAGCAGAAGCTGGCCCATCTCTGTGAGTTCAAGTCTGGCCTGTCTACATAGTGAGTTTTAGACTCATCTGTGCTACATAATGAGACCAAATCTCAAAAAAGAAAAGAAAATTTCTTCCAGGTCCTTATTTTGCTAGCTTTACTAGATGCTTTGTTCTGTCTGTCTCAGTTTCCTGCAAAAAGAGCAAGAAATTGATGCCTCTCAGCCTCCTGCAAAACCATTGCAGCATTTGCAAAACCAGCTAGCCATAAACAGCTGTACATCATGATAACTCATCTGTAATTATGCGTGTATGCTAAGTGAGCAGAAGAGCACATGCATTCAGTTGAAAGCATTGTGCTTGTGGCATGTGCTGCAAGCATTATGTTTCAGTGTTAGCATTAACATCTCTACCTTGGCCACAACTTACTGACGGAAAGATATTGCTTGAGTGATACTCTTAGCATTTATCTGTGTTGTAGAATATCATGGGAAAATCGGAGTCATCCGGGGCCTGTTCTATGACTAGCATTCATGTAAGAATAAATAACATATGCTGTATGTTACACTCGGGGGCTTATGAAGGAACATCTTCCTCTCCCTTCTTTCAGTTCTTTTAAACTGATCTTTATTATCCCTGTTTCCATCTTTGAAATAATTGCCGAGGTTTGGGAGTTCCTCTAGCCTTTGTCTTGTCTTGCCTCAACAGTGAGACAGTATCCTAACGGAGAGAAGCAGGCAGCCTGCATGCTTGTCAGGGTGACTTTGCCAGTGATGTGCCTCTTTCCGCTGCCTTAGCTCTTCTGGCTGATGGACAGTGTGTGAGGCATTAGCTTGTTGAAGTAAATAGAGCAAGCAGTATTTGATCATTATGAAGATGCTACTCACTGGGAGCCAAAGACATGCATTTTGAAGTCAGTGATGCACAAGCCCCAATTCAGCGTGCATGCACGTGTGCATGGTAGGTGTGAATAGTCAGTGATGCACAAGCCCCAGTTCAGTGTGCATGCACGTGTGCATAGTAGGTGTGAATAGTCAGTGATGCACAAGCCCCAGTTCAGCATGCATGCACTGTGTATAGTAGACGTAAATGGCTCAGAAAGGACCTGCTTCGTCAAAGGCCATGTTTCCTCCTTGATTCTGCTTATTTTCCCACTGCACTGCACTTTGAAAGTGTTTTTATATTTAGAGATTTACGATGTTACCTACAACTGATTTCCTCTTGTCTTTACCTTCATCTTCTTGCCAGATGCTTTATCTGTGGTTTTTGAGATCATGATGCAAGAAGCCTTTGAAGTGCCGTCCACCCAGTTCCTCTCCCTCTATGTGTTATACCATTGCCTGGCAGAGAAGACAGACCTCACAGTAAGTGATGTGCCCTGCCATGGAACTGAGAGCTAGAGGAAAGTTGAGCAGTGACTGCCAGGGAAGGTAGAGGAGAGCAGAAGAAGCCTTGCCCTTAGAATCTGGAGAAAAATATCCATGTATAGTCAGAAATGAATGTTCATTCAGTGTGTTCTGTTTCTACAAAGTGGAATTGGACAATTCCCAAGCGAAAGCCCTTACACACATTTGCAGGGGTAGGAGAGATTGTTTTTGTTTTGATATTGGGGGATTTGAACCCAGGGCGCCTTGCATGCTAGGTGAGCATTTTACTACTGAGATACAGCCCTAGCCCCTTGTGCACAGTTTGAAACTTGAGCCAAGTCAGGTGACCTCAGACGTTCTGCAGTGAGTCATTGATAATCACTGACAGCCAGACATGGCAGGCTAAAGAAGCAGGTGGGCAGCCAACTTTAACCCTGAGCTGGCGTATTTAACACTGACCGTTTTGTTTGTGTCGGGGTTTCCTACAGTTGCTGCATGCCAGTTGTGTTCCAGAATGTACAGCATGCCACGCTTTGGCTTCAGCTCTTGAGTAGGACATTTACTTATGGTTTACTTTTATCCCTACGTAAATATGGCGGTGAGAAAGCAGTGGCTGATAGAAGCAGCTCGTGTGCCATACTGCACTGCATTCTTCGGTTTAGCTGTATTAATGCTTTAATCTTCACAATAGCTCTGCAGAGAGAGGGAGAGTGAGGCATAGAGATACTACAGAATAACCATGGCACCAGGAGATGATGTGAGGCGTTGTGGCCCTGTGGTCTACCCTTAATTTCAGTACCAGATCAGAAAATCTCAGTTTGGATAGGAGTTGAAATGTCATCAGCCCAGGCCTCATTCTGCATACCTGAAATGTTTTGCTTTACTGAGTGTCATGACCTGTGATATAGCTTATATTCATAATTAAGTTATTAAGTATATATTGAGCCTATTTTTTTAATCGGTTGCCAAGTACTGTGTATTTAGCAGTCAAACAGACATCTGCTTATAGCCTAGCACAAAACAAAGGGCTAGGGAGATGGCTTGATACTTAAGAGCACCTATTGCACTTGCAGAAGAACTGGGTGCAGATCCCAGCACCCACATGGTGCCTCACAACCATCTAAAACTTGAGTTCCAGAGGATTCGGTACCCTGTTTTAACCTCCACAGACCCCAGGCATGGTGCACATACACACATGTAGGCAAAACAAGCATGCAGCTGTAAACTTATAAACTGTTGGATACTATACAAGAGAAGTCAATGAAAAGCTCTTATTGAAGAGTTTTCTTGTATTTCAAATTTGAGTTTATTAGGAAGGGAAAATACATTTACAAGGCATTTACAAGGTTAATATTTGAAAATTGAATCATCATTAGCTAGTTAAAGAGGAAACTGGCAGGAAAGGTGCTAAAGGAAGCTGAGCACAGTGGTATATGTTTATAAGCCCTGCTCGTGGAGAGCTGAAACAGGAGGTTTGCTTGAGTTCCCAGAATGGAGGCGTGTACCTGGACAGAATAGTGAGATCCAGATGTGGTGGGGGGCAATAGGCTGGAGGAAGATGGGCCGTGTCACATGGGCATACCTGGTAGGGGAGATACCATGATCATGATGGTGATGGCCCTGCAACAAAGAGGGTGTCAGGGCCTGGGGTATGAGTGAGTTCAGACTGAAGAGCACGGACCATGCTAAGGCCATTTTGCTGTCATCCAAAAATAGTGAGGAGTTCGCTTCAATGTTAAATGGGGTATTATAATCAGGTTTGCGTTTCGAAGCCATCCCTGAGCTGTAAGGTGGGATGAGTCAGAGCAGGGGAGGGCTAGCTGTGGGCAGACCAGTTTAGAGAATCTTATGGAGTCTGAGAGAGCTAATGATGGAGGAGCAGCCACAGTGAGGTGAACCTAGAGTGCCCACTCAGTACTTGGAGAGGTGACTATCAGGTGAGGAGAAGCTGCATACAGAGACGCAGGTGGGAGTGGATGTCAGAGCCTCAGTTTCGAACTGTTTGTATAAGGGAACTCTGGGGAAAAGAGAGGTATGTGAGGAAATGACTAATTTGGCTCTGACCACACAGCAAACTCGGGAGACTTTGAAGCAGTCCAAAGATTTCTCGGTTGAACTGCAGGACACTCTTGTAGCTTTGCATCCGTATGTAAATGTGTGCACATGATCTAGAGAGACAAGCAATGGAAATCAGCATCATACGCATATCAGATGTCAGCATACACACGTCAATCACAAGTTAAGGAAAATTTGGAGCATGTTGGACCATACAAACCATGGAAAGAATGGCCTAGGAGAAAGAGTAGTATAAAGTGGGAATAATGAAGGGTCATTTATTTAGTGACATCAGAGCGATAGGTGGTCCATTTTGTCTCCATAGAGAAACAGCAGGAGGCCAGATTGGAATGGATTAGTGGGGGATCTAGAAGTGTGCAGACAAAACAGCAAGTATAGGTGACTTGGTGTGTCTAGTTTGTGAAGAGAAAGGAGGAGGAGGAGAGAAGGAGAAGGTGAAGGCTTGCTTTGCGCCAGTAGACAAGGCATGGCATAACGATCCACACTGCCAGTAGAGTATGCTGTTAAGTGTTCAGGGCCAAAACTATTTTGGAATTCAGATTTGTTTAAATTGTAGAATATTTGTGTAGTAAGATACATTGGAGATAGAACCAATCTTCATCCATATTTTATGTGTACTTTAGACACATACACTAAAGGTGATATTTATGCATTATGTTTAATTTGTACATGAAATGTTCCATGTAGTGTGGATTTTTTTGCTTGCAGGATCATTTCAGAGTTAAGGAGTTTTAGAGCTCAGAACATTGTGGATTTTCAGATTTGGGATGCTCATCTCAGACGCTGTCAACTCTGACTGGTCCCAGCATGTCGCTGAGAGCTATTGCTTGTACATTTGCTGTTCATTCAGCTTCTGTTACCTGTTGGAATCCTAAGCCTTTTAGCTCATCTTTTCTGCACAGGAAAGGAAAAGGTTTAGATGGTGAGATGGTTCAGTGGGTAGGATGCTCCGCATCAAACCTGATGACCTGATCAGATCCCTAAGATCCATATGGTGCAAGGAGAGAGTTGACTCATGCACACCATTGTCCCATTCCACCCCCCCACATACAGACATGCACACACACACACACACACACACACACACACACACACACACACACACTAAAACAAGTAAGTATTTGAAGTCAGCCTGATCTGCATAGTAGCAAGTTCCAGGCTAGCCGTAACTAAATAAAATTGAAAAATAAGTGTAAGAAAATGTTTTCAGGCTTCTTATTTATTCTGAACTGGACCCACTTTTCAGGCTCTCAGTGGGAGAAGCAAACTTGCCTAGATTATATTGGTGGCTTTGGGAAATGTAGTTTAGTGGTATATTAATAGGCATAAGACCCTGGGCTTACGCTCCAGCACAAGTACAAAAGCCAGAGTGGTTTGCACTGGGAAAGTGAGCAGCTCTTCTTTATCTGCACTGTGGAAGCCCACGTGGAGTTTCCCTTTTCCAAGATGTAGGAAAACCTCGAGAACTGGGGCTTGTGCTTCACGAAGCATGGGCAGGAAATCTTTAATACCGCAGAGCCTTGCTCCATGCAGCAGTTTCAGCTGCAGACCTCATCCCTTCTCTGCCTCTCCCCAGCTCCTGTGCATGTGTGCTGCGGGGGAAGGGCTAGGTCTGCAGGGTCACAGCTGCTGCTGTCTGGATTGTTGCCATACCTCCTCCTCTGAGCTCTGCTCTCCAAGGAGCGCCCCAGTCACATCTGTTACTGGTGTGTGGCAGGCTCAGTGAAGCTTGTGGCTTTGCCCTTTTTTTTTCTTTTCATGTCTCAAAAGGCTTCTATTTTATTGAAGTACAGTTTTACACCCTAGGTTGAAAGACATAGTTACTAAGTGTTTCTGATTGCCTAATTTGTTTTCAAGAGGCACAAATCTTTCTAAAAGCAACTTAATGGTGGTACTTATTCTAACACCGGAGAAGTCTTATCGCTGCTGTGCTGTTAGTGTGTGCCCTCCCTCTGGAGCGGTGTAGTATGAAGCCTGCAGCCTGTGGGGCCTCTTTGACGCTCTCAAGTCAGCGGGGTCCAGAGTGTACTCTATTTTCTTTTATTTTTTCTGACTGCAAAAGGCACCAAAAGTAGGGAAAATAATGAGGAGCACAAAGAATAAAACCAAAATGACTTCATGATTTCACCACCCAGGAATCTTTTAGCTATATATAGGGCATTTCTGTTCTGATTTTTTTCTAATATGAATACCTTTTATTTTTAGTATTGGGATAACTTTTATACAACTGTTATTTTCATAAGCTTAATACATGCTGTTTAGTGTCACCAAAAAGACTCATATGTGTGAAGTATCCATGGCTTTAACAGACAATGGTCTTTTGTCTTTGGTTGCAGTGGGAAGAGGAGAGGAACTTTGGTGCGTCCCTGTTGCTTCCAGGCCTAAAGCAAAAGAACACAGTGGGCTTGAGTTCCCAGCTGTATGGCTATGCACTTCTTGGTAAGCTAAGTGAGCCTTATTAATACTGTTCTTTGTGGAAAGATGTGGCTCAACTTTTTGGCTCATAAATAAAGCTTCGTTTAAATTTGCTAGTGAAGTTCCAGTTATAACCTACATGTATAGATAACAAAATAAGTCTCAGTGTGGCCTTACAGTTATGGACAGTCGAGAGATATCATAAGACCTGTCACCAGTAACAGGGGCAGACTCACTCTGCTAGCTGTAGTAGAATTCACTCCTGATCAGCATGAAGGAAGTTCTGGCACTCTGTCTAGCAGAGGGCAGCCTCAGCACCTGGGGTGTGTGGAATCTGGGCAAACCCCCAGCTCAGAGGGATTCATGGGTGTATGCTATTCCATATCCCCACCCCCTCTTCTCTCAGAAGTCAGGCCTCCATGAAAGTGCCTTTTCTTTGCTCCTTGCTTCTGCCTGTCTCTCTGCCGAAACTTTGCCAACAAAATATAGTGTGGATTCTAATATAAACGATTAAGAGACTGGTCTCCTCTCAGCTTGTCAGACTGGCTAGCAGACTAACACGAGAGTGTTCACTCTTTTTGTTGTTTAGTTTGAGTGGAGAGTTTTGTTGTTTTATTTGGAGAGTTTGGTTGTGGTTTTTGGTTGGTTGGTTGGTTGGTTGGTTGGTTGGTTGGTTGGTTGGTTGGTTGGTTGAGACAAAGTTTCATGCACCCCAGCTGACCTTGAACTCACTATGTATCCTTTGAGCTTCTTATCCTCCAGCCACTACCTCTTAACTGCTAGAATTACAGACGTTCCTGATTTGTGTGATGCTATAAATTGAACCCAAGATTTAAGCATGTCCTTTACCAACTGATCTATATCCTCAGCCTTGGTTTTTGGTCTTCAGAGACAAGTTCTTGCTCTAGTCCAAGCTAGCCTCCAACTTGAGTCTTCCTGTGTCCACTCGCTAGGTGCTTTGGCTTGGCTGCAGGTGTATGACCCACACCCAGCCTGCAGTTCTTGTTTAAAATCACATTTCACTTATTTGCTTCCTATTTAGATACTGATTTGCATCAGAGTATTGTTCAGGACTGCTATACTGTGTGGATCATTCAGAAAGTTGGCAAGGCTTGGAAAATACACTTGGCTGTTGTTTATGGCCCTGGTCCCCTGTGATAGGCAGCCGTGCCATCAGACACCCCTGCCCCCTGCTTTCATTGTGTCCTGCCCTGCAGCCTCGCTCAGAGTGATCCCTGTCCAGCCCAAGCACCTTACAGGTCTAAAATTAGCCATCTCCTGATGAGCTTTGTCTGCTGGTATCCTCCTACAGCTTCCCAAATCCTCCTTCCTGGGAAAGATGAGTGGAGGCCAACTAAGACCCAGCTGCTCAAGGTGACATTGCTCCCCAGTGTGGAAAGGCTCTGCTTCCTGGTGCCGAGGGCCCTGTACTTCCCGGGCCTTGCTGTCCCACCACAGCCTGTGTGACAGTTTGAGGGGCCCAGGGGATATTCAGGCCCTGTGAGCCAGAAAGTTGCTAGGACTCTGATTTAAGAACTGATAATGCTTAATGAAAAGAAGATTTGAGTTGTCTGTTTGTTTGGTTGGTTTTTCTTCTGTCTTTTCATAAAGACAATAGACTGGATTTTGACATTTTTTGAAAAACATATTTCCTTGCAGGGGAAAGCCATCAGATGTTCACGGGGTTTTCACTGTATGAAAATTGTGAAAGTCTCTTTTTCTCGGGAAGGTTTTGAACTTGAAACAAAAATAGTACTTCCATTTCTTCTGTCTTAAGGGCAGCCTTCTGGAGAGAGCTCTGTCAGTCTCAGAATTCTTCAGCCAGTGATTCACGGGCTCTGGTGGATCTATTGAAACACGTTCACCAAGCTTGCATTTACAATGTGCAGGTTGGTGTTTGCGGGTACTGTGGCCTCAGGCTGCAGACATGCCGGGGACACACAACTGAGAGGTCTTTGTGGGTCTCTTGGCCACAGGGAAGGTGGAACTGCAGCGTGGACTGCAGGCTGTGTACCGCGACATGCCTCTGATATGGAAACCAGGCTACCTCGACAGAGCCCTTCAAGTGATGGAGAAGGTGGCCTCCTCCCCTGCAGACCTCAAGCTGTGTAGAGAAGCGGTATGTTCCTGCACCTCCATTCAGATGGAGCCATCACTGTTCGTCTGGGTGGTGTGAATTTTTCCTGTTGTCTTTCCCCTTCCCCAGCTTTCTGTATTTGTGTAGAATTGGTATTTATTCAGTTGAAAAGGATGAAAAGAAACCACAAACATTTTCAATATTGCTGACAGAAAGGCAATGGAAAATAAGATTATTGTTGATTCCTACCTCATTATGTAAGAGGAAAGCTGTCTCCTCTCCTGAAATTCAAACCCAGCTCAATAAATACCATCCCCACCCCCATCCAAAAGGAATTAAAGGTGGCATAAAAGAAAGATTAAATAATTTTGATGAATTTATCCCTCATGCAGTCTGGAAAAATTAGACAACAATTTTCTTTAATATCCTGGCTGTTGGTATTTGCCTCACAAGTATAAGTACCTCAGTTCAGATCCCCAGAGCAACCTAAAATGCCAGGCACAGCAGTGCATGTTGCAGGGTGGGAAGCAGAGAGACATGGCTCACTGGAGACATATTAGCTAGGTAGCTAACCTAGACTACTAGGTAAGGTTCCAAGCCAAGAGCCCCCATCTCAAATGAAAAAAACAGAAAGTGCCCAAGAGTGACTCCTGAGGTTGTCTTCTATAGTCCACGTGCAGACACATGAACAGCCACTCAGTCTTCATCAGCCACACAGAGCATGGATGCTGGAGAAGACTTCTTCCTTCCCATTGGACTGGCTGTGGTGCATGAAGGATGCGGAATCTATGTCCTGTGGTCCTGCCAGCGGTCTAAGGTGTTCACGTGGCCTGTCTCAGTGTCCTCCTACCTGTGCCAAAGTTCATTTCAGTTACTTAAACCCCTGACAGTGAGGTCACTAGGCATAGTCAGACGGGGAAACATCGCGGGCTTTACAGGGACACTGAGCTGTAGTGTCCCACCCGGCCCTGCTGCTCTATCCAGAGTCCCAGACGCTGTCTCACCAAAAGGAAAGGTTGTCTTGGAGCTACTCGTGTGTGCATTTGACCCTGAATACATGAGGCTCACCTGAAGCTTTCATTTCAGCCAGGAGACACTAGGCCCAGTGCCCACTGTGGCACCGTATGCTGACTGAACCCTTTCCGTTCTTTCCCGGCCGTTAGACCCGAGGACACACACTTCTAAGTGTGCTTGAAGACGGCTGTATTCAGTGTTGGTAATTGAAAACAAACTTACATACAGATCCTTCACCAGGGAGAATTCCTTCTAATTTCAGCCAACTTTGCATTCTTTTCACTCTAATGTCAGCAAGAATGTGATGTATATCGTTTGTCCGTAGAGTATTAAGAACAATAAAGCCTTGGAGTGGCGCTGGTGCTTTGTTCCGCTGTGACACTGATGAGGTCAGCTGGGGCCCAAGCAGGGGCTTATGGGCCTTGCTACTGTCTCCTCCCGCCTCCGATGACCAAGCCCTGCACGGGTTAAGGAGGTGTGCCACACAGTGGAGGTGGAGGAGTAAGAGAGCCAAACAAAAAGGATCACCGTGTTTTCAGTTGTTTACTGTTTAAGTCCCAGAAACCCCCTCGTTAGGATGAATTTCCTGTGTGCATCTCTGGCCACGGCCAGCAGCTTACGTGGATTAGACAGATCCCTAATTTGTACTGCTCCGTGAGCTGGAATCTTCTTGGGGTGAGGGGATGCCTGTAGCCCGTGGCTTTAATGTGCATTCAGAGTGGCCTTTTGTTCTTTGTGGTCTGTGGTGGTCTTTTCTTTCTCTTTGTCCCAGTTCCAGACTGACTCCAAAGACATGAAAGTGGGGGCGGTCCTTTAATGCCCATCAAATGTAATTCCTGCCTCTCTACCTGGTTAATTAAAAACATACTTAATTTACCATTGCGCTGATTCACTCCTACAGATAATTCTTAGCGCATGTCTGTAGCTTTTGTTATATACTGAGTTCCTCGTGCTGTCTGAGAGGTGTTGCTATTGTATAAGAATATAATTGTTGTGTTTCCTTCTTCTTCCTTGTTTGCAGCACTGGGGATTGCACTCAGCACTTCATGCTTGGTCAGCCGTTCCAATAACCCCTGGCTGTTACCATCCTCAGTCTTGGGGTCTCCCTTTTCCTCTTTCTTTGTCTCTGGCTTTCACAAAGTCAAGCCCATAACGAATGATGTCATTCTGACAGCTCAGTGTGCTGGACGGAGTCCTGAAGGTGGTGACATCTCCAGCTGACCAGCCCCAGGAAGAGACACAGCCCCAGGAAGGTGAAGGTAGCTTGGGCTCAGCAGACCTGGTGGAGCAGCTGGACATCGAGGAACCAGAACATTCAAAGCTTCCCCGATACCTGGAGCGATTTAAGGTGATTGAGAGCAGAAATTGAGCCTCTCTCAGCCGTGCATGAGCATGCTTCTCTGGTGATGGACAGGCAGTCTTCTCCTGCATCGGTCCCACACAAAGGCATCAAAACTCACATCAAGAACTGCATTTGTGTTGCTCCCCTCAGGCCGTGGCCTTAAGAGAAACAGGTGGAATTTTTGTGAGTTTGCCCTAATTAGTGACAGCATGCACTAAGGCAGCATGCAACCCCAGTGATCCCTCATGTGTCTGACGGGTGGATAATGCCTTACCTCCTCTTAACAGTGGCCTGATTCCTTCCCAGTATGGAAGTGTCCGGTCATTTCTCTCCACTGCACCCCATGTGCTCCATCGGAAACCCAGCTAGACATCAGTCACATTTTCAGCATGCAGCGATAAGACTCAGGCTTCCTTTGTGTCTCATGGCAGCTTTGTGCTTTCAGGGGGCATTAGAGGCACTGCCTGACACTATACGCATATGGAAACAGGTTTCCCGAACAGCACTGAGCACTCAAGCTGGCCTTGAACTCTGTGTCCTGAAATGCTCACCGTCAGTGTCAGGGAAGAAAACCCATGCCCCACCCCCCAAAGAAATTATAATTATAAAATCATGACATAAGCAGAAAAATTTTCCATCCGTGCCAGTTGGCCAGCTGTACCTTTTCACGCTGGGTAGGGAGAAATGTTGCTGAACTCTGACACTTGAGTCTGTGTCTTCTGAAGCAGCCGTGGGTAGCCTTTCCTCTTATCATAGCAGGATCCCATTTCACAGTAGGCAGTTGTTTCTCCCGGTACTTTTTTAAGGAAGTCATTGCCCAGCTTCTCTCCTCTGTAACCTGAAAGTGGGAATTAAAAAAAAATAGTGTTCCCATCATACCCTGAGAACAAAGCAAAGAGAGAATTTATACACAGCCCTTCCCTCTTAACTTTGCCTGCCAATGTACAAAGCTTAAAGAAAAAAGTCTCCTTCACCCTACGGTTCTCATTCACCATGTTCTCGTTAACGGTTCCATCAAAGGATGGAGAGCTGTGCCTTTGTTAACTTCTCAGCCCTCGTACCTCCACAGGACGCCTCGTGACCATTCAGAAAGAGCAGAAGTGAGTGTTTGTGGCCTGCTAGCTGTGACCTCAGCCATGTTAGCCCCACTGCCCTCCCTTTGTCCTCACAGGACTCCTGGGGAGACAACACGGAACCTGTCTGCAGCTGAAGTTGACTTTGGACAAGACTCTGCTCCTCACGGTTGAGATTCTGTTCTGTGTCCCTGGCCATCTCTTTGGCTTCAGACTCCTGGGAAATAATGTCAGAGAGAAATCACATTCGGTTTACATTTCCTTCCTTCCTGTTACCTGATGTTCATTACTTGGGACTTACTTCTCTGTAATTAGACCTGCTTGCCCCTTGGAGCTCATGGGCCGTCCCTCCTCCCACCATTCTTGGTGGCCAGGCCTTATCCTGTGCACTACATCACCTCAGGTTGAGAACATGGACATCTGCCTCTAAACTGCAGCTGGGGCCCTACAAGGCACTCTTTGCTGATGTACATCTTGAAGCACTTAAGTAGATTAATGCTTTTTAGTACTTCAGCGGGAACACTGCGCTGACCCAACCGGGCTGCCATCTCAGATGGAGCTGTAAGCAGGCGGGAGGTAAGGGCCATCTGCAGGGAAGCCCAGCAGGTGGAGGCCTGCCCTGCGCACGCACTCGTGAGAAATCGCTGAAATGAATCCCATCTGTTGAAAGTAGGGACTGAAGTCACGTAAACAAAAAGACAGGGATGAGCCGGCTGTGGCTTCAGAAGTCTCTGCCATCTTGTTAGCATCCAAGAATCCTGTTACCTGGAGCTCCCTGCTTGGTTAGGGGCAGGCCCCAGTGGACCTGTGGATTGCACCTCTGCTGTGCGCTCAGGGAGTAGGGGCAGTGGAGTTGTGCTTTGTGAGAAGGTGGTGTAATCGTGATTGCACGTGCTGCTGCCCTGGCTTTGTGTAACTGCTGAGCTGGAAAAACCTGCTGCACCTGGAGGAGAGGCCTGGGAGCTTCCTGCAAAGCAGCTTTCCTACAGCAGATTGTGTGGCTGCTTAGCAGAGGACTTAATTGCTTCTCATTTCCTCTTTTTCTCTCACCTGCTCCCTTATCTTTTCTTTTTCTTTTTTTCTGTTTTCTACAGGCCTCTCAGTCTAAACTGCAGGAGTTGGGCAGGATTGAGTCAGAAGATCTTTTGACTCTGACCACTCAGCTTATGAGAGAGAAACTCCCCGCATGTGAGGCTGAGGACCTAGCCACTTATGAGCAGAAATTGCGTGAGTGGCACCTAGAGCGGATGCAGTTGATCCAGCGGGAACAGGAGCAGAGGGAGAGAGCAAAGCAAGAATACCAGTCGCTGAATGCAGCAAAGACTGCAGCCTAAAGGGCCCCACACTGGCCCTGCTCAAGGACTGTGTGGGCCACCCCAGCTTTCTGCTTGGACAGAGTGGGAGTCAGGACTGTGTGGGCCACCCCAGCGTTCTGCACTGACAGACGGGACTCAGACTTTGCTGTCCAGCTTCCCCTTTTTCACAGCAAGCCATGCACAGCCTGAAAGCCACAGAGTGCTGCTGACTGTCAGGGCACTGTCTGCCCATCCAGATGTCAAGGGCCAGGAAACTAAGAAAGTGGCGAGTGACTGGGCTGAAACCACCAGCTGAATCTCTAATGGGCTTTCAGGGCTCACAGTGGAGTCCTGGGCACAGTGTGAAAAGTTCCTCGTATCTGGTGCGGGTGATGGAAGACGCTCCAGCTGAGGCTGCAGCACGGGGTCTGAGTGGCACATGCTGCCTGTTCTGAGACCTTGTGTCGTATTGTCCTCTGGCTAGTGCAGATAGCCTGGTGATTGGGCCCTGGGTGCTCAGACATCCTACTGCCTCTTCCCCCCCACACTCTGCCCTCCTCTTTCTCCTCTGAGAGAAGCCCAGCTTGGTCTCCAGACCACAGCCTCACTAGATGTCTGATTATAGGAACCCATGGTGACCCTTACAGAATGCAGGGACTTTGGAGAAGAAACTTGGCCCTGGGTGAGGTCCTTGTGCCTGGCTTCTTCAGCATGTTAGACTAACTTTTCCCCACACATTGTCAGAAATAAAAAATGAACCTTTGGTATATGTGTGTGCACATGTGCATACACAGACAACTTTAGGGCAAACCTTTCTAGTAAAGGATGGGACTTGGAGTGTGTAGGGATGGAATCAGTGCGGACTGTCAGAAGGTGGAACAGTAATATTTCCGGGAGCCTTCCTAGGAGAGGCTCAGGGGACTTTGCCTGCTGTGGAATGCTGCCCTTAAGTGCAGTGGTGCGTCTGTGTTCACGGTTGTATTCTTCTGTCAAACACAGAAAATTTATCTTTGGTGAAAAGGAAGGAGAGAGGGGATCCGGCCCTTAATTGTGCTGTCTTGAACAGCACATTTTAGCCCTCATCCGTCAGACTACAACAGTGTAATAATAAGTCATTACAGTCCTCAGAGACCTGCGGTGCGGTAGCACCATTATCCCCATGCGGTAAGGAAGGAGGTGAAGCAGCTGCTGCTGCCCCAACCCACACGGTGTCCCCCATGTGTGACCTCCAGGGTCCTCCAGGCTAGCAGCACTGACTTGGGTCATCCCCAGAAGTCAGGGCTGGATTCTGGTTGATCAAAGGCAGGGTTTTCTCGGCCGTTCCTTTATAGATTCAGGATAGATCCAGTGGCAGCCAAGGAATGACTTGCTATTGAAGCATCTTGTTCATTCTTCTTCCCCTGGCCCCCCATTGCAGTTCGAGTCCCCTGTGACTGTGTCCTCATCCTGGAGCCCGCAAAGTCCCCTCCTTAGATTCCCCTGTGACTGTGTCCTCATCCTGGGAACTCTTCTCTCGCCTTCGCACATCCGTCTCCTAAACTCAGATGTCGTCCTGTTTGACTTGACAACTGAGGCTTCTAGCTGTAGTTGTCCTCTGCCCCTGGTGTCTTCTGTGCAGTGGACAAACCTCTTGATAACGTAGCCCACCACAGGCTCTCCTCCGAGCTCGGGCTGGGAGAACCTGGGGCCAGCTAGCCAAGGTCTTGGTTTCGAGATGCCTGTCTCAGCTTTTTCTCATACCATGGCCCCTGCTGAGCCAGCTTTCTCTGTCCCTCCACCTGCAGCCCTTTGATCTGTACTCTCAACCAACCTTGATCCTCACGGTCTGCTCTGGATCCTTACTTGCCTCTCGCCAACCCGGGCAATTCCTTATGTTGTGGTGACCCCCGCCTGTAAAATCATTTTGCTATCCCTTCACAACTAATTTTGCTACGGTTATGAATCACAATTTGTAAATATCTGATATGCAGACTAGCTGAGATGTCCTCCTCCTCCCACCCCAGAGTGAGCATCTTTCCCTCTGTTTATTTGGACCCACTTAGCTTCCATGGACCTAAGCGGCCATAATTGTATTCCATAAAATTACCTGTTGAGGCCCCAGTCCCCAGTACCTTGGAATCTAGCCTTAGTTGGGAATAAGGTCTTTTGTGGAGGGAATTAGATTAAAATGAGATTACTAACCCCTGAAGACTGGTGTTCTTTAAAGGGGAGTGTGATACAGAGACAAGCAGTGTGGAAGGAAGGCCTCATGGAAACAGGTAGGGTGTAAGTGGACCAGCGATGGATGACCTCGGAGGCACACCAACTTCCTCATGGAAGAGGAAGGGCGGAGTTTCCCTCAGCCCTACCATGGCTGGATTTTTGAGCCTCCAGAATGTTCTGTCAGTTTTTAAGCCCCTCGATGTTTGGTCTTTTTGTGAGAGTGCTGTAGGAGTAATTGATATGTCATAATTGGTTTTCTTTCTGTCTGCTTCTGAGCCAGTGTCAGTGCATAGTGATAATTTGCTAATTAAGTTCCTCTGCACAGTTACGGCTGTGCTCTGAAATCGTTGCTCGTTTTGTTTAGCGACAGACTCATTTTGACTTCAGTAGTCCCGCCACTCTGGGTGAGCCCAAGACCCTTAGTGTGAGAACTGAGGAGATGCTTTCTACTTTGTCAGGAAAATGGGGTCACATCACATAGCCTTGCTCTCTCCTTTCGCCCTCAATGGTACCCTAATCATACCATTTCTCTCCACCATCTCTCCTCTTTCAAGTGATAACTTACTATCCTCTTCCTCCTATTTGTAGTGTTGATCCATGCTTGGATGCTCTGGGGACGGTTGAGAATTCCTTTCTACATGGCATCGTTTCTAGTGATGTCTTCCATCTAGGTCATAGAAGTCTGAGTTAAATGCCCTCCATCCTATCCTGTTAATAGTAATATAATATTAACCTATGGGTTAATACCAAGCTCATTCCTCTCCTTATCTCAACATGGACGCCGACCAGCTGGTGGTTTATTGATTAGACCTGGGGAGTTTGGCTTTCAGCCCTATCAGTTCATTGGCGCGAGTTGGCTTTCAACTACAGCTAATTATCTCTTCATGAGCTCCTGCCCTTGGCCTCTCCAGCCACCACCTGATGAACTTGTGCTCTTCATCACATACATTCTATGCAGCACCATTCTAAAGCTGTGGAACAGACAGTGTGATACAGATCTACCTTCAGATAACGTAGGTTCCAGGGGCCGGAGAGATGGCTTAGTGGTCAAGAGCACTGGCTGTGCACCCAGAGGATCAGTGTTCAGTACCCAGCACCCACTTGATCTGGTGTCCTCACTTGGCCTGTTTGAGCAGTCAGGCACACATGTACGCAAACATACAATGCAGGTAAAACACTCATACACTTAAAACTAAAAATAACTAAATCTTTAAAAATAATAACATTTCAGGGGCCGAGGAGGTTGGCTGTCCCCATCAGTCAAGACAGCTGAGAGGTGTCAGACACAGGTAAAGTGATGGGGAGCTTCAGAAGAGCTGGGCAGGCAAGGAGACAGCACCAGTGAGGGGAAAAACCTGCTTTGGGCTTTAATTACCCCCCCATGTGCCACAAGCTGGCATCTGTAGATGGCCCTCATGAACACAGTCAGCGCAGAGTAAATGTTCTGGGGGGGAGGGGGGAGAGGCATTTTAAATCGAGTGAAAATGAACAGTTCCAGCCCATAACCTACTCACCTTACTAAAAAGGCAAATAGAAAACAACAGTGAGATACAAATGCTTTGTGTCCTTCCCTTGGGGCTTTGTGGGTACCGACCTTTGCACTGTTTTGTCTGCTTTTACTGGGCCATCAGTACCCCATGGGAAGATTGTAGGTTGGGAGTGTGGATGTGTGTGTCATACATGTACCCATTCACATAGGTGTGCACACATGTGTGTATGGAAACCAGAAGCTGATGTTGGGTGTCTTTCTCTACCGTGCCCTTCCTCACTGGGTATGGATTCAGCTAGACTGCTGGCCAATGAACTCCAAGAATCCATGTCTACACAGACACACAGCACTGGGGTTATAGGTGTGGACTGTGTTGATTTGGATTGTAACTCAGGTCTTGTTGCACAGCGGGCTCTCTCCCCCTTGCTCATTGGGTGAGCCTGAGGCTGTAGATTCTGTGAGAAATCGCCAATGGCCTTGAAAATGAACAGATTACACCTCCTTTTCTTACTGATGGCAAACCTCCAGCCCTGCCTGACAGCATCCTGGTTTTGCTTTCCATACTGATAACTCATCATGCCATGTTTTTGTCTTTTACCACGGCCGTGGTGCCCTTTGGGGAATCTTTAATCGCTGCAGAAAATAAGTATATATAAATGGCTTCTGAGGTGGAACAAGGAATCAGTACTGGGTATAAGGAACATTTTTAGAAGCCCCGTGTCCTTCGGGCCGAGTGGATGCAGTCTGAGGTTCAGGTGGAAGCAAGCCTCCTGCCTGTGTAAGAACAAGGATGCAGAAGTGGGCCTGGCAGAGACGTACCCCACGAGGACTATCACCACCTGCTTCTCTTGCCTAGAGATGCTTGAGGCTCTCGTAACCAATGCCAACAAACTGGGGTTTGGACTATCCTGTGAGCTCTGAGCTACCCCTTAAGGGCCCTCTCCCTGCTATATTCTGATGACATTGGGTGGTATGCGTCCTCTACCTCTGTGGAATATGACCCTCTACTGGCTCTCCTGGCTTCCTGACACGTGTAGTGTCCTCCATCGGGGACATATGCATCACTCTGGCAGGCCTGTTTTCCTGAGGCTGTATGTAGCTCCTGATATACCAGAGCGAGTCAGGAGTCTCAGCTTTGCTCTGTGTCGGTCTCTCTCAGCTATTTTGTTCTGTTTTGGTAGTTAAGGCAGGGTCTTGCTATGTAGACCAGGCTAGCCTCGTGCTTAAGATCATCCATCCTCTGCCTCCGAATACTGAGATTGTAGGTGTGTGCCCTGGAGAAGTGGACACCATTTGGAACCAGTGAAGAGAAGTGAATACTCGTTTTGATTTCCTCCTCGCCTGGCTTCCCACAGCCACGGATTGGAAAGATTGACCCAGGAGCCCACCCCTGTTCCTCTTGGCATATTTGCAGTACCCCTTCTATCCATTTTATGAATTCCAAATGACTTCTAAACCCATCTTGAGAGTGTCACCAAACTTTAAACTTCATGAAGACAGAAGTTCTTGCCTTCTAAATTACTGTGTCTAGAGAACAGTCATTACCGCCAGGAAAGCATTTACATTTACTGAGTAAAATTTCCTCTAAGGTTGAAAGTCTGAGTACTGACATGTATTTTCCCATGAGAACTGACACACAGCCATATATATATATAATCTCAAGCAAGGAACTTTGAGGCCTTAACCACAAGGAAACTTGTGAATAATTCAGGCCAAGTGAAATTTGTCAGAGGTTTTATAGGGAGGGAGAGCATTATCATTGGCTTACTTCTACTGGCTCACTTATATCCTACTTACTTGCTTACCTACCTAGAAGCCTGCACCACCACACCCAGCAAAAGCTAATATTTATTGAACATCCCTAACCAAATGGCACAGTAAACCCTTTATTTGCATTATAGTATTTAGTCCATGAGAATACAACGAGTATTGTCGCAGCTGTGATTAGTGCAGATATGAAAACAAAGTCTCAGAAAAATAGGGCAGCACCAAGGCCTCCCTCAATGGGCTGGAGAGCCAAGTCAAGACTTAGCAGGTCATTGTCTAAGAATATGCTCTCCACCTCCGCGGTGCGCGCACAGCAGGATAGAAGACAAGGTCTCAATTGGAGTGACGACATGAAAGGAGGGAGAAATTCAACAGGGAAAGAAGGGAAACCAACTGCGAGCGCACAGTTAAGTGGGGGCAGGGCAGGTTCACTCGTGTTGGGGACCCTCCAAGAGTCTTCTGGTACACAGCTCGGCAGCTTGCACCAAGGTCCTTGGCAGTCAAGTACATATGTGTGAGCCCCATTCTTTCATTGGCTGGTGGCACTGTTGGCCTCCTAGCATACTGCCACAACCAGCAAATATCCCTGGATGAAACCAGGAGCCATCCATCACCGGTGGCGGCTCCCTGCAGGAGCCTGGCACAAACTCGAGGCAGTGCTTCTCAAACAGGAATAGTTCCTTCTGGGGCACCTTTACTAATGTTTGTTGGTATTTGGACACTTCAGCAGAGGGGTGATCTTCTGAATAAAGGCCAGAACTGCTAAAACCATCTCAGAGGGCACAGGAGAGCGGAGAGCCCCCCTACCACACCCCTCAAGAACTCCCCAGTCTAAAATACTAACAGTTCAAAACTCCTGGCCTAAGACCTATGAGGAGAGCGCCCAAGAGACTTCCTGTGGTGACATTAACTGGGCGAGCAATGTGGCTTGTTTCCTTTCTGGCCAAATATGCGTATGAAATATATACTGAAGGGTGGATCATTATTCTTTCTAAACACTGTTCCTCAGGGAAAGGGGCAAACGGTGACTTGTTTGAATTTGATACCAGATAAAAAGGCCAGAAGTCTGGAGTCCCTGAAAGAAGACACTGTGACATGGTGTGACATGACCATGGGAGTCAGGGGGCTGTGGTTCTGTTGACACCCAATAGCCTCACTGGGTATGGAGAAGAGCTAGCGAAATGGGCTCAGTTTCTTTCAGCTTAGTGAATTATAATACCAGAAAATGGGAGGTGAACATGAACTTTTCAGTGCTGAAAATTATACATATTGTAAAACCCCACTTTGTAAAGGAGGGCTGTGAGGAGGGCTTTCCAACAGTAACATCTGGAAGCTTGCCTTGTACTCTAATGATTTCTACCAAAAAAAAAAAAAAAACTTTTCTTTCCTATGATTTGGCCTTTGCTAATGGCCATGAAGATGCTATTTCCTGTACAAAAATGAGGAAGCTTAAAAATAGTCGCTATGGGATAATCCTTCTGTTGCTGTGAATATACAGTACTCTCATTGGTTAATAATAAAGCTAATTGGCCTATAGCAAGGCAGGATAAAGTTTAGGCAGGACTGAAGACTTGGATGAAGAAGAGCAGAGTCTGGAGAGATGCCAGTGAGCCACCCAAGAAATAAGATGCTAGAGGACAGGTAAAGTCACAAGCCATGTGGCAATACACAGATTAATAGAAATGGGTTAATTTAAATGTAAGAGCTAGTTAGTAATAAGCCTGAGCTATCTGCCAAGCATTTACATTTCATACAAGACTCTGGTTATTTGGGAACAGGCAAGTGGGAGAGAAATGTTCGTTTACAAAAAATAGTGGCAATGTCCCTTTCATGTGAATAAAATGTTTAAATATTTGTTTAAAGCAAGATCATTACTGAGTCTGTGTGCTTCTTGAGACTGAATATGCACAACAGAGTCTAGATCTGTCCTTGACATGTTCAGAAGACAGGGATTTTATTCTTGTGACCCATCAGAAAATAAATTCCATTATGAAATTTAATTGCCAGATCAAGGGCTATGGAGAAATTTATATATATATATATATATATAATATATACACACATACATACATATATGTGTGTACACATATGATTTAAAAACAGAAACTATTTTTGATTAACTAATGGTATGAAGGCATTTTTTTTTTTATTTCTTCATCCCTAGAGTTCAAACTACTAACCCTTAACATGCACTCAGAAGTTATCCACCGTGTATTGTGCTCCAGTGTGCTGGGCACTGCTGGGGTGCATGTTCCCCAGGCTGTGCTTCACTGTCAAATGCCCACTGGATTACAAAATTCATATTCAGAAGCCTCTTCCCTATGGGCACAAAGCCCCTCCTCTGTGGAACTATGGGCCATAGGCAGGGAGCCCAGCATGAAATGCCTCATCACGGTGGCATAGTCCAGGTGACACGGAAGCCAAAGACGTCTCAGCACACGAATGAACTTTTGCCACTTTGTATTTTATTGTGGAACAGAGTTTGTTTTTTTGATTTTTTTCCTTTACATCAAATATCCTCAGTGGAAGAGGGGATATTGCACACAAATATCATAAAAGCACTACATATTACTTTCACTGGAAACTAATTTTCTACATTAGATATGACTGGATAGGATGGAATGATGCAGGATTAGAAGACATAATACCATACACAGCTTCAGACCGACACAAACACCATTCAGAACAAGAGAGAGGAGCGAGCTGCTTCTCCACAGCGGGGGCTCAGGACTGCACGCTGCCTGCGCTGCGGTGCGGGAAAGCAAGACTCCAAAGTCGCTGGGGTGAGGGCAGCTGAGCAGTCACTTCCCCAGGGCTCCGTGTAGGGCTCCAGTGTCAGGAGCTCCACGCATGCGCGCGGAGGAGCCAGTTCTTAGCTGCTGTCGTTTTCCTTCCTTTTCAGTTTTTGATGCTGCCTTTGAAATGAATTCATAAAGTCACAGGTTTTTTTTTGTTGTTGTTTTGTGGAGTGAATCATTTGCACACCAGGTGAAGAAAACCTAATTGCTATCAAAGCGGTGCTCATCCCTAGGCTGCTTTTTATGTGTTGTTCAGCCGGTTAAATGATAAAAGCTTACAGTTCCTTTCACACGGAAACAGAATCTTTTCTCCTAAATCTGAAGTACAAAAGGAAAACAGAAAGAGAAGTCTTTATCCTAACTCACAAGTACCATTGCCGAGCAGGAGCCTCTTGTGACAGGAGACAGAAGAGGCAAGAAAAGCAACTCCAGAGTTGTAGCGCTGCTGCCAGGAGCTGAGATTAGTAACAGAAATGGAAGGTGGTAAAATTTCCATTAGCAAATAATTAAATTTATAAAATAAGTATTAGAAGGCTCCTAAATTTCATAAGCTATTGGAAACACTTAAAACATCCATAGACACGGGGGGGAGGGGGGGGAGACCATTCACTAAGATATGTAACGTTAAGAAAAAAACTTTTTTTCTTTTGAATTCCATGGAAAATGGTGTTTGGGGTGAGAGGTCGGTCACTGTATCCAGTCCCACCACAAGACTGAGAAAGCATGCATGGGGGTTGGGGTTTGGAAAAAGAGGAAGAATTGGTTAAAATTGAAATGGAGGATTATCTCTAAGATTTAGTCGCTGTGGAATTTTGTTTACAAACACTACCGAAAAGGTCATGGTCAGGAGTGCTAGCTCAATAGAATCCCGTCATTTAAAGAGGGTGGAAATCCCTTCCCCTCAAATATTCAATCTATACAATCGGATTAAGAATCATATGCACGAATCTTCTAAAAGTCTGTGTCGGTTCTTAGCTCTCATCACAAATGTACATGGTCCACTGTGATGGCTACTTCTAAACTAACTGTGTATGTATGGAACAAGTAAAGTCAGATTAGCCACACAGGTAGGAGAGGTGCCTGGGACATCAGGAGTCACCGGTAACGCAAATGTAGTTCACCCTGGTGTCCTCAGCTCCATGGTCATCACTGAGCACAGGGGCGATTGTGTAGGAAATCGGAGTCAGTGGATGGGTGACAGTTTTGGAAAGTATTGTCCCCATTAAATTCTGTAGAAATAACAAGTGTGGGGTAGAGTCATAACTGAAGGCTGGCTATGGCTCTTCTTGGATATTTATATTTTTAAAACAAAATAATATGTAGGCTAAATAAGTTTAATGTGGGAAACAGGAAAGTAACTCCATCTCAATGAAAGAAAAGTCAATCAGAGGTCTGGATTCGGCAAGAAGACTAGACACTGCTTCTTTTCTCGTGTGTTATGCGGACCAACCCAAGAGCTACCATTAATTATCTAATTTGCATGAATTCAGCTTGTTTCATGAAGTGTGAAGCAAATGAGTTTATAGTCAATGAAGTCTGTTTTCATCACAATGACTTTTCCATCGTATATGACAGTTCTGTACCTTTAATGTGTTACTTTTATGGGTTCGAAAGAAATAAATAAAAACTGCATTCCTAGAGACACCTAACAAAAATAGAATATTAATTTTCTTTAAAAAATTAAACATTTGGAAAATGTGATTCACAGCATTAAGTAGACTGCATGGGTCCTCAGTGAGGGGACCCCGGAGAAGCATTGTTTAAACCCTTGGAGTCATAGCAGTGCGAAACATAATTCACAGACGAAAATAAACTAAAATGTAAATTCTGAAATAAATAACTAACATAGAAAATAAAATGAGGTCATTGTTCACTACTCCGTAGATCTTGAGAGTCTGCAGGAAATGAAGTGTGACAGAGCACAGCGCAGCTGCCACCGAGAAGCGTGCCACCTCTGAACCCTGGCACGGGGATCTGCCACTTGAGACCGCAGCAGTTCGAATCAGGATCTGGCTTCACAGGTTTGCGCCTCAGTGATGACAATGACGGACATCATGTCTGAACTCTACATGGTGCACTTAGGACTTGAGAATTATTCATTCTTTTTCAATCTATCGTTTCTTTCATTGAATGTTTTCCAGAAAAGAAAGCCCCAAGCGAAGCGGTGCTGGGGTTCTTCTGAACTTGGCTCTTTTAACCTCATAGTGGACAATCTTGAAAGGAGTAGGTGGGACAGCACTGGGTGATGCACTTAAGGCCCTAACCAATAGCCTACCCTGCCATCCACCCACTCTCAAACAGAACATTCTCAGACTTTCATGATATGAGAGTCAAAGGGTGGGAGGTATCACCATTTCTGGTAGTTAGAGGTTTTTAATAAATATTATGACTTCAATATCAGACTTCAAATCTTGCCAGAACCTCAAAAAAAAAACCTTCCATTTTTGTCTTATAAAACATTTAAAATAAAAAAGACCATCTCTTGAAATTTTTTCTTTGCATTTTCCTGTAAATGAAAACATTAAAAAGTTCATTTATGAAAACATCTCAGGTATCTTAAAAAAAAAATCTTCTGTACATGTGTTTCCATAATTGTGTTGAAATTAATGGCAAATTAAAATGGCCAATGCAAGACAAAGAGAGGCAAATACTGTACACTTGCTGGGAACCTCTTCCACCATAAGATTCACTGTGCTCCCAGCTTTGATCACAGAAGCCATTTCGACCTTGAACTTGAAGCAGTTAAAGAAGATGGGAAAATGCCAGGCGCTTGGCTGGGGGACCACCGGGTGCATCAGAACTGGTGGCTTTCAACAAGCATGACTCAGCACTAAACTGTTGGACCAATCAGATGAGCTTCTAGTACCTTCCCTCCCCACACGCTCCTTTACCCAGAGTATCTACAATCCTACATGGGTGTTTTAAAAACTTGCTGTCTCACATTAAAAAATAAGTGCATCAAGAGTCTTTGTACATTCAAGTCACTTCCTAAGGCAAAATGTCTCCCGTATGTACTCCCAACTGCTTTGGTATTTGCTTCAGTTAATAACTGGGGTGGACTTGGGTGTTGCCGCATGCAGGTTGACTTGGTGTGGACTAAGTGGGTGGACAAAAGCTGGGAGCATGCCTTAGATCAACCTACTTATAGTGTTGGAAAAGTCTGAGAGTTCTGAATGGGGATCAAGCCACTCGCACGTCCAGGCTACATTTGCTACATTATGCCGTGGGCAGCCTTTATAGTAAAGGCATTTAATTAAGGCGTGAAAAATCTCATGCCCTCATAATAGGCTCCGTTCTTTTTGTTCTTTAGAAACGTGCTCTAGGAGATTAAGACTCTTTCTGATGACTCTGATGAAAATGAAAACTTCACCAGTGTAGACCACACAATAGCTGCTGTCAGAGAAAATGCAGACCTAGTTGCTGGTGTCTTCTCAATACCCCATCCTGCCCACTCTTTCTCCCTGGGCATCACATCAGAACTCTCCACCGTTACATCTCCTTCTCTTGCATCCTTTTTCTTTCTCATTCTTTCTCTCTCATTCTCTCTCTCCTGCATTCTCTATGTCCCTCGCTCCCCCCTCTCTCCCTCCCCTCCCTCTACCGCTCTTTCCCTCTCTCTTTCTCTCTCTAAGACAAATGCCAATACCTAGCAGAAGTCAGTTGGGTGCGCGAGTGCATGGCTTCCAAATGTTCAGCAGAGATGAACGGGGGTAGGTAATTTTGCAGTAACTTGAATCCTATTGTGGGAATATGGTTACTTCCCTTAGCGATCAGCAAAAATTGAGAAATATTAGTGACTTGCATCACCGTGACACAGTATAGCATTTGGCAGGTAATTGTTCAGTGACTTAATTGGATGAGTGGACGTTTTAGAAAAGGTAGTTTCAAATTCAAGAATTTCTGGAAACAAAGTTCAAATCCTGTGGTGTGGCCGGCTGCGGTTTCTACAGTTCTATCTTGCATGCAGGGAAGGACTCATCTTGCATGACCACTGTACTGCTGCTTGCTAAAACCATGATGTTGAGGTCTTGCTGCTTCTCGTGGGTCTCCTGGTACCATTCCCTCATCACCTCTGAGTCATGTGTCGGGATCAGTGTCACCTATGGAGGGGGAGAAAAGCAGACATTTAAAGGTCATAGATGCCAGAAGTAAAACCAAGAGCAAGGTGGTGGTTGGGTCACTTGAATAAGGGGACAAAAGAAAAATGCTGTTTTCCTAAAAAAAACAAAATAAAACCCACAAATGAAGTCTTCAACTGTAAAAATCAAAAGGTTTGCTTCATTGAGGGGAGGTGATGGAAAGGAGAATCTCAATCAGTTAGAGACTTTCGGTTCACTCAGCCCAATTTCACTGTTGGTCTTCCTTCCTTCCTTCCTTCCTTCCTTCCTTCCTTCCTTCCTTCCTCCTTCCCTCCCTCCCTCCCTCCCTCCTTCCTTTTCTCCCTCCCTCCCTCCCTTTTTTTGTTTTTGTTTTCTAAGACAGGGCTTCTCTGTGTAGCCCCGGCTGTCCTGGAACTCGCTCTGTAGACAAGGCTGGTCTCAGACTCACAGAGATCCACCTGCCTCTGCCTCCCGAGTGCTGGGATTAAAGGTCACTGCTGATTTTTCAATGCTGTAGTATTAAGAAGTGCTTGGATTAGGTACAGCTTCTCATATTTCCCTTAACATGGGGGGAATGTTGTATAGACTATACTCCATATTTAACACAAGAAGTTTTAGTTATCCCAGCTCCAACTCTCAGAAGCCCACCCGTTGGCCTGAAAACAAAGATCATGCGATATAAGAGTAAGGTGCTGATTGGTGCTTCTCATATGAATACTATGGGAATATTATCAATTAATCTTATTTAAGATGTGAATACAGGTTGCTAGGTGATTATATGCAAAGAAACACAAATCAGATAACCAGTAATCACAGCCCCATAGAAACACAGAGTGGGTGCTTCATGGCCAGATCTTAGGGTCTGGCATTGAATAAACAATGGCACCACTCTGGAACTCCACCTGGAGGCTGGCTCCCCATGTCCCTAGCCTAATGACCTTGCTCCCAGTTAGTCTACTGGTAAAACACCAATGAGTAGAAGCAATTCCTTAGCAGCAACTCCACAGCCACAGGACAACTCCGATTCACACATACAACACTCAATGCGCTGGAGGAGGAACACCAGTTCTTCTCTGGTCACCTTACAGAGGCCTGAGCTCTGTCTTAGGTGAGGCGGTTCTCCCCCACTGCTGCTGACAGTGGGCCTCTCAAGAAATTTACTGTGGGTCAGGCGTGGTAGCACATACCTTTAATCCCAGCATTCAGGAGGCAGAGGCAGGCAGATCTCTGTGAGTTCAAGGCCAGCCTAGTCTACAAAGTGAGTTCCAGGACAGCTAGAGGTCTTACAAAGAGAAACCCAGTCTCTAAAAAACAAACAAAGAAAGAATTCTACTTTTGGGCCATCTTCTGTATGTCAAAGTGACTTTCTGTGCAGTACATTTCACGTGTTACATTCAAAAGGCACCACGCGAGCACCCACAATCGCAACAATGCCTGTTCAAACTCAAACACGCTTCCGTCTCTTTGCCACTAGACTTAGTTCAAACGCAGCTCAGATGGGGGGCTTTGTGCTCTTACCTGCATGTTGCTTCCCCACTGAGCCTTCCCTTCCAATAAGGCATCCAGGACAGCCCGGCTGGGCTCCTCGGCAGCAGGGTCATTCCCACTCACCACGTAGTAAGATGACCTCACTCTCTTGAAAAATTCCACGTCAACATTCTTACTGTTGCTGTGGTTGGGGATATAGCACAGGTCCAGATACACGGGAAGGCCTGGAGGCACGGTGGATGACTTGGCAGTCTTAGTGGTTCCTGGTCCTTCGGTAACAAAGACAAAGCAAGGGTCATAGCAGTGGGAAGACACCGATAAATCTACTTGTCCCCAACTGGGTCCTCTGGGACATGGAAAGGCTGGTAGTATTCCCATAGGGATTTGACAAAATGTACCATAGTTGTTTATCATCTCCCTAAGAAAAATTGAGGATGAGATGGCTTCCCTTTAACAGACAACCCATTAGGAAGTAAAAAGAGTTTCAGGGTTTTTCAAAGGAAGGAGTTAGATAGTAGCACGCTCCACCCAAGGATCTACGAATGTGCGTTTTAATTTGAAAAGCTCTATAAGATGGTGGCTTAAACCATGGGTTCTGATGCCACATGGATTGAACAACCAGACATGGATGTATCAATAACAATTTTTTTCACACAACTTCACCTGCAGCCTTGGCTCTAGACCAAAGCATTGCCCACTGTGCACTGTGTGGTGTCAATGGATGATGCCTGAAACACACTGCTCGTATAGAAATATAACAGTTTAGCTATGGAAAGACAGACTTTTCATAGTTTCCTACCATCGCCTCAGCATGTATTAAATGAGTCTACCTTTGGGTTGGCTTGTGCTAGAATGTTTGATGGCTAGATGAATTCGTATCAGTAAATATTTGATTTGCATACCAATTTGTATGCCTGGATACCCAGGGTTATATAAAAATTTCTTGGGCAAAAGGCAAACACTTTAAGAAGCCCTAATTAATAAACATTTTAAAAATCCAAAGGAACCATTCATATTTAGCAAATCATAGTTTAGTGACCTTAATAATTCTTTTTAGGGTCTCTTAAAAGTAATTTACCCACAGTTCAATGAGATTCCCTAACGGGAAGTAGTTTAGACCTTAACCCCATATGATCCTTTGCAACTCAAGATTACCTAGTAAGTGATGAGCTAGCCCACTGTCCTTAGACAATGGAAATGTCTCTCCCTAGACAGGGTTGGACACTAGCCATTGGCAAAAGAGGGTCCAGAAAGACTAGGCTTTAGCTAACCAGCCAGGCCAGGTCAGCTTAGGGAAACATCTGGCAGCCAAAATTTCCAGTCTAAATCAGATAGAGCTAGGGAAAGCCAAAGTTTGGATGAGCCCCCAAAGTGTCTGGGCACGACACTGGAAGGAAGGAACAGCCTGGGTTGGCCGTGCTGCACTCTGCCACATAATCAGAGTCATCTCAGATGCCCAGTGACACAGGCCTCATTAGAGTCTAAGATAACTGTTACAGGGCCTGGACACCGTGATCTGCTCTTACCAGCTCATTCAAGTGATAGGGGCTTAGAGGACATGGTGGCGAAGCCATTGAAAACAGCTAGATTCTATATGGTGATTCTTTCCTTTCTCCATGGGAAGTTTAAAAACTGCCATCCCAAAGTCAAAGCAACTAGTAAATTCCATCAATGATCCCATTTTACTTTGTGGGGGTGAGGGGGTGGGGTGGGAGATGGTGAGAATGGTCCAGACTTTTATAAGTAGGTTGGAAGATGGTGTGTGTGTGTGTGTGTGTGTGTGTGTGTGTGTCTGAGAGAGAGAGAGAGAAACAGAGAGAGGCTCTGCACTGAAAACCCTCAGCATATCCATCTGAGGACCCCCTAAGAAATTTTGACTTACAAGCCTGCTGTGGTAACACACACCTACAACCACAGAACTTGAGCAGAGGCAGGGGGAGGACCACGTGCTCAGAGTCGTCCTCTATTACATAATCAATCAGCAGCCAGCAATGTCTACAATTTTCCCTTGACCATGAAAACCTTTATCATCACATAGTGAGCATTTCACACAAATACCCCAACCAAAGCTATCACATGCCCACCCTGGTTTGCTTTCAAAGTCAACTTAGGATTCATTTTGCCTGCTTTAGAAATCTGAGTGTGAATGAGTGCGGGGTACACGCATGTCAGAATACACGTGGGGGTCACAGGGGACAATGCTCCCCACTGGCACCCAGAGTTTGAACTCGGGTCGTCAGGCTTGTGTGGCAAGTGCTTTTACCCACAAACCATCTCAACTGCACTGTCCTTCCCTCTTTAAACGTCAAAAGACAAAACAATTCATTACCTTCATGAGCTAGTGTTTTGGCAAATTTCAGCTGTTTTTTTTTTTTTTCTTTTACACGTATTTAGATCCTGTTTAGATGAATTCCATGCTTTCTTCTAAGTGTAAGATAGTTGTCAACTCTTCTAAAACAGGGAGTTATTACCTGGTGGTTTAATGTTTAATCTGATCATGAGCAAATTCAATTTGTTTTCTATGTGAGTTGCGAGGCTAATATGTCCTAAACTGAAAGCCCCAGAAGCTGGTCTCTTAAATTTTTCCCTCATACATCAAAGAAATGCTTAAATTAAGTTTTTGTTTTACACATTTGGATAAATGCATATTGCTTTGTGAATGAAGATCTCTGGGTAATTGGGTGAAGCAAACAAAATGTATTACTATAGATTATTAAAATGACAGGAAGAAATCGTGCTGCCAAGGAGTTATTCTGTCAAAAGCTTGATCACACAACCTCTGGTGGGGCACTCCTGCGATCTCAGAACAGGTTGAGGCCTAAGGAACACAAGATCAAAACCAGCCAGGGCGCAAAGGTTTGGAAGCCTCAAGTCACCACTAAGAAATGGAGAAGGCTGTGTATCACTGGCAATCGGGAGTCCTCAGATATCTCTACTTAGCTCCTGTTGAGTTGAATTCCAGTCTGAAAAGGCACTGTTAGTGAGAACGTAGTAGGAAGAAGAAACAGCCTTTAATGTGTCCATCTGTCTGTACTGGACACTATCAACTGGAATTACACAGTTCATGAGCAGGTAAGAAAACACAGCACATGTTTTCAGTGGGCACAGATTGCCCAAATGATGGCTTTAAAAAAATTGTAAATTACAGTTTTACACTTAAAATTTTTTCATAAGAAATAAATATTATATCTAGACTGGACATTCCAAGTTTGCTGGGGAACCTCTGGTTTGCTATAGGTCTTTGGGAGATCCTGGCCTATTACCTCAGTGTGATTTTACGGCCAGTGTGCCTGAAGTCTCCCTGAACAGTCTGAGACATATTTCCTTACTTCTGAAGGTTTGCAACAGGCTTGCAGCTGTGTCCAGAATGATACCAACCCAGCAATCCCACCTGATGGATCCCAGCAGCACTGGGCTGTATGCTCTGCTATCTCTAAGCCTGGGAGCCACAGCGGGCCAAGAGGTGTACCTTTAGGCAGAAGAGGAAGGCAGAGGGAAGGTGAAGCACCAGTCCCTGCTCCCTGGTCCTCCCAGCAAAACACCAAACAGAGAAGCAGACAGGTTTCAAGAGTAAAGGCAGCCGCGGTCTGTAAAGGGACACGCCCACGTACCTGCTGTTGCGGTCTTCGCTGACTTGGACGCGGAAGCGTTTGCAGCGTTCTTAGTCTCCTTGTCTTTCTCTTCCCCGCGAGTGGCTTTGACCTCAGGGGTGGTGGTGGTCTTCGTAGCCTTTTCCACGGATTCTTTCTTCTTGGGAGAAGCCACTCTGGACACCTTGTCAGAGGATTCCTTCAAAGCTCCTGGTTTGGGGGATGCAGCCAAGGGCTTGGACTTCCCATCAGCCTTCTTCACGGGAGAAGAAGACTTGGTTTTCGTGCCTGGCTTCTTGGTTTTCGTCTTCTCTTTCAGGTCCTTCTTCAGAGCTTTGCCTAAGTTCTGTTCAATGGCCAAGGCCTCTGGGTCCACCATGGACACATCAGGGTGGCGAGGAGAAGGGCTTCGGTCTTGCATGGGGGCTGGAGGTGGGTCCATGTGTTTGTATGTGACCGTTTTGTCGGTGGGGATGGTTTCTGACTCATCTTCAGAGTCAATGTTGGCATCGGCTGTGATGGAGGGGCACTCTTCCGTCTCTGGGGGAACATCAGAGTCGGTCTGGGATGGGGCTGACTCACTGACGGAGGTGGGTGGAGTTTCATCGCATTGCCGGCTCTGTTGCTTTCCTCCTGACGGTGGAGGGGCTCCTCCGGACTGAGTGAGGGGCTTCTCAGGATCTTCGGCGGACTCTTCGCTGGCAAACCACTCGAGAGGATTTGGATTAATGAAGGAAGGTGAGAGCTCCGTCTTTGGGTGCTTGTACTCACAGGAGGACACGAGGCACAAATCAACATCCTGGCGCGCCTCTGAGGGGGACTTCTTTTCTGTGGAGTAGTATCGGTCTGAAGTCTCATAGGAGCATGAGGATGCCTGTGGGGTCTTGGTGATTTTCTCCATGGTCTCGTAACAGTATGTGGAGGTATCTGGACTCCGCGTTGTTTTCGTAGATGTCTCATAGGAATAGCTTTCAGACTCAGGAAAGCTGCTGATTTTCTCAGTGGTTTCATAGGAGTAGCTACAGTCTCCGAGTGTGTGGCCGCCGTCCTCAGAGTCGTCATAGCCATTACTAATGTCATCTAGGAGCCTTCTAGATCTCTCCGTCTTTTCATAGGTGTAGCCACTCACTTCAGGGGTCCGCGTTATCTTCTCGCTGATCTCATACGAATACCCACCCTCTTCAGGGGTCCTTGTGGTCTTCTCAGTAATTTCACAGGCATAGCCACCGTCTTCTGAGGGCTTGGTGGTCTTCTCAGTGGTCTCATAGGAGTATCCACTGTCACATGGGGACTTTACGGTTCTCTCTGTCTTCTCATAGTAGTAGCCACCCACATCAGGGGTCCGGGAGGTTTTCTCATACGATTCATAGTCATAATCTTCTTCATCTGGGGATCTGGTGGTTTCCTCGGGCTTTTGATAGGCATAGCTGAAGTCGCCGGGTGTCTTCCCTCCGCTGTCCTTCTCCACGCTAGATGTGGTCAAGTCTTTATCCAAGGCCAGATGATGTTGCATTGTATCAAATAGCATTGAGGCACGGAAGCCATAGGGCTCTGCAGAGGCAGCATCCATGGGTGGGGAGGCAGTTTGGCGACCTGCTGCATTCTCTGCAGCGGCAGAAGTGGAATCAGAAAAGCCAGGTGAATACAAAGGTGAGGACTCCCGGGGGGTGAGTGGAGAGATATCGGACTTGGGAGAGAGCTTCTCGCCTTCTAGACTTTGCACTTTCTCGGAGGTGAGTGAGGCATATAAGGCCATATCTCTGGGAGGGACAACATCAGAAAGAGTGTCTTCCTGAAGAGGAGAGGCTATCTGAGAAGGGGTATGAGCAGACGAGGTGGATGGGGAGGCCTCCACCTGTGACACAGAGATGAGCTCAGACAGATCGTTATCTTGGGTGTAGGATGGCTCCTCCGTCGGTGGGATCTTGTGGGACAAGCTGGAGTCCTGGATGTCAGAAGGACTATAGTCCACTTCCGTTGGCCCATTTTCAGTGATGTGAAGCATACTCGCACCCACAGCAGGGTGATCTGGAGACTGCCTACTAAAGTCCATAGCAAGGGAGTGCTCTGGTGATTCCTGGCCAAACTCAATAGACATCGAAGACTGTTCAGATCGGTGATCTTGAACTGGTGTCCTGGACTTGGCGGTCTTAGGGGAGAAGTCTGGAGGAGAGATCGACATCGGTCTTGGGCATTCTTCTTTAGACGGAGACATTTCCGTTTCCTGGAAAGTGGTAGGTGTTTGCACAACAGATACTGACAGGGAGTCGTCTACTTCTGTGGAATGTGGGGAGCCCACTTCAGCATGGAGAGAAGGAGACACGTCATCTGTGGTTGGCTCTGGGAATGAGCTGGTGGCCACAGAGGCAGTAGAGACCGAGGCCACACCCTCCATGTGAGAGTAAGTGTCTTCTGCCACACCCTCATCCACGGGAGTGGCTGATTTGTCTGATACAGTGCCTTCTGAGATGGACATCTTGGTGTCTTCTTTGAAAGAACCAAACTGACTGACATCTATTTGTGTTGGAGAAACATCTCCTCCCAATTTCCTTTCATCCAAAGCCAGAGCTGATTGAGAACCCATGATTTCAGCATCACTGGCTTTCTTTTCTGGACCGAAGTCTTCCTTTATCGGTATGAAGCCTGTGGTTTTCTCTTCCTGTTTGTCTTGGTAAAGGCCAGTGGAAGTCACGTCAGACACTGGGCTTTCTTTGTCTGGGAAGTCTTGCTTTCCATTCTCTCCTTCAAAGGGGCTTCCGGTACCTCTGCCAGGAGCCTTGCCATCAACACTGAGAAAGTCTTCATATGCAGACTCAGATCCAATAAGAGGAGGGCTACGTAGAGGAGACAGAACTTTCTCAACAGGAGACGCTGAGTCAGGCACAGGCTCGTCCATGGGGCTTATGGAAGCTCTCTCATTCTCATCTTTGGCCTCGCTGAATTCAAAACTCACTGGAACGGCCTGTGGCTTCTCAGTGGCTTCGGGAGGTAGGTGACTGGCCTTCTCATCGGTGGGAGATTGGTAGTAAGGCGTGTGGCCCGCACTGCCAGTCACAGACTGAGACGGTGAGGCTACTTCCAGGGTCTTCTCCTCAGGGCTGGCACAGTGTTCTTCGACTACTGCTTGGGTCACTCCAGGAGACACTGACGTCACTTCAGCTTCTGCAGAGACTTTAATCTCATTGGGTGTCAGAGAGAAATTCACGCTACGTTCACCCAGAGGAGTCTTCTCTATGGGTGACGGCGGAGAAGGACTCAGGGATGGACTCCTGGTTGGGCTAAGTCTCTCATCGGAAACATCTTTGATGTCCAGCATGGCACTGGCTTTCACGTCTTTCTCTTCTGAGCAGTAAGCGTCACGTAGAGCGGACTTGCTGAATTTGTCTTCTTCCATGGAGGAAGGTGGAGATATGGTGGAGGCGGAAGCATTGTAATCCTTGCCATCAGTGGCATCTGTTTTTGACCCTTCTGACAGTCCATTGAATGATGCAACAACGGGTTTGGAGTATTCCTGAGAATACAGCGAAGACTCATATTTGGTAATGTTTACGAACTCCTGAGATGGGGACTCCGTCTCCTCGTTGTTGGTCTCGTCGCTCATCACGTCGCGAGGAGTAGACATCTCATCCATTGGAGTAGGCTCACTAGATATCTCAATGGTGGACTGAGTATACCCAGAGGTAGCAGTGAATTCCTCAGGCTGGTCTTCCCTATTCTCCTCATCAGAAGCGGTGGCCTCACTCTCGGAGCCTCCAGGTAGCGTCTCGTCATGAATTGAAGAGGCGGGTTCTCGGCTAGGAGACTGGGCTCCGGGTTGCTTGGTTGGCGTGCTCAGGAATCCATACTGTTCCTCAGCAACACCGGCCTCTGCAGCCTTGTCAACCACGGCCATCACATAATCTTCAGCCTCCATTTTTTCAGGCTCATAATCTTCCTCTCTGGCATCCTCTGCTTTGTCCTCCTCTTCACCCTCCTCCTCAGACTGCTCGGCTTCTCCTTTCTCAAGCACCTCGTCCATGTCTTCCTCTGCGCGGTCATCACCGCTGGTCACCGACTCCCTCTTCTCCTTGATGTGCACGTCTGCCTCAGCTTTGGCGCTTTCGTCGTCTTCTGTGGGGCTGTGCTTTGAGGCACTCCCACTCACATTGTCGTCCCCATCCTCTTCTGGCTCCTCAGCCTCCTCAGTCTCTGCCTTCTCTTCATAGTCTCCGGTCTCTGAGGATTCTTCAAAACCAGCGCCTTCGTCTTCAAATTTCTCAATGTCCTCCACTCCCTGCTTCTCAACTGGCTCCAGCTCCTCGGGGGTTTGTTCACACTCCCCCTCCCCTTCAGTGGTAGTGATCCCCTCATCAGGTGACTCAGCAGAACCTTTGATGACTTCGGTCTCTTTCTGGATGACGTAGGCTTCCACCGGCTCCGTCTCCTTCAGTTTCTCTTCGTCTTCAGTGAGCTCAAGCTGAGGCTTGATTTCCTTTGCCAAGTCAATCTCCTCAGCCTTTAGCTCCTCAAAGTCCTTGGTCAGATCCTCGGGGGAGGACATAAGGGACCGCTCAGCTTCGAGTTCTTTGGCAGGGCCACTGGCCGCTATTCCGGCCGCTGCTACTGCAGCAGCCGCGGTGGCCGCCGTGCCAACGGCCGTGGCAGCCGCCTCTGTGGTCTTGCCTTCCTTCTTAACGACTTTGACTTTGCCTTTGTCCTTGAGCTTGCTAGCGGCAGCAGGCTCCTTCTTTGTGGGCTCTTCCTTCTTTGCTACTTTTGGTTTTAATGCAGCTGGTTTTTTGGTTTCTGACACAGGAGTGGATTTCTTTATGTCTTTGGAAATCTTCTTGATTTCCTTTTTGGGTTCCTTCTCTTCCTTTTTAACTTCTTTCTTTTCCTCTTTCTTCACTTCCTTCTTGGCTTCCTTCAGGGGTGTCTCCTTCTTAACCTCTTTCTTCAGCTCTTTTTTCTCTTCTTTTTTGATCTCTTTTTTAACCTCCTTTTTCACCTCTTCCTTTTTCGGTTTCTCGTCTTTCTTGATCGGCGTCTTGTCTTCCTTTTTAGCCACTTCTTTCTTGGGCTTCTCCTTCTCCTCTTTCTTTTCTTCAGGTTTTGCCTTTATTTCTTTTTTGACCACTTTCTCTTTGGTGACTTTAGGTTTGCTCTCAGTGGCTTGCTTCTCTGCCACCTCGGCTTTCACAGGGGACTGCTCCTCTTTGCTGGGCACCTCCTTTTCTGTCACTGAAGGTTTGGCTTCTGGCTTTACCGGCTTGTCTTTTTTCACTATTACTTTCTCCTTGCTTTCAACTTTGGGTGTTTTTTCCACTTGGCTAGCTTTTGCGACTTCAGGAGCTTCTTCTTTGGACTCCTTCCTCACCGATTTACTGGGAACTGGTTTTGTAGCCGGCTTCAGGTTTTCTCGGCTGTCAGCCCTCTGTTTCAGTTTGACTTGTTTTACTGTGGGGGTGGGCACCTGGCCAGTGAGATCTTTTTGGGTAGCCAGTGGCTGCTTTAGGAAGTCTAGGTGTTTGAGTTTTTCCAGTCCTTCCAGGATGTTGTATTGGGTGCTGTTTCCAGGAAACAGAACTCGGATGATTTTCTCAGCGGGGTTGGCAGGATGCCACACAATCAAAGATGAGACTGAAGTTAAGTAGGAAATCGGGATATCTACTTCTTGACCATTGGGCAGGATTAGTTCAGCCTTGTCTTTGTTGGTGCCTGTCCACTGTTGCATAAAATATTGCATTTCCTTGCTACTCTTGACGGGATTAAGCACGTACATCTCAAGTTTGCCCACTCCCATTTTCTGGAACAGGATAACAGGCTCAATGGTATTGCCTATGCTTCTAAATAGAGGCTCTGGTTTCATGGACAGTTTGTTGAGATACTGGAGGGTGAAGCAAGCTTCTTCTATGCTCCTCTTCATCTTGATGTTGGGCTCTGGGTTTTTCAGATTTTCAGGTACGTTGAGAAACACAACCCCCAAGTCAGGGGAGATGAGGTTTTTCATCCAGTCACTGTTGCTGGTGGAACCCTGCGACCGTTCCTCTTCCAGCTCTGCAATCTTCCGCTGCAGCATGCTGTTGATGCCAGGCAAATTGTCATCCCCAATGTGGGTGAGCAGGATGGAGTCCACACGATCCAAGTGCCGAATGAGCTTCCAGAAGCAAGATTTTCTTTCCGATCCTCCGTTAATGAGCATATTGAATCCGTTCACTGCAAACAGGGCCGAATCGCCCCGGCCCCCTGGGAAAATGTAACAGCAGGGTTTGGAGAGCTTGAGGAACCCGCCCGAGGTCGGCGGCTCCAGGATGTCGAAGGGAGAAGGGACTTCCACAGACTCAGAGAGATACTCGGTAAATTCAGAAAGCCCCTCCATCTCTGGCAAGATAGAAGCTGAGTTGAGCTTAATGTTAATGAAGTCTTGGAGGTTGTGTCTGTCGAGGTTGGAGTTCTTCCAGTCTCCCTCCTCGGGGCAGAAGAGGGTGAGGCTGGCTTTGTTGGCTGGGTGGGTGGTGCTCAGGAGCTCCCCAATCTGGGTTTGTCAAAAAAAGAAAGAAAGGAAGAAAAGGGTTAAGGGGCATCATCACTGACCCATCCCTCCATCTATTATTAGTTACTGTAGAATCACTGACTTTACCTAGGTCACAGTTCTGATTAAAATACTGATAAACTTGCAGTTCAGAAGGTGGACAGCCTCTGTTCTGAGTCCCCTAAGTACCCTCTGCCACCCCCTGACTTCTGCTCTAGAAACTTCTTCCTGTAAGTCCTTGCCCCAGAGCCCTGCTCAGGTTCCAAAACTGGGCACTATCTGAGTGATGGGCGCTTACGTCACAGTAGTTATGAAGTCATCTGATTACTGCCTCTGGGTGTGTTGCCATGTAAAGATGTTCGTTAATAAACTCTAGGCTATCACAGGAGAACGCTGTATCCATCATTTGACCATGCTTTAGAAACTTTTACTTTAGCCTAAACCAGACAAAATGCCAGCATAGAAAGGAGGTTAGGTGTGAAGTCCTACTGCTAGCTAAGAAGCTATTGCAATTGATAGCTGCTAGAAAAGGGGTTGCCAGTTCTCTTTAAGGGTGTGGCCCTTGGTCGGTCATACCTAGTGGTACGCTACACATCAAAGAATATATGGGCAGCATAAATTGGGGAAAGTGGGTTTAAGAAAACAAAACAGAGGACACAGTGTTAATTGGCAGGGGAAAGGGGCAGATCTGGGAGAGTTATGAGGGGTAAATATGATCTAAATACATACAAAACTCTCAAAGAACTAATGAAAATATAAAACCTTACTTTTCTTAACCCACTGGACTTGATAAAAAAAGGGCCTGAGCTGGTGCATTTGAGGACTTCAGATAATAGTGTGTTTCTTACTGTCTCCTTTCAGAATTCAATAGGCACAAGAGAAAAAAAAAATGGGTTTTTTTGTTTGTTTTTTTGTTCTGTTTGTTTGTTTTGCTCTAAGAGACAGGAAGTTATTAATTGACCACTACAACAAAGTGCTGGGTTCAGGCACCCACACTCACTAAGTGCCTGGCCCAGCAAATCCTCTGCAAATATAAATGCTCTTAACTGAAGCCATGACGACCAAGTGGCCTGGCAATTATATAAACCAGTGTCCACATTCATTCCTCCATTTAAGTTTAACTCCAAGGTGAAAAAAAAATCAAAATAAATAATTCCAAGGGGAGACTTCCGGGTCTCTCCGTGATCTCAATGGATTTTGAATAAGCTGTCAGTGAACAAGATCTCATCTGGCTTAAACATTTTTCAACATGTCACACATTATTTCCCAAGGAAGGGAATACGGAAAACTGAATCAAGACCAAGACAAGTATGGTTTACGGAAACGGTTTTCTTTTTCAATATCTAGGACATGTGTTTCTTGACCTTGGCTCAGCAAATGCAAATCATGCCAAAAGCTCCAAACTTCTGTTTCAGTAAATCTCACACATCAGTTCAAAGCTTCAAATGACAAGGGCTCTACATCCAGATGCAAATGATTCAGGGCCAAAACAAATGGCCATTCTTCAGCCGTCAGTTCTGACCTCTTGCCCTTGGTTTCTTGTCTCAATGAATTCCAGAATCCCATCACTCCAAGGCTATGAGGGTGAAGTTATGTATGCAGAAGTAATGTATAGAAGCCGACCTTTCCCTTATTAGATTGTAGGATTTCCTATACTGGATTGTTTGGTTAGACTATCAATCCTGAGCGTAACAGCTGACGTCACAAAATACCAAAAATAGCAATGCTTTGCTACTTTCCTTTGACTTAACTTAATAATGTTCCATACAACTCTTAAGAATCAACTACTGTTTTAGGAACTAAGAAAACTAACACAGCAAATGGCAAGTATCCCTGGGGGTAAAGGGCATCATTGATCAAATCATTTCTTATAAATGCCAGCCATCCTTGGGGCAATCTTTGTTCAGATTCTTTGCAGACCAAAGCAAACATGAATAAGGTTTCATTTTTATTGCATTCATTCATTCATCTGTTCGTTCGTCTGTTTATTGGGTACATATGTGTCATGGTGTATGTGTGTGATCAGAGGGAAACTTTCTGGAGTTGGTTTTTTCTTTATAACATGTGATCCTGGGAAGAGGTGAGGGGGGAACCAAACCCAGGTCAACAGGCTGTGGTCGTAAGTGCCTTTACCCATGGAACCATTTCATTGGTCCTTTAAGTTTTTTTTCTCACCCCATTTTATTTATTTATCTTAAATATGGTTTCTTGTCCAATAATTGACATAGACCCTTGTCACCATAATTTCAGCACAATAAAGGTTCCCTCCTTCCTAACTTTCACACAGAGTATATGAGAACTAATCATATTTACATTTCGGGGGCAAGTCAAGGATAATTCACACTGCTGTGTCTTTTACAGTGGAAATGTAAAACTAAGTTCGGTTCATTTTAATCTTTGAGATCCAGTCTAGCTGAGCTGAAGCAAACTGAAGGTAGAGTCCAGTTGTGTGTGTCTGGGAGTATTCAATTATTAACTTACGTTAATGATCTAAATGTGTTTTAGATGTATTTATTTTTCTTTTATATGCATGAGTGTTTTGTCTGCACGTATGTATGTACACCACATGCGTGTCTAGTGCTTATGAAGGGCAGAAAATGGCGAGAACCACCATGCAGCTGCTGGGAACAGAACCGAGCCGGTTCCTCTGAAAGAGCTGTCAGCTCTCTGAGCCATTTCATAACTGCTGAGCCATTTCTTCAGCCCCCATTTGTAACTTTTTAAATGAAATATGCAGTCACCTAATTCAAGGGAAAAGTATAAAGGCTTGAGGATATTATCCTACTTTCCAGCCCCTCACCTGTCCCCAGGGAGTTCCTATGAAATGCAGGAAATGACTTAAAAATCAAATAAGACTGCGGAGAATTCTGAGGAAGTGGGAGAGCATGAAAGACAGCCAGCGGTCATCACTGGATAGAAAACTAAGATTTAATGAGATCAGGAAAGCAATCCAGAGAGCGAAAATCTAATCATTCTGGGAAAACATCAGCATGCTGTACCCGCAGAGACAAGAACATAAGGACAAGAATTAGAGAGAGCCAATCAAGGAGATAGATGGGATAGGGCAGGAGACAGGAGGCCATCACAGTGTCCTTGGGGCTGCCCAACAGAACTGAAGCCCCTGTGTTTCTCCATAACCCAGCTCCAGGCTTGTGCAACAAGTATCACGATGAGGACTGGATTAAAGGGCAACAGGTAACTTTAAATACCCAGTCCGTGGTGGATGCTTATTCAGTGAATGGTGGGATCAGTAGGAATGATTTGAGGATGCTGGCAGTAGGAAGGAAATGAGGACTCGTTCTTTGAAACCAGGGCTGCTTCCAAATGAACTGGAAGTCAGGTGAATAGTAATAAACATCATTCAGCAAATGCTTTTACAATGAAAGCTTCTAGTTATCAAAACATTTTCCCTACCTTTGTATTTTAGGTATCATTGTTTCCCCAGTATATAAAGAGACTCAGTACACTAGGTTATACTGCACTTAATTTGGTCAATTCAATACATGCTGTCTTTGTCTTTGGTTGTGACAAGTGCCTGCTGAGGCTTATCAAACAGAGTCTGTTACCATGTCTTACAAAGATGGATGGCAGACATGAGTGGGAGAATGCTTTGGAGAAAATCATCTCTTTTTGTCAATCACCTTTTTTATTAAATGCAGGCACTCAGAGAGGAAGGAGGATAAAGGAATAAGTGGCTTTACTAGAGATAAACAAGACAAGATTTTAATTCAAAACCACAGATTTCTAATTGTAGTTCCTTTTTTGACTAAGTGACTTACTTAGCTGAAGGAACTATTATAGACAGTTATCTCTGGGTTTTGGCAAGACATTTAACAGGGTTTTGGAACAGTGTGATAGCAGAATTAGGTGGATTTATAGGCAGCCACGTAAGTAGTGTTCCTTAGTGTCACCCTGGAGGAAGGTCTGTGATAGGCGGCATCAAGGCTCACGTCTGTCCTACTGAGTACTGACTAGCATGAAAATGGAGCAGGATGCGTGTCAAATCTGTGCATGGCTCCAAAATGAGAGGCGTAACAGAATGAGCGATGGTAAAACTGAAGTGTTTATGAAAGCTTTGGACTTGAGGACATAATGCCAAGGCAACTGGGAACAGGGCGGCATTCTAAAGAGATAAATGTAAGGTTCAACAAGCCAGTAAAGTAAAGGATGGGACTGGAAGACGTGGCTTAATGATAATCTCCCTGGAAAACCTCAGGGGATTTTAGCTGACAATCAAATGGATTTACATGAAGCCAAAGAAGCTTAAACTTCAAGGTCCCTCACTAGCTTGGTCTGCTATTGAAGTGCTGTACTTTAAAAGTGTATTAATAATGGGCTTTCTTATTCTTAATGGGAATCTCCATATTATGTTAAGTTGCAGAATGCCTCAAAGCCTTGGACTGGAAACTGTACAAATTACTGACTTGACTTGAAAGACCCTAATCTGGTCACATGACTTTCTGGAATATGATGGTGTCTAGGTTAGGTCAGTATACCCAACAATTCGTATGTATGTATGTATGTATGTATGTATGTATGTATGTATGTATTTGTGTTCTCTCTCTCTCTCTCTCTCTCTCTCTCTCTCTCTCTCTCTCTCTCTCTCTCTCTCTGTGTGTGTTGATGCTGATTGTCAAACCCAAGAGCTTGGGAATGCTAGGCAGGTGCTCTACCATGGAGCTACAGCCCCTACCCAGACTGTGATATTTTAGAACAACCTAATTAAACAAGCGAAACTTCTGAAACAAGTCCCTCTTACCGGATCCTTCTCTTTGACTTTAACGTCTAGAGTTCTGGATGCTTCTCTCTTAGAGTACAGCATCTGTCTTCTGGGCTTTAAACATGCATATCACACAAATGGATTACAAATGAGTATCTCTAGACGAGTCAACATTTCTTAGCTCTGGGCTCAAATATCCACCTGTCTGAAAATTCCAAGGTCTCTAAGAGTGACCAGTGCTAGACGCTTGAATTTCCTCCATTCCCACTGTGAGAGGGGACACATAGGACCTTCTGCATTTGAGGGATAACTCAGAGTAAAGCCAAAGATGATTAATCCAGGGAATAAGCGGAAAGTGCAGGTGGACACGGAACCAAAAATCTTTCCTATGGAGAGGTTGAAAAATCCTAGAAATGTTGGCTTTTCTAATGTTTCTGGTTCTTTTTCAGTTGACTAGTATGTTTCAAGGGTTGGAGAAATGCAGCAAGACTGGACAGCAAATAACCTCACTGAGTCATTCTGCAAGCCTTCTTCCAAGGCCACAGCAAGTCATCATAGCTCCAAACAGGAATATCCCTTGGTCTAGTCTAGTCATTTTTAAAAATTTTTATGACTTTTCCTCCATGCCGGTCTGTCTGTGTAGCAAGTACACACAATGCCCTAGGAGGCAAGAAGAAGGTATTGGGTCCCCTGACACTGGAGTCTCACAGAAAGTTGTCAGCTGTCCATGTGGGTACTGAGAATTGAACCTCGGTCCTCTGAAAGAGCAGCCAGTGCTCGTAAGCACTGAACCATCTCTCCAGCCACTAGTCTAGTAATTTTTAATCCCCTTTAGCTGTGGAATCCTTTCTTCAATGTTGAGGTAAAAGAAACACAGACTGAGTTCCATTGGTTTAGCAGGAAGGCAAGCATAAAATCGACATTCCCCCCCATGCCTCACCGTCCCCCATCACCCTAATATTAATAATCTAGCCTATGGGAAAAAGCTCTGCTGGTCCTTTTATGTGCACTGAGCATGACTTCCTACGGAGAAGGTGGGGTAGGAGAGGAGAATATGAGCATCCGGGGCCTTAGTGATGGTTACCCAGCTGTAATAAGGTTAGCAGCCAACTTTATGATTACAGACCCTAGAAAAGTTGCCCCTTCTATCGAATGTGAATTCTTTAGATAAGGCTTTCTTTTTATTTACAATTAATGGTAAAATTGGGCATATGCAAAGCCCATTTTAAAAAAACCTCCATTTCCACAACTTTTAGAAGTGATTTAAGCAGATTTAATTAAATAATTTTATTTAATTAATAAAATTATTCCTTATTTTAAAAGGGAGGATTACTTGGGGGCCCAGATGAGAGGCACGTGATACCTCCTATGTAAAATCTTGGCAATGAGAAAATGCTTTTCCTTACACATTTCCCTTGTTCGGTTCTCATGGTAAAAAAAAAAAAAAAAAAAAACCCATGATATGGTCAGAAAGCAAACACTAGGAAGGAACTGCAGAACCGAAAAGAAATGCAAGAAGGCCCACGTGCATGTAAAGTAAGCCCAGGCCTCAGAACGAGCTGAGCTTACCAGCAGAGCCCAATGTGAAACTGGGGCCACTTCCAGGTCTCTACCACCCACTCCCCTCCCTGGGACAAGATGCTGACATCTGAAATGCCAGACAAAGGCCCGAGTGCCCTTTGTAGCGCATGATCTAAGAACATGATCTCGAAGAAGATCTGGCATTGTGGTGACTATTCACCAATTTCAGGGCAGTCCAAATAGGAAAACTCGGAGCTCTTTCTCTCAGCATTTCAGGGCAATTGAGCAATGTGGGTGCGATACATCAGGGTGTTTGGCTTAGCCCCGGAGGAAGAGAGAACACAGCGCGGGAGAAAGACACAGACAAAGCTCCCTCCTTGAAGAGGGAAGACAGGCCAGCTGTGAGCCCAGAGGCCTCTGCACAAGGAGCCGCTTGCCAGCCAGGGATCTTTCTCACTCCACTGAGCTGGTGCTATGTGCCTCCAGGTATTGATGACCTCACACCCTCTGAAAGAGCTGCTAAGTAAAAAAACGTTCCTTTTCCCAGTTCTGTACTGTCCACCCGCTCCCGGTGTGTGCAGAGGGGGAACTGTTGTGTCATTTACCAGGGCCTCCGGGAGAACCAAATGAAGCTGAGCACTTTGCTGAGAGGCGGACAAGCTCACAGAGACCTCTCTGTGAGGTGTGGTGCCGAGGAAGCTTAAATGCAGGAAGACAAAGCACACGGCCCCTCCCAGCGCAAGTGAGACACCAAGGCCCAGGGAGACCTAGCTAAATGGTTGGGGTAACTCCTGCCAGCACATCCCTCAGCCCACCACCCCCCTCCACCCTACTCCCTCCCCCCAGCTTTTCACACTGCATCACCCTAAACATAGGGTCCAGTCATGAGAAGTAAGAGAAATCAGAAGGAACCAGGCAGGGAAAAGTGGCACAAGTCCTAACAGAGATAAAGGTAGGGACATCCTGGAGAAGTCTCTCAGAAAACAGCAAAGCTGGGTTTCCTCTGGAGTGCTAGCCTTTCCACCGTCTCCAGCACTTCTGCCATCTGTAGATGTTGATCATTCCCATGCTCCCACTGCCCAGCTATGTCTCCAGCACCCCAGCAATGGTTCCCACTGCCCACCTGTCTCCAGCACCCCAGCAATGGTTCCCACTGCCCACCTATGTCCCCAGCACATCAGCAATGGCTCCCACTGCCCACGTATGTCCCCAGCACCCTGGCAATGGCTCCCACTGCCCACGTACGTCCCCAGCACCCCGGCAATGGCTCCCACTGCCCACCTACGTCTCCAGCACCCCGGCAATGGCTCCCACTACCCCCTGTCTCCAGCACCCTGGCAATGGCTCCCACTGCCCCCCTGTCTCCAGCACCCTGGCAATGGCTCCCACTGCCCACCTGCGTCCCCAGCACCCTGGCAATGGCTCCCACTGCCCACCTACGTCCCCAGCACCCAGACAATGGCTCCCACTGCCCACCTGTCTCCAGCACACTGGCAGTGTTTCCAACCATCCGCCGATTGGAACTGTGATCTAGACCAGGCCCAAGTCATTTTGGATCATAGTTTTGCTTATTTCAAAGAGGCCCCTCCTACCTTCCCACACACATCTGGACACGCTGTGCGGAACTCACCTCTTGATCGGTGAAAATCTCTATGAAGTTCTGGAAGGAGAAAGAGCCTGACTGCAGAATGAGCTCTCCGGTGTTCTCAAAGCACTGTCCCGTGAGCACCAGCAGTTTATGGCGGGCGGCGTCAGTGATCATCAAGCGCACCTGAAACACAGCGCGCAGGCGCAGAGCGTAAGTGAGGGTGCAGAGAGTGAGCGCCAGTTCCTGCGTCCCAACACCAAGACCATGCCTGAAGCTTATTACCAGTCGAACACACTCATTTCAAGAGTCTAATTTCTTCAGCAAAGAGTGGGGGCAAGTAGTGTTGGACAGAGCCTTGGCTGTAGGAGTTCTTCATAAAATTAATCATTGTGGTTATTAGTGAGCCCACAGAAGTGGGTGTTGACTTTCTCCCCCGAGTTTCCTCCTCTTTTCAAAGCAGTCTTCACAGCTGGCCAGCATTTGTTCCAAAGCTGTTGCAAAGTGTCTGCTAGCAGCCTGCAGCCTCTGAGGCCAGGAGAGACTTGTATGTCACTCCAGGTCCCCCAGCTTTCCTCAGAAAAGACATGTTTCCAAGCAGGGCCTCAAAGTCATCCATCTCTACCCGGGATTCAAGCCACAGTGCAAGCACGCCACGCCAAATGCAGACTCCAGAAGTGGCAGCAAGGTGCTTGGCATTGGAACACAAAGAAAAGGCGACCCCGGGATGGCAAGCTGGGCGACTGAATTGAAAAGAGTCTGTGCTAAAGAACTCTCAGGGAGCTTTGGGTGGCAGGAAGCCAGTGTTCTCTGGAGAAACAGCACCCTCGGTACCAAGGTTCTGAACCCAGTCTGTGAATATTTACCCACATCATGTTCTGCACTGGCGAGAATTCAAAACTAAACAGACCACGACCCTGGCCCAAGACCCCTACAGGCCACTTCTGGAAAAAGAGGCATATCTAAATAATTGTTTCTCTCAGCTTCATCTGATCCACAGACCAGCCTGGATTTGCCCCACCCCCACCCCCAGCTTTCTTTTTTATTTTATTTTTCCTTTTCTCAGGGTTATTCTAAGTAGTCTGCCTGGGCATATACTAATCCTCCAGCTCTTCTTTTTTTGTGTGACAGAAATTGCCATCCCAATGCTTAACACAATTTCATGCCTTAATGGATTGTCAGAGCTTTTGCAGGCAGAAGTAGGTCAAATCAGGCTGGTTATGATAGCCTCCAAGTGGAAGCCACCTATGTGCCAGCAGCTAAGACATGAAGAATCAGATGTGGTATATGTACTCAAGAGGGTTCTACACAACCATCAAAAGGGGTGCAGAGCTGACACATGCTACCACCACACTGAATCTTGAAGCAATTAAGCTAAGTAAGCTAAGCTGAACATATAAGGCTACATGTTTGTGTGATGCCACATATATGAAATGTCTGAAATAGAAAAATCTGGAGAGAAAAATAGGGGTGTCCAGAAGCCAAGGGGCAGTGGAGTGACCAATAGTGTGTTATGGACATTTTAGGAAGTAACCGACATGTTTTAGAGTTAGATTGTGATTGTTTATCTGTTCAAGTTTGTTAAACTGTTAAAAAAAATCACAAAATTACATACTTTCAGTAGATGGATTCTATGGCTTATGAGTCATGTCCCACTTTGAAAAACCGTACAGTCAGAGTTGCTAAAGCGTGGGCAAAAGATACCACAGCAATGATCCTGCCAGGACCTTTGGCTACTTTAATGTTCAAGAAGCAACTACATCTCCAAGGAGGTAGGAAGGCGCTCTATCAACGCTTGGCCTGAGGGACGAAATTCTTATGTCACAATGGGCCCTGAAATTCCCCAGTTACTCTCTCTAGCAATCATTTCACGTGAATTCTAATGATAGAATACATGTAGATTCTAGCCACTGCATGCTGCTCTGGCTGAGCCCCGAGCACTTCAAAACACAACAAGGAGGGACATTTAATGCAGGGGCTGTTATGACCTCCTCTGCACAGAGGTGTGAGCCAAAGCAGCAGGATAACTTGACAGAGGCCGTAAGGGGCAGACCTTGGCTGATGAAGGCAGGTGATCTGGCCTGGGCTAGAGACCATGTTCCTGATGCATGCACTTCTAATTGTGGCTGAGGGCTGCCTGGATAGCTCTGAACAGGGAGCTCCTAGGATACTAGTCTTCCGAGTTCCATCCCTGCGACATTCCTGCTCCCTCCCATCCTGGCAACAACATATCCAATGCATGTCCCCAATTCTACTACACCCGTCCACCAACACGCTTCCAGCCGGCACTGCCCAGTGTGTCCCTGATATTAGGTGCAGAGAACCGAACTCTGGGTATCAGGGGAGACTGGAACCTGGGACTTCCCCCACATGCATTCCCCTCCAGCCGCCTACCCAGACCCCCTGGTCAGCCAAACCTCCATCCTGTGAGGTTCTAACAAAGACCTCACAGAACTGAATGCTCACCTCGGTGCTGACTGCTTCATCCGAAGGGTTGATCAGGACGACTGTTTCTAAGATGTCACTGCGGTGATGGAGAATCTTTTGTCCTGAAGGCACAAACACACACACACAAAGAAGAGCCCGTTAGCTTTTCCAGACGGAAGCTGTTCGCCTGCTTTTGGGACAGCAGAGGAATTTCCAACTCAGATGTGGCCCTGGAAACTGGGAAACCCAGTGGGTGTTGCTGAGCAGGAGGGTGTACACACGTACACGCTACAGGCTGAACTGGAGGCTGTATTGGTGTAGCCTAGGGCCCCCAGGCTCTCACACTGAGTCTTTCATGGTGCATAGCTAGTCAGCCTCCTGACCCAATGGCAGGGGTTTTCATCAGAGACCAGGGAGGGATGCCAGGAAAACTCAACGGGGCTCTTGACATTTCCTTTCTCATGGTAATTGGGGATGTTTCTCCCTAACGGCCTTTCTTCTGGTGAGAACTGCGTGGAGATTAATTAGGAGCCTCATTGTGAGATGAATGACGGCCAGAAACCCGGCTCACAATGAGCCCAGCAGCCAGAATGGCCGTCTGAGGCAGGCTCACAGGCTGTTGGGGTATTCACTGATTAATTCACTTGCTTGGAGAAAAGTGAAGAAACTGTGGGCAAATGAGAAGTGGAGAACCAGCCCTCCACAGGCCAGGGTGGCCGAATTGCCCGCCAGGACAAACTGGGTGGAGAACAAAAAAAGCAAGGTGTGGTTTGGGATGAGAGAGCCTGTTTGAGGAAGCACTCTGCCGGGCCTTTGATCTCCTACTCCTTATAGGGCCATCCTGAAGCTGGCCAGCCTCCGCCTTAAGTCAGCAGAGACCTATGGCTTTCTACAAATACTACCCTGCCTCGACAGGGAGATGAAAGACATGAGGGGATGTAGCCAGCCTCGCTGATGCACGCTCTATCAGCAAACAAGGGACAGAGAGGGCAGTCCCTCAGAAATGTGGGAGGAGGCCACGTGGTTGGGAGGGGAAACATGCCTGTTGTTTGGAAGCACAATGAAGCTTGAAAGATGGGGGGAAAAGAAGAAAATCCGAGGAAGACACCAACAAAGAAAAACAACAACAACAAAAAAATGAAGGAAATGGGAAATATGCCTAGGGTCCATCAATAGAATCACGGGTGACCTAGCCATTCCATTTGTTGCAATTTGAAAGCAGAAACTTGAACAAATACTTTTACGCTAATGTTAGTTACAGCTTTATTTTAGTAGCCAGAAGGTAAAAGCAACCTAAGCATCTGTCCATAGGTGGCTGGATGAAGTGTGGTTTACTCACACTCGCCAGGCATAGGAAAAATGAAGCTCTGATAATGTTACAAGGATGAGCCTAGGGCATACTACACTACAATGCAAAGAGCTGGACACAACAAGCAAATAAAACATGATTTCGTTTCCAGCAAATGTCCAGAGTAGGTAAATTCAAACTCTAAGGGGAGATTAGTAGACACCAGAGACCAAAGGAGGGGAAATCAGGGAGCTTAATGGGTATTATTTCATGGGGTAATAAAAACATCTTGAAATGGAAGTGATGGTTTATATAACATTGTGGGTGTAATGGTCACTCCTGAGTTGTACATTAAAAAGAAAGAGTTAAATGGCAAAGTTTTCTTTATGCATATCTTATCACAAGATGAAAAATGAATGTGGCAGACAAGTCCCTGGAGAGAACACTTCACATGGGTGAGTGGCATGGTCTGAACACTAGTCCCATGCACAGCTTGGCTAGAGTTCTCCCCTTGTATCATCAAGGATCAGAGAAAACAGAAGCGTTTTCTGCACAGCGACATTCTTATCATCTCATTATTATTGGTCATTCTTGCTTTTCCTACCAGTAATATTTACCAGTGAACTCTAACGGGGCAGAGGAGCAGTCCACACTAAGTAACAATGGTGCCAAGCACAGTTCTGAGACAGGCACAATTCCATCTAATCCCCTCAAGAGCGCTCCCACGTGGCACCAGGACCATCACCCGCTAGTGCTGAAGGCCAAGAGTAGTAGCTCAAGGCTCCACAACAAGCAAATGGTCAAGCCAAAATTTGGCCCCAGGTTGCCGGACTCGAGATCCCTTCTGGATTACCACACCCTATGATGCCAAGTATAGAACGGGGATTTGACAAATGGGACATCATCAAGCGCTGAAGAAGAGCTCGGAGAAGGACCAGCAGAAGAAAACCGGAGATGTGCCAAAAGAAGCAAGAAGTCATCAGAGACTACTCAGCGGCCAGGTGGGGCAGAGCAACTAGACACAGCAAAGTAAGATTAAGTGGGAACATGCAATGTCTGACCCCGAAGGACTGGTGACAAGGAACTCCAAATAAGAACAGCGTTAACAGCTTGGGCAAGCAAAGACCTGAGGCTCAGGAAAAAGACGCTAAACCATGGAAAACGAAGTTCCTTTAGTACGAATGCTAGACTTTGTAATTAATTTAAAAATTGCTTTTTTAGCTTTTTGGTTGTTTTCCCTTTTGACAACCATGCACCCTTAAAGCTAAAGCAAAGATAATTCAAATAAGCAGATGATAAAGTTAAAAAAAATCACACAAATCTATCTTTGATCAATGGTTCCTAAGTCCTTCCCTCTGTGGCCTCCTTGGAACAAAGACTTCAGGATCTTTGAAGACATGAACCTGAGGCAACATGAAGCTGACACTTCAAACCAAGATGTGAAAGGTTATTTCTTCATCCCATCTCTGATGTGAGTACCCAGAGCACCAGACAGCACGAGTCTAGGTATTAACTGTGCTCTGTAGGAAGACACAGCAACAAACCAAAGCAAGGTTTGCAGAATCAACCCCTTCCCCAGAGCCCCCTAATGGAGCCCCCTTTCTCTGCTGCTCACAATGCTGCTGACTGTACCCTTCCAAAGAGACAGCAGGCGACACAGCCACACTCCTGCCCTCCCTGAGCTCTCCCGAGAGGTCTCCAGCCGCTCCCTGCAGGGAACTTCTTACCGTCCACAAGGAAGAACTTTCTCTTCCTCCTTGACTTCCTCGCTTGCAAACAAAACAAATGCCAAGAAACAGTTGATGGCCACCTCCACTCTTCCTAAGTCATTTTCAGAGCAGTCTGCGCAGGAATTCAGCTAATGATCGTCTCCCCATCTTTGCAAGTACTCGGGGACAAACTGACAATGCCTGTGCCCCAAGACGCCTCTTTCTAGAATTGATCCGAATGCAGAATGGGATATAAAGGCAGCCGGAGAAGCTTCCAACTCTTGTCTTGGCTGGAATGTTGTCCAGATTTATCAAGACTCTTACGCAGAGGTCAGGCCTCCCCAGCATTTGGCAAGGCCAGGGCCCTGGCTGAGGAACCTGTCAGGCCCCCACACCCAGCATCCCGTGGGTGCCCGCTCTCTGGCAGCAGGCGGCTGTCTGCCCTGGCAGCTGAGACGCTCACAAAGCCGCATATTTGGGGAATGTCTCACACTGGGAAGAGGGCCAGGCATTCTGAGGGAGAAGCCACCACCCTTGCCTGTGAAGGTCCCATTCAGTTGCTTCAGAAAAGAAGTTCCCAGCCTCTCTCCTCACCCTCTTGTCTGCCTTCCCCATAGACACCTCATAAAGAAACCAAGGGGCACCCCATGAATAGCTAACCCTCCTCAGCTTTGTGGCGGCTGGGCATGAAGTGATGGGTTGTATCACTCAGTTTCCATACATGTCTTTGAAGTCTTCCCTCCCCAAAATCCCACATAGCCATGAGGCTCGAACTGTTAAGGTGGGGGCAGCAGGGAAGGTCACTGTGTGACAAAGGGTCTGCTTCACTTCGGCATCAAAAGAGGATGAGGACCCCTTGCAGCAGCGGGGCCCTTCAGACAATGGGGCTTTTGTCTGTGGTCTCCTAGAGCTGTATTTGAAATTCAAACCAGCCATACTTTCCAGTTATTGCTGGTTTTTTTTTTCCATTTTGAAAATCTGATCGATTAATTGAATCTATGTGTCTTTTAAAGTTGGGTTGTTCTGGGTACTTTGTTTTACTACAGCTAGGCAATTTTTTTTTAATCTCTTAAGCTAAAAATGACATTTCTGTGCTTCTACGATACTTAGGTATCTCTTCAGGGAGTTTAAGATTTTCCTCTCAGCACGAGTGTAACATGCAAAGCAGAGGCTCTCTCCTGGGTTTCAGAGGCTGACTATGGCGAAATTCAGGCAGATTCATCACTGAGGACAGCCACACAGAGCCTGGGCTGGGATGTAGCTCAGCTGATAGAATGCTTGTCTATCATACACTAACAGCCTAGGTTTGATCATCAGCACTGCATAAACTGGATCATGATGGTGCATGACTGCAATCTCATCACTTCGGAGGTGGAGGCTGGATGACCAGAAATTCAAGATCCTCCTTGACTACCTGTTGGATTCAAAGCCACTTGGTACCACACAAGACCCTGTCGAAAGAAAGAAAGAAAGAAAGAAAGAAAGAAAGAAAGAAAGAAAGAAAGAAAGAAAGAAAGAAAGAAAGAAAGAAAGAAAGAAAGAAAGAAAGAAAGAAAGAAGGGAGAGAGGGAGGGAGGGAGGGGGAGATAGATTGAGGAGAGCTAGGCGTTGGGGTCTTGATGGCGGGGTTCGGAGGTAGTGCTCAGACGAAGCGAGAAAGAAAGAAAGAAGAAAGAAAGAAAGAAAGAAAGAAAGAAAGAAAGAAAGAAAGAAAGAAAGAAAGAAAAAGAAATCTAGAACCATCTTTTATACAGGGGTAGGTCTTCTCTCCCACACACAGAGCCCAAAACATAATAACTGGGAGACTGTAGCATCCTTGATGGAGGCAGAGCAACCCCACAGCATCCTCAGTCTAGGCCAGAGCATCAAGGTAGCTGAGAAACCTCCTGATGGATACAGAACTGCTAAAAGCGTCTAAGTTGTTCTTATGAGCACAAGACCCATCCTGAATTTCCTTTCAATGATTATAAACCAGAACTTTATTTGAACAACTTCAATATATTAAATTGCACGACAGGAAAAAGATGAGGAGGGTCCTGAATCACCAACAGTCAAGATGGCGGTCAGGAGTCTCCAGCAAGGAAAAAGCCCTGTTGCCTTTTCCTTCCCTTCCTCTGCCAGTTCCCCCCATTGCCATGCCTTTGCCAGCTAAAAACTAGAGTGACTCTTTTTGGGAAAGGCACCTAGCCTTGTGAACCACACTAGATAGACCCCCCATCATAAAGAAAATCCCAGGGTTACACTGGGACATACGTGAGCTAAAGGCCTGAGAGTGTTTAGTTAAACATAAGGTCTAATCACTCAAGGACCATGACTACCCATGGATGTTAACGCAGGGAGGGAGGTACGGAGAAAGCGCTTCCAGCCTTTCACCCCACCTATCTATCACAGCAGGGCTGTGGAGAGAAAGCCTCTCACCTCAAACCCTTGCCCTAAAAATACTATGCCAGTCAAGTTTAGTTAAATAGATAAAGGCAAGAAACAAGAGGTGTATTTCACAGGCATGGTAATGACAGACCTGTGGTCGGTAGTTACCTACAGGTCTCTAGGCAGCTTTTACTAACAGCTTCTTATTTAAAACCATAACCAGGCCTCCTTACTTGAGGAACCCACATAATATGCAGGGCAAATGTGTGGTCAGTTTAAAGAGACACGGAGTTGGTATGGAAGGAATTAACTCTGGGCAGAGAGCAAGCCCTGGCTCAGCAGGAACTGTCTCTAAACATCCCTCACAGGGAAGAGGTGGTGCTGGCAAGCCAGGAAGCCACGCAGGAAGTTGTGAAGGGTCCAAGGTGGGCCCCTGAGGACTTCTGCCCAACATGTGTTTCTGAACAGGAAAACAAGAGAGAGTGGGTGAACACGGGGGTTACCCAGTAACAGTGGACTTCTGAGAGGCTACAATTAGCAGATCCCATTCCCCCGCACTCAAGGTTAGAGACGGGAAGACATATCTAGAGGAGACACTGAGACATCCTGGGAATAAGCAATGCTACCTTGTTCCCTAGAGTAAGAAATCGCCTCAGCCTAGAGACACATGACCACAAGGCAGGGCAGACACGAAATCTTTATGACTGCTTCTGAGGAACTTGGGAAAACAAAGATGCTGGGGGACTTGGTATCTCCTGATTGCCAGGATCCCCAAAGACCAAAGGCTCTAGCATAGAAAACAGAAAGCCAACTGTTACCAGGAAATGATGCAGCTTCCCTCTGGGGAGACAAAACCTCTTACCCCGTAGGGAGTCTGATTTCTCCAGGGCCCTTTCACATCAACTTGTCCATCTCTTCTAATTCTCCCGTTCAGCTTTAGGCATGGCAAAGGAACCTTTTCTAGCCTGGTATCTCAGAGGGAATGGGGACCCAGGTAAAGAACAGCACAGCATAATCCAATGGACAGGCTGACGTCATAGTCATGGTTGACTAAGAGAACCTTCCATGTGGTAGGTGTCAATCTACCTGGGTCAAAGGGGCTGAAAGTCTATCCCAAGAACACAGCAATCAAACCTTAAACATGGAGAGTGATGTAGGAGAGCTAAGCATTTGGTCTTGGCGTGTGTGTGTGTGTGTGTGTGTGTGTGTGTGTGTGTGTAAGTCTCCTAACACCCCTAAGACATCCTAAGTGCAAATATTCTCTCCTCTTCATGGACCACAAGCCTGGGGTCTAACGACTTGCCCAACATCTCACTCCTGGCCAAGGTCAGGGATGTGACAGTATTCTGTTCCTTCATTCTCCTAATTCATTTGCCCAAAATAAAGGTTGCCCAAGTGTAATGCCAAGATTTCCTTTTGTAAGAGGTTAACACACAGCGTGGGCCAGTTGACAGTTGTCCAAGGCCTGCTGGATGCCTTGATCAATCTTCCTACCGGGTTATTTCTGCTGAATGGTAAGCCAAGTTCTCTCCCACCCTCCCCCTCTGATACTCCCAGAAATGACTACTTTTTTTCTTTTGGTTGTTGAAAATGAATTTTTTTTGTTTCTGATGTTTCAGCTCTGAGGTATAGTCTTTAGAACCATATTGCTCTTCAAATTCTGGCCATTTGCTTTTCAAGAGAATTAAAACTTAAACAAATAAAAACCCATTGTACACAAATTCAGGGCACATTTTTTTAATGTAAGAGAGCTGATCAGTGCTTGGGAGTAATGTCACTTAATTTCATCACCTTGGTTTTTGGAGTTGCAGACCATTCAATGATTTGAGTCTATATCTCATTCTCCCTACACTCCCTTACTGCTGTTTTCCTTCCTCGCTATCATTTGCTTTGGTCTTGGTTTCCATGGCTGCTGGGGCCTCAAACCATTCTTCCCTTGAGTGCTCTGCCTTCATTGACTCTTTGTGTCCCCAACATGGAGACAAATAACTAAAGCCTCTGAATCCCAAGGTTCTCTGTCCCAAGCTAGTCCAAGTAGATAGAAACCACCCAGCCTTCTGGATACAACAGGCTGGCTTTTCGCCTGCTGGAAAGAGAATCCTCGTTTGACATTCTACATTACCTCGTGTCTCAACTGAGCACCAAAAGCGGAACTTGCCAGGGTAGGATGCATGGTAGTGGCATCTATTCCCTTTACTTTCACAATCCTCCGCCATGTTCTTTCTCCCACCTCTGTCCTTTTCCTGGGTTCTTCTTTTGCTTTTTAATTTCTTCCTCCCATCACCTCCCCTAAACTGTCTTTTCTTTTCTTATTTATGGGTATGTATGCATATGTGCATGTCTGCACACATTTATGCACAGGTATGTGTGCATGGCTGTGGCAGTCAGAAGAGGGCAGTGGCTCTCCTGGGGCTGGAGTTGTAGGTGGCTGTGAGCTGCCTGACTTGGGTGCTGGGAACCAAACTCTGGTCCTCTGCACGAAGAGCTAGCACTCTTCCCCACTGACTCCTCTCTCTAGCTTTCTGGTTTTAGAGCCAGAGTTTCGCCATGTAGCTCAAGCTAGCCTCTAACTCATGATCCTCCTGTCTTAGCCTCTTGAATACTTAAGGTCGCAGGCATTTGCCATGTCCAGAACATCTAGGTTTTCTTTCATTTTATTTTGTGGGTTTTTTTTTTTTTGAGACAGAGTTTCTTTGTGTATCCCTGGCACTAGGTTTTCCAAGCCTCAAGGCAAATTGTCAAGCATTAGAAGTGAACAACTGGCAGAAAGAAGAAATAAAAATTCAACCAAGTAGATGAAATCAGCTCCCTGGAGATCACCTAAAGGAGAATAAACAACACTCACGATGGGCACTAGCTGAGACAGACAGGACAACCCCCGAGTCCTATCACCAGTAGCGCATGGATAGTACGGATATTCTGAGGCACATCTATTACAGATATGTCTACCATGTTCAGGTTCATTAGAACGATGTTGGGCTCACTAAAACATATCAACAGTCATGGCGCACTGCAGCACTCCCAATGTGCTTTCGTCTGTGTTCACCGGGGTAAGTCTGTTCCAAGCCTCTGAGCCTACTTCCCAGGGCTGCATATGTGGGGCCTGTGAGCTCTAGCCCTCTAAAAACAAACAAAATGAAACCACCTAGCTCCTCCTGCAAGCATGGAGTCCTTTCCTTTTTCTTGAAGATGGGAGGTATCCTTCCCATGAGTTAAACTGTGAATGGGCATTGCTTCTGTCTTGAGGGGCATACAGCTTCACGGGGAGACTGGGCATTCTGAGCACCTCTTCACTCAGGAAACCTAACTCTGAAACAGTGTCTCATACGCAGCAGGAATTCAATCAATATTTGATAAAGGGATAAATAATAACAGTGGCCATGATGTATGGAATACCTGCCCTAGGTCGAACACTGAGTTACGCTCTTTAGTCTATCATCTCTATCGATGGCACTTGAACCTGCTGGGAAGTCACACCTACCATTTTATAGGTGAAGGTGAGGAATTTAAAACCTAGAGCTGTGATGTCCATGGTGTGAGGACCAGAACCCAGGCCAGGCCAGGAACTGGGTTACCACTTTATCATTTCATTTCATTTTTTTTATTTTTATTTATTCATTTATTTACTTATTTGGTTTTTCAAGACAGGATTTCTCTGTAACTTTGGAGCCTATCCTGGAACTTGCTCTTGTAGGGCAGGCTAGCCTTGAACTCACAGAGATCTACCTGCCTCTGCCTCCCGAGTACTGGGTTAAAGGCTTGCGCCATCACCACACAGCTCATTTCATTTGGGGGGCTGGTTTTTACTATACCTAGCCCAGGATAGCCTCAAACATTTAGGCCACTTGGTTCTTAAACTCACAATCTTCTCACCTCATTAGTGTCCTGAGTGCTTCAGATTATGGGTCAAGTTCAACTGTGAGACACCATCTTAAAAGTGTTGGGTTTGGGGAGGGATGGGGAGAGAGTTTTAGGGGGAGGAAAGGAGGGAGGGAGGGAGGGAGAGAGCAAAGGCAGACCGTCAGTTTCACACGCCCTGTGCTGCGTTTGACAGCCCCAATGGTGGCTATGTCCAGCAGCAGATAGAAACCTGGATGGGAAGCTTGGGTCACAGACGGAGCCAGATCTGGGTCTATTTCTAGTTGATGCTGTTGCCGAGTGCTACATGCCGCTCCCTGATTACAGTCTTGAGAAATGCCCATAATTAAAGGGCAGGCAAAGGCAGGAAAGGGCTGATGGAGGCACTGGAGAAAACAAAGGGGCCATGAACTCCCAGGCTCTTCTCTTCACCCTCACCCCACACAAGGTAACCTGTAAGTGCAGCCTGTTCTAAGGCCGAACTCAAGCCTGCTCAAAAGCACAGCATTGAGGCAGAGCATTCCGGACACCAAGGAACCTGCTGAGAACTCATATCTGACATTCAGATTCAACCCCAAATCCTCTTGGTTTGACCGCCATAAACACTCTGATATGTTAATACACAGGCCTGCCGAAATGGGGCAGCCACCGATGAGTTTCATAAGATTCTCCTATGCACGGCCCACCCTGAGGCATTCTGATTCAGGAGGCTGGAGTTCTACCCTTCTGCAATCTCACAGGTAGATTCAGATGGACCTGTGCCCCTTCTTAGGGAAACCCGACGCTGCGACAACAGCTGCTCTGGTGATCAGTAAGAACGCAGTGGACAGCCCCATTAAAACCATCTTTATGTTGTTTCCTGTGCTATTTTCTTATTGTCTGAACACACTGCTAGAATTATTTTCCTTGGACAAAATATGATCATTAAAGGCTCAATTAACTTTTCACACCACCTATTGATTCTTTAATAGGTTTATCTGACATTTAATTTGCCATCCAAAACTCCAGCCATTGATTAAATCCAAGGAAACGGCTGACCTCTCGAAATCCTCTTCTGTTTGTTCTCAAAACCAAATTAACATGAAGCTACCCATCTGCCTTTAAAACAAAAATTGTGTTAGTCCTTGTTAGTATTTGGCAGTTGAAGAGGAAAAAAAGAAAAAGGAAAAACACAGATAGGGAACAGAACACACATTAAACCTAGAATCTAACAATTACCCATCCTGGGCAAGTCTTTGGTTCTTGACCATGGAGAAATAGTATGATCTGGATTTGGTTTGCTTGTTTCTGTTCTGTTTTGAGACAGGATCTAATATATGCCAGGCTAACCTCCAAGTCACTAGGCAGCTGAGGATGACCTTGAACTCTTGGTTCTCCTGCCTCTTCCTTCTGAGTGTGTCAGGCGAGCACTCTATTCACTGACTCACATCACTAACCTCATGAGCCAGATTTCTTTCTCCTAGTAAAGACCAAGTGAGTAAAACCCCCTGAAATGGCAGCAACCCATCCCGTGGTCCATCAGGAAGGGCCATTTGGACTCAAGATCTTGACCTAGAAGGGTGAGACTCAAAAGACTGGAGAACTTTATAAGTGAGGTCCCAGGGGCCACCGTCTGTAACAAGTGACATACAGGTGCCTCCTGGGTCCATCCATACCTAAATCTGACCATCTCTACAGATATTTCACACACAGTCTCTGTCCATGTCTTAGTTAGGGTTTGCTTGGGATCAGGGCACTGAGCAGCACAACGGAAGCCATCTTGCAAACCCGGATCCTCTAGTTCTCTTTGTTTCTCCTTTGAGTCCTCTAAACTCTACATTTTGGCATTTCTGTTTTGCTCGTTGGTTTTGGAGCTTTCATACTGAGCATTTCCCTTGGATACAAATTAAGAAGAAAAAAAAGGAAATCTAGCAATTAGCATGCATTATGGGGCTGAACCAATCAGACAGACTCACAAACATGTCTGCATGGCAGAGCAGAGAGGCCCTGTTTTGTCTTGTTTCCTAGCCTGCCCCGCCCAGCTCACAGCCTGCCATTTACCAACTGGAGACACTCGCCCCTTCCCTTCCTCAGCTTGCAGCTTCCCAGGCAGCCACTACACAGCCTTCCTTACTAAGTACTTAATGAGGTTTTAATTCAGTTTTGGGTCTGGAACAAGGCCAGCCCCTGCTGCCGAGGCTCAAATTTCCCTTTAAACATCATCTGAGAATAGTCCTAGAGACAAGCTGGGTCACCACTAGCTTCCTGGGGGGCTGGCTCTAGGGAAGGGCTCACGGGGCTTTACGTTATCACCAAGTCTTGCCGGCATTAGATGACAAAATGTTAGCTGGGAGGTGAAGGAAATGACTGTTGAGGTGACGTCTTGGACCTTTCTAAAGGTGACACAGCTCTGGGTATCAGCAGACCTTGGTTCAGTTGGAAGAGAGAGAGAACAGAGCATGCAACATACTTTGGATCAAAATCATATGCATTTTTACAAAAGCATGCCTATCATATAACAGGGTTGTGGAATATTCCTCTTGCCTGTAACTATCAGATGCCAGAAGGGGCCTGAGTGCTTTTTTGTTTTTTAAATCTTCTTACTCTCTGGTGTAGAACACGAAAAGCTCACTGAGGCCTGATGTGCTGAGAGAGACCTCTAGATGCTGCAGTTTTTCTTCTATTTTCCCAGCCATAGCCAGGCTGTTGTAGTCTAGGATTTCAGAGCCTGGGACTGCAGCCAGCAAACCTCGGTTAAAGTCCCCTTGCTAGCTCTGCGAACCTTGGATCTTGAAACAAGTGAGCTTGAGCCATACAGAATACCGTCCATAATAATGCCTGTCTCTAACAGTTGGTGGGACATCAGAGTTATGGAAAGGATTCCCAATACCATGACCTCCTGCCCAGGTCCACTGGTGGCCACTTAGAAAACCCCCTCTGTGGCACTTCTTGGCATGCTCGGTCACCTCATCTTCCAACAGGCACATGCTTTCTTGGCAGTGTGCATCACGCATGCAGCTAGAAGGGCTCTCGGAAGACAGTTATTGGATCACCCTGCAGCTGGAGTCACAGGTTATTGCAAACAATCAAACCCAGTCATCTGCAGGAGCAATGCATGCTCTCGAACACGGAGCCATCTTTCCGGCCCCATCCCTGCTTTTTACGTGGACGCTAATGACCCAAACTCAGCACTTTGCCAACTGAGCCAGTAACCTGATACACATCCTTTTGAAATCCTGGTTTGTTATAGATGCTTGATCTGATGACTTGACCGAAACATGATCTAATCATTATGCTTTAAAAAATCTATTCAGCAGTTTGTACATTAATATGTATATACTAAGAAGTTCTATGTGCCAAGAAATGAGGGTATATCAGCAAGACTCCAGCTACAATGGGTGTAAAAAGGCAAAAACAATCAAATCAGTGGGAGAAAATTATCAGTTGGTGATTGACAAAGAATTAAAATAGGGCATATGACTATTTCTTTAATAAAGGAGCCAAGGCAGATTACATTGAAAAGTCATTAAGTTGTTAAAAAGTCATTACCTGACCAAATGTCATTTTAGTTCTAAAGAGTTAGCTTCCTTGGTTCCTATTCTTTGGTTTAAACCTATCAAGGTTCTCTCATGGTATTCAAAACCCAACAATAGCAGTATATGGTCCATGACATATGTACCAAATTGCTGAAAAAAGAGGACTTTAAAATAAAAGGAAAGACGGGGTAGTGGTGGCACATGCCTTTAATCCCAGCACTCAGGAGGCAGAAGCAGAGGCAGGTGTATCTCCATGAGTTCAAGGCCAGCCTGGCCTCAGGACAGCTTCAAAAAGGCTCCAAAGCTATACAAAGAAACTCTCTTTCAACCTCCCCCTCCCCGCCCCCAATAAAGAGAGGGAGAGAGAGAGAGAGAGAGAGAGAGAGAGAGAGGGAGGAGGGAGGAAGGAGGGAGGGAGGGAGGGAGGGAGGGAGGGAGGGAGGGAGGGAGGGAGGGAGGGAGGGCCGGGTGGTGGTTGTGGCACAGGCTTTTAATTCCAACGTGTGGAAGGCAGAGGCAGGTGGATCTCTTGAGTTTGAGGCCAACAACCTGGTCTACACAATGAGTTCCAGGACAGCCAGGAACTACACAGTGAAACCCTGTCTTGGGGGAAAAGAAAAAGGAAAATCCTCCAAGAAAAATATTAATAAGTATCCTTAAAAGACAAGACTCTACACCAAATAATAAAGTAGTTGGAAAACAATATCCTTACCATCCCAGTAGTCAGGGAAAAACAAAGGTTCCCCCAATGGACTGAGGGCTCTCAGTCCACGAGCACAATGCTCACTCTGTAGACCAGAAGACCCCTGAACATGTGTATAAGGGATAAATTTGGCCCCTCCCACATCAGGGTCAGAGCTTTCTTCTTTTCTATTATCCTTTGAGATCCTTCCACCTCAGCTTCCTGCTGTCTGTGGTTGTGGGCGTTCACCACCATGCTGGTTCTGAAAGTCTTCAGACACCTGCTTCAGGCACCTGCGCTAGCTCCCTGGCTACCCTACGTGAGATTCAATAAGACTGCCTTGTCCAGTGGCCCACTATACGATAACGGCAGAGCCTGCAAGTCCGCCTGCATATCCAGAGCCTCATGGTGCCCAGCACAACCACTTCAGAGGCTAAGGTCACCTCTACATGATCTGGAAACCTTTACCCTCTATGATGGGACACCTCCCTCCTACCCCTGCCTTCTGTCCTGTGGTAATGGGAGCATTCTATCAAGCGATAGCATCCCAAACCGCATGAAAGATGTCTTTGATTCTTAATCTAGATATTTCTCAAATTCCTCCCTGGAAGCCACAGCTTGGGCAGCAAGAGAAGTTCAAATTCAATTCTTAGGTTACTGATTTGGGTCGCTGAGGGCAAAAGCATGGAATCTTGTCCACTTGGCTAAAGCTGCTGGCTTCGATCTGCCCTTCTTTTGGAAAAGGAACAGCTAGAAAACGTAACTGCCTACTTTATAAATTATTTCAAGGGCCTGGAGAGATGGCTCAGCAGCTAAGAGCGCTTACAGCTCGCGCAGGGGACCAAAGTTTGGTTTCCAGCATCCACATTAGGCAACTCACAACCATCTGCAACCCCAGTTCAAAGAGATCCGATACTTTCTCCTGGCCTCCAAGGGCCCTGCACACGCACACGGTTCATTCACAAAGATGCAGGCACAACACTAATTTTATACATATAAAATAAAAACAGCTGGACAGTGAGTGGTGGTGCACGCCTTTAATCCCAGCACTCGGGAGGCAGAGACGGGTGGATCTCTGTGAGTTCGAGGCCAGCCTGGTCTACAAGAGCTAGTTCCAGCAGAGGTTCTACAAACTGAGGAACCCAGTCTTGAAAAACAAAACAAAACAAAACAAAACGGGGGGGGGGGGAGCTAAGCTATTTCAAAGGAGACAGGGAGATCTTAACAATCAACTTCAGTGTCTTTATGTGACTCTCCCAGCTCTGGTTATAGTCTTCAGAGACTCCTTGTGGAGATTGGCGTGTAATGGATGAAAAAGCCTCACGTAACACACAGAAGGCTTCAAACTGGGCGGTACAGTCTCCCCTTCACAGCACGCACTGTATGATGATTAATATTCTACCCATGTGCATTCATAAAACAGAAGGGGTTCTTAGTGAAGAGGGGAGGAAACGGCCATGAGTTCATATTTGGTTTTTCTGTGTCAGATCTCTTAGCCTGCATACAAACAGCTAATATCCTGAGGCTTTCAGAGGTGAGAGGATCTATTCAATCAAGCAAAAATTCTATAAACATCATTGCATTTCCTTAGAAATACTTCCAAATAACACCATAAGCATTGTGTGTAGCTGCAAGGAACAGGTGCTTTTCTCTCTCTCTTCAGCATGTTTTTCTCTAAACCCATTTTATTTTCCTCTCAAAGAGTGAGAGGAAATGGAGAGAAAAGGGAAAAATCCACCCCAAAGCTCTCAGGGCCCTTGCTTCGAAGATTTTCATGTTAGTACCTTTGCAGTAAGGTGCAGGGAAACCGAGCGAGTTGCCCGAGGGATCAGATACACCTGGCCTTTCCTCCTCACACACAGAACCACTGGGTCAAATGCTTTGACTGACTGGAAGCTGGCTCTCCTCTGTCCCCTAGCCTCGGTTCCTAAATGTGGATGTATAAACACCTCAGGGGACAGCAATAGGTTCCCTTCTACAGCCAGGGTGTTGCCGGGCCCACGGGCATCTCTCAACAGTAATATGATATAAATAATATTCAGCAGTTAAACTGAAGGGAACTATGATCTGGGTTTTCTGACCTGAAAAAAAAATCCCCCATCTCTCTTTGGGCCAAGGCTAAAGCCACACCCTCATGTAGGTGACACTGTGAGGTTCCCTGACAAGAGGGCCATCACTGATGTTCAAGGTCAGTCTGGTTTGCTCTTTAATATCCGAGACAAAAGTTCTTTCAGCCTCTCCCAAGTCACATGATCTTGTAGTAGGAAGGGTGGTAGCGTTACTGTTTGCCTTAGTCTCTGCCTTCAGAGAGTTAATAAAGTCTTCACAGGTCACTTTGGGGGTGGGGAGTACTGACACAGGATCTTGCCGTGTGGCCTAAACTGGCCTTGAACTCACAACAATGCTCCTCCCTTAGCCCCCCAAGTGTCAGCATTACAGGCGAGCATCACCACGCCCAGCTTCTTGAGTGTTTGATGCTCTCTCTATCTCAAGGAATAGGACTAGCCCTATTCACCCTACAAAAGGCTTTAAATGATATAGAATAAAATGATTATATCTTTAGACTACTACATTGATATAAAGAGAAGACACAATGGAACAATCACAGGGACATTTGTGAACCCTTCCTACCTCAAAAGAGTGCAATATATATATATATATATATATATATATATATATATATATATATATATATATATACACTTTATTTCTAAACAGTGTAATCAGCGAGTCTATTCCCAGCCTATACTCGTTGGTTAGGTAATAGTCATGATTGTGTAAATAACTTCAGCTATTTCTAGCTGGGCAAATAAGTATAGGCTCACAGAAAAGTACAACGTGTAGTAAAAGACGTGATGCTACCTACCACTGCTCTTGATTAAAGATGTTTTTGGCTTTTTGAAAATAGCCAGGAAGTAGCTACAGGAAGTGTTTGGGTCTGGGAGGATTTGTTTAGCTCCTAACATGCTGAGACCCTTCCTTTACGTTCCGTCCCTAATCCACAATAAGAAAGAATTTTCCAGCTGTTTCCAGATTCTCATTTATATTGAAACTGAAAATGGAAACACAAAGAAGGGGAAAGGAAGAAAGAGCTAAACGCCTTCCCTTATTCAATTCAAAGACACATTTTACTTCCACCCACTAAAAACACAGAAAGCCATAGTGTGCTATAAAAGATCCCAGATAAAGACAGGTGGTGGAGAAAGAGCCCTTTGGGCTTAATTCTGGTGGAGCCCCATCCTCCCCTAGCTGAAAACAAGTTTCTAGCAGATAGAGACTCCTTCCCACATCACAAGTTAAAACCTTCATGAGTCGGTCCTGTACCTCACCCTAGTTAGTCTCAGGAAAGTGAGCCCCTTATAATTGGACTCCGGTGTGAATGTAATGTAGCATGCTTTAGAGTTCCTTTGCCCCTGAAGCTCCTGGCGGATCTTTGCAAAGGTCCCCTCCTTCACTTTCATCATCTGATGTGTTGAATGCTTTCTCTAAAAACCCATCAATGGCAACTTTCCCTGACCATTAGGAGAACAAGATGACCCTTTTCTCTGGGGCACAAAAGTTAAATCACGGGTGTGATCGCTTTTACCAACAATATAACACCACATGGCCAATGCCCAACAGATAATTGTACACACACACAACCCAGCAGAAAGATGGCCTGAGCCAATGATGTGCCAGTCCACACAAGTCAGTGGCCAATGGCACTTCTCAGAGGCTGCTGGATCCTGGACAGTTCTGTTCTTTCTAAAGAGTCCAAAGAGGTTGCAAAGGACTCCTAAGAAGAAAGCGGGCACAACTGACCCAACAACACTCCGTTCTGGCTAATCTCTAACCTCTCTTGGAAGTTCACCTCTCAGCAATCTTTTATCAAGAAGCGATTTACTTGTTGCAGTTCTGACTGTAGAAGGTTCCTAGGAGGAGGGAAACCATCTTTGGAAACTGGCTGTTCTCGGTTCACATCCCAGTGCCACAACTTGCTAGCTATGACGGTGGGTGGGTTATTTTATCTTTCTGGCCCTCAGGTTCCCCATTGGTCAATGGGAATGGTGTCACTCATACTTCCTAGGGCTGCTGAGGGGACTGAGATCTGCTCCATAAGGAGCCTTGCACGTGGAGGCTCAATACAATGGGTTGGCTCCAACGGCTGTGGTAACTAGACCTGTGTGTAGTGTCCCACTCTCTAACTTTCTGCAGGAATAAGCCCTTCCGGTCCCAAATATACATTTTTATATGACTTCATTGAGTAGAGCTGGCAAGATGACTCAGCAGGTAAAGAAACCTGGCACCAAGTCTGATGACCTGAGTTTGACCCCAAGGCCTACATGCTAGAAAGAAAGAACTGATTCCCAAAAGTCATTCCCTGGCCTCTTGCACAAGTGTACACTTGTGCCCACACAAACACCCACAATGAATTATAGATAGATAGATAGATAGATAGATAGATAGATAGATAGATAGATAGATCTTCCTTGGATCTAGTTCCTCTATCTTCCCTTAGGAAGGCCCCATCGTCACTTAGCACACTCTACACACTAGCCTCCCACCCATGAGCCCTTACTTCTAAACCAGTTAGAGCAATGGGCCAAAACCAGCAGCAGCAGAACTTACCGATTTCACCTGGTGCTTACTTCCACGGAGCACCAGTTCTGCACCTCACTTGGCAACCACCAAAATCCCAAGCTGCCTTTATTTTTCCAACCCACAAATCAGTAGGACTTATAACCACGACCAGCAAAGAAATGAGGAAGAGCGAGCTGGCACTAACTGCTTCCAGCATGCAAGGCGGCACGGCAGGTGCTTTGCACACTTGATTTCCTTCGCCACTATCCATTCCTCCTTGTTCATCTGGAAGCAATTACGGGAAGGCTGGGAATGGCTTTACCGCACTCTTTAGGGCATGGCTACAAATGCTATCAGGAAGGTGAGGCTGGCTAGGCATTGGCGGCTCCTCGGGGACTGGATCAATACTTTCTCTAGTTCTGCTGCCCACTTGCCCAGAGAAAGCCACTCCCTTCCCTGTAGTGCAAAGTATCCTCCCTAGACCTCAGCTGGCTGTTCCCAGCATTCCATTTCCATCCCTGGCTCCCACAGGGCTTCAGCAACTCCAGCAACTCCAGCTGCTGACCTGTGTCTTGCTGCCATTTGCATCCCAAATAAGTGCATAAAAACAACAAGCATAATAGCAGGTCGGAGATTTGTGGTTAACAGCAACCACACAGCCTTTGATAGGAAAGCAGCTCAATGCCTCACGGCTGGCCCTTCACAGACTCGGAGAACCTGTCAGCGGACTGCCTAATCTGGGATTTCCCAACTAAGTAGAAACAACATCTCTGGGTAGGAAAAGTGGGCCAAGACGAAGAAAAGGAAATATGTTGCTTTGCATACAGCTTCAATTAAAGTCAGGCAGCCAGCCCCCCATCTGTTTAACACACATTCACTAAGTCCTGGCTAAGTATGCTCCCAACCGGTTGGGTTATTTTGGGGGTGCTGATTCTACTCCCTTCTACAAATAAACCAGCAATGGGATGGGAGGAAAAGCCCGAGGTCTGCCCCCACAGTGTGCTGCCTTTGCCCCCACAGTGTGCTGCCTTTGACTTGTGACTTATGAGGCCCTTTAGGCTGTGTTCTCATCTGAAAAGTGGTTGAGGAACATGGGACAGAAGTTTGGGCTGGCCACTCTGAGAGTCCCTTTCATGCTTTGACAGTCAGCTGGAGCTATGGGGTCCTAGGTTCTTGCCCTGTGTTTCTGTGTACGTCAGAGAAAGTGCTGCACCCATACTGTGCACTGACATTAATGAAATTCAGAATCATACATGCCTGTCCCTAAACCCTACCAGGTCTTGGTTTCTTTGTATTCAAACGGGAATACTGGCCGTTCTTACCTATGCAGAAGATGCAATCTAAATGAGATAACCTACAAAAATTCCATTGCACCATACAGATGTGCGTTATCACCAACACCTCTGAGACCTAATAGCCTCTTCAGGATCAAAAGTCAACAGCTTGTTCCTCTGCTGTCCCTAAGCATCTCTATTTATGCTTTGTTTGATAGAAAAAAAAAGATTTATTTAAGTGGATAAGTGTTTTTCCTGCATGTATACATGTGTACTACAAGGTGCTCTTGGAAATCAGAAGAGGTCCCAAGATCCCTTAAAAATGGAGTTACAGATGGCTGGGAACTGAACCAGGTCCTCTGTAAGAAGAGCAAGTGCTCTTCACCACTCCAGCTCCTGGGGTCATGCTTGTCTTGCCAACTAGCATCCAGTGTCTGTTATGCACCATGCCGCTGCAGTTGCAAGTTACGGCTTTAGAGGACTTTTTTGTTTGCTTTTTTTTTTTTAAAAAAAAAAAAAGAATAAGATTTAGAAATATCTTGGCTCTTTTGACTGAGGCCTTTTGGACCACAATCAATGCAGCATTGAATCAGAACAACTCTGTTTTCTCTTTTTCAAGAGAAGGTTGAAGAAGTTTGGCACGTAAGGAGCTGAGGCTGAAGAGCAGGTCGGTGTGTGTCACAGGCCTGGTCTGCCATGCTTCGTGGGACTCCCCTGGCGCCTTTAGTGTTATGCAAGGGATGAGGAAAATCAGTGCTTCATAAACAAAGGAAGGGAAAAGCAAGGGACGAAAATGCTGAGGCAGAAGCCTCCTAGGGTCAGACATGAGCTCAAGGCGAAAGCCCTTCAACGACCTCTTGAGCGCTGCCCATGAAGGCGACTCAAAGGTGGAAAGAAAAGCAAACACACTGCTTTATAAAACTTTTCTAACCAATCACGGTGGGTAGGCCAGAATACCGCAGTCTCTGGGAGTGTGATAGGGAGAGGCCCGGAATGAGGTTGTGCGTGCCTGACGTGACGGCTGCAGCCTTTACCAAGAATATCACCGTGGTACAGATGAGCGCTCTGCCCAGTTTACCAATTTTCACATATTTCATCACTTATGTACCAGATACTTCCCCAGGACAGGAACCCACCAAAGCGCGGCCCGCCAGGTCACTTTCCTCACGCCAAGACATTCTCACGGAGCCACACCCTCAATCACTGCCCAGTGGTGCTCTAGTCCTATGGACTAAATCCAAAGTTCCTGGCCTACGCTATTTCACCATCTTGGAAGCTCCTAGAAGCAAAACGTGAAACAAACAAACAAACAAACAGAACATGGGATTATGACACTCGAGGAGATTAACGAGTAAGTCTGCGAGGTCAGTCGCGGCATACAAACTATTTAGAAAATAGTATATCCCGCTCCACAGTCAAGTACTGAGCCCCTGACGAAGTACGGTAAAAGGAAGACATGGTGCGGATACACTTCCAGTTACCAGAACGTTCAGGCTTCCTTCAGTAGCGAATACACTCTTCATGAAAACATCCAATCCACTTGCTCCGCCTCCCCTCTAGAATAATCTGCACTTCCCAGCACACGGCTGACATTCCCAGACTGTGGGAGGCACCTGTGTAGTGATGGTTACCTTGAAGGGGGGGGGACTTTCCTGTGTTATGGACTAACGGGGGTGGGGGGAGAAGTTGGTGCGTCTGAGGGTTTCCTAAAGAGGCTGCTATGTGTGCTAGTGGACAGAGTGGGTTAGATCTTCCCTCAGTGTGGGAGGCACCAACCTGTTAGCTGGGGTCCTCCACAGAACAAGCCAGAGAAAAGGTGAATGTGTTCTTTGACTACTGGACCTGGGACATTCTTCTTCCACCCTGGCTTTCTGTCTTTATTATTATTAATTCTATTAATTAACTGTTAAATTAATTCTTTTAATTATTAAAATTAATTAATTTTATGTGCATGGATTTTTACCTGCATATATGTCTGTATACCACATACATTTTTGGTACCTACAGAAACCGGGTGTTGGATCCCCTAGAGCAGTGGTTCTCAATCTGTGGGTCACGACACCTTCGGCTAACCTCTATCTCCAAAAATATTTACACTGCAACTCATAACAGTATCAAAATTACAGTTATGAAGTAGCAACAAAAATAATTTTATGGTCGGGGGTCACTACAACGTGAGGAACTGTATTAAAGGGTCTCAGCATTAGGAAGGTTGAGAACCATCGCCCTAGAGCGTGTCAGATCCCCTAACATTGAGGTTACTGAGGGGTGTGAGCCTCCATGTAGATGATGGGAATTGAGCTCAGGTCCTTTAGAATGGCAGCCAGTAATCTTAACCACTGAGCCATTTCTCCAGACTTTTTCTCACCTTTTGAATTCTAAGACAGCAGGGATGGCTCCTAGGTTCTTAAACTTTCTGACTTGTTAAATTCTCTAATTCCAAAGTCTTCAGATCTGGACTAACCCATAATCATTCCAGCGTCTCTAGCTTGTAGAACCACTTAGCCTTCACCATCATGCTAGCCAATTTCCCTAGTAAATCCCCTCTTATATTAAGCAAATATTTTCACAAATATAAACATGCATAATCCACATCCCTAATCGGTTCTGTCTCTCTGGGGATCCCTGACGAATACATCATGGATTTCTCAGACAAAAGCTTCCCAAACAAGGGACACCTAGCTTACACCTATGGCAGCACAGCCATCATCAGGACTTGGTAGGTGGCTTGTTTACAGCAGAGGGAAGGTTGCTCAAAAAAGGGATGAATGAGACAGCTCAGTCCCAGGGAAGTCCCAGAAGTAGCAGACTTGGGGGAAGAGAGGCCCTGGTGAATACAGAGCAGCAGCTAAGTCCGGTCTTACCCAGCGGCTCTGATCGCCAAGCCCAGAGGTCTCATCCCTAGCTCGCCACCATCTGGTTGGAGACCAGCTTGTTTACTCAGGGAAACTCATGTCGACAAAGTTCGTGAGCTCAGCTGGGCAGGATGCTGGATGCAGCCGAATGGTAGGCTTCCTTCTTCCAGGGTTTTGCTCCGACTCTGCCCTGCTCGTTTGTGGCCATCTGTACTGACCAAATTAACTACAACTTGTCAAATCCCCCTTCTTCTCGTGGAGACACTACCTCTGTGTCTGTTTATAAATAGATGAAGTTGTTAACAGCACACTGGAAAAGGACCAAGACCAAAACATTCAATTGGTCCAAAAATGTGTCAGACTAGCATCCCCCTGGAGGAAAATCCCTCAGCGTGGGTGGCATTGTACATGGGCACTAGGACCATCCCAATCCCCTGGGCCTAAACTGTCATGTTCCCTTTGGTCATGAAAACACTTCACATACATTTCAAGAAATCTGATAGTGTGTTGCAAGATGACAGAGGGGGAAGAAGGGGACAGGAAACAGAAATGCAGCAATTGAATCCCCCAGTTAGAAGCAAAATGAAAAATTAACAAAAATTCTACACAAACAGAATTTTGTTTATGCTTTTTTTCAATATACAAGTGGTTTTTAAACATACTGATGAACATATATACAAGTTCTAACCTGCAGACTGTGGTCAGAAATGTTTTTTATTTTTCAAGTTTTTTTTTTTTTAATTGAGACATTATGGGGTATTTGTTGGTTTTTGAGACAGATTCTCACTGTAGCCCAGGATGAGACAATGGGGGGGGGGGGGAGTGAGCCACCAGGCTGTGTGAGCCTCAGGAGTGAGCCACCAGGCTGGGTTATTTATTACTGTTGAAAAAGCATGTATTGAAGGTCATCTTGTCAGCTTCTCTGGAAAAAGTATTGTTATTTTTCCTGTTGTTTTATTGGACATCATAAAAACAAAACAAAGCAGTAGCATGGGGCTGTGGGAGAGCAGAGTGTCTCTGGAAAGGGCTGGGCTCAAGGATCTCAGCTCAGAATGGAGCTGTTTCCATCAATTTCCTTCTTTGTTGTTATTCAAAGTCCAGCAATCCCCAAGCAAATGGGAGAGGATTCCCTTTCTCTCCTTGAGCAACAGAAGTGATCCACGGACGTAGAGAAGGAAGGAGACCCCTCTATATTCTCTACCGCCATCAGCCAGGGAACACTCAGCTCTTTTCCATGGTCATTATAAATAATCCCCACACGACTCTAGGCTTCAGGTCTACTTGTGGTTGATTTACCTCGGGTAAGATGATCGCGAAAACTGGTTTCCGCAGATACTGAAAGCATACGACCTTCTCTAACAAACTGGCCATAAACGCTAGCCAATGAAAAGACCTCACACCTGTACCTGATTCAGTAAATGATTCTAATCAAGTTCAATGTGACCCCTGAATATCTGTGAAAGAGATTCCTGAGGGGAGGATGCCATGGGCTTGGCACACCCATACCCTCACTTCCAGGCTCTCCTGTGAGAACGCTGGTCAGGCAAGCAACGCAGCCTGTTGCTAGGTAACAGGGCACAGCTAGCATGTTGCCTCATGTTTGTAAATGGCAAGGAAAGAAAGACAAACCTGTGCAAAAAGACTCAGCAAACACAGATGGAGGGCAAATACCAGGCAGCTCAGCAAATCTCTGACTATACGTCTGCTCAGAATCCACAGACCCAGACACCAGATATACCCACGGTGCAGTTTCCTGACTGTGTTTTGCTTCTTACGTTCACTCCTGGGGCCTTAGACAAGCTTTCTTCTCAGACTTTAGAAGGCCTTGGTTTCCTTGTGGTTCCCCCGATGAAACCATGTTACCACTTCCTGTTCAAGCAAGATCAGCAAGTGGGTCCTGCGGGCTAGTGATGGTGGGGGGATGGGACTGAGCCCAACCTCACCTCCACGGGCATAGCTCTATGGTAAATGCTATCTTCACTCAAAATGTTATTTCGAGGCTAAAGTTAGAAACTTTTCATTCACAGATTTGCTACTGGCCAACCTAAGGTTCAAGGGTAAGGAAGAAAAGAAACAGGGCCATAGTCTTGGGTTTGTAGAAGAAGAAAGACTGTTTCCAGAATCAAGAGACCAATTGTGTCATTCGTCATTGGCTCCACTCCCAGAGGAAAACCAGGTCGTCTTTATGTAGATATAACAGTCAGACATAGGGTAACTGACACACACTGATTTGTACATTTAAGAAATGTCATCTAGGGGAGGCAAGCAGTTCTCAGTGAGTTCAAGGCCAGCCTGATCTACAAAGTGAATTCCAGGACAGCCAGAGCTACACAGAGAAACCCTGTCTCAAAAGATCAAAAGAAAAGGAAAAGGAAAGAAAGGAAGGAAGGAAGGAAGGAAGGAAGGAAGGAAGAAAGAAAGAAAGAAAGAAAGAAAGAAAGAAAGAAAGAAAGAAAGAAAGGTCACATAAACATGTGGACCCTGCAATGGGCTAAGAAAATTTCATGGGCCGGGCGATGGTGGCGCACGCCTTTAATCCCAGCACTCGGGAGGCAAAGGCAGGCAGATCTCTGTGAGTTTGAGACCAGCCTGGTCTACAAGAGCTAGTTCCAGGACAGGCTCCAAAGCTACAGAGAAACCCTGTCTCGAAAAACCAAAAAAAAAAAAAAAAAAAAAAAAAAAAAAAAAAAAAAAAAAAATTTCATGGGCAAAGCTGGGGAAATCTGTACTTTAATAGTATTCTTTTTTTTTTAAATATTTATTTATTTATTTATTTATTTATTTATTATGTATACAATATTCTGTCTGTGTGTATGCCTGCACGCCAGAAGAGGGCACCAGACCCCATTAGAGATGGTTGTGAGCCACCATGTGGTTGCTGGGAATCGAACTCAGGACCTTTGGAAGAGCAGGCAATGCTCTTAACCTCTGAGCCATCTCTCCAGCCCCTTTAATAGCATTCTATGAGTGTTGATTTCTTTGTTTAACAAAAAGCAGCATGGAGGGGCCAACTGCAACAGGAGGCAAAAGAGATAGTGGAGGATACAAAATGCGCATTGTCTTTGCCACTGTCTCATAATCGAAAGTTACTCAGAAACAAGACTTTAAAAAAGAGTCTCCCTGAAGAGTCAAAAGTAGTCAATTACCAAATCTCCTAAGTAAATCGGGAGTATGGGGGCCATGGGAGAGAGTAGGAGGGGATGGAAGTGGAAGGGAGAGGAGCAGAGAAAAAAATATAGCTCAGTAAAAACAATTTAAAAAAAAAAGTGGTCAATTACACAATCAAATATGGTAGTTGTTTATTATCTAAAAAAATATAAAACACAAATGGGGAGGGACTTAGAAAAACCACAGAGACAGAAATCCTGGGTTTCACTCCTTCAGCACCGCCAGCTTGATACCATATTTCTTTCAGCCTCACAGCTAAGAAGTTCCCTTAAACTCTTGAAAAGTGCTCATTGTGGTCAGTCAAGTGCCCCAGGTAAGCAGCAGCTGCAGCGGGTGTGGTCACTTACCCAGGAGTGGTCACGGCCCACCTTTGACCTGGTCCATCACTTCTCCACAAGGGCAGTTTTCACACAGTGGGGAGCCACGTTTCCTGGGCTTTCCGTCTTTCCTTAACGTCTCCGGTCAATGGCTTCCCTGCATTAACCCAGTACCTTTGTCACAGCGACCTACCTGCTCTACCAAGCACCAATCCGAAGGTGACCTAACCCGGTGCCAACTGTCACACAGTTAAAACTCACCGAGTTATGAAGCCACGTTGTTATTACAGAGATAGCTGAAGGGATAAAGCCGCCCTGTGTCTACTTTTCTCTGGGCTTAGTTCCCGCTCACTGGTAAAAACAGGCAGGACGTGGCCATCCCACAAGGTTTGCGGCCATGTCCACTTCTAGCCAGTTGGTGACCCTTACAATAAAGCACACCATTACCAGAGAAAAGAGTAGACCAAATGAGAAGAAACTGAAAATCGTTTTCTGTAATAATGAGGTGAAAATATTGGATGACTCTTGCATTCGTAACTGACATATAACAACAACAAAAACCAAGAGTCCTAGGTAGCCGTGATGCTGTCCTGCACAAGACAAGCTGTTTATACTGACACCACGTCATAGCATTCACTTCGGTCAAAACTAAGTGGGAATAAATTTCAGCTCAATTTCACGAGAGTGGTTTTGACAAGCTAGATATGTAAAAGAGGCAGAATGGCCCAGATCCAGCTCTTATTGCAGAAAGTGAAAAATAAGATGCCAGTATGCTCACACACAGAGCCTGAAACCAAGATTATGAACTTAATATTTAGTAAGATTACGTGGTTACATCAATATTTAGGAAGAAAAGCTAAACCCAAAGAGGTCAGCTGCTTCTTCAAGGGATAAATTTCAGTTTGTACTTGTCTCGCTCCCTTCGCCAACTACGCGGATGGAACACAAGCCACCCCTGCGGTGCCTATCTCTTGCCCCTCTCCCATCCTCTTTTCTATTCCAGCAATCATTCCGCTGTCTCTGTGGTTCCAATTAAAGTCCAGAGCAGGCCCCAGGCAGGCCCCTGAACCTTCTGGTTCTCTGTGGACAGCTCCCTGGAGACTTAGAGAATCTGGCCGGAAAACCAAGTTCTTCATTCTTAGGGTTCTGAAGTCTCATCAAGGAGATAAGCATCTCACCATCAGAGCCAGCTAATCACCAACCACTTCCTGTGAAATTCAGGGCTCTTCAGACAGACACCGAGAGTCCACCACAGAAACAAAGGGCTGTTTCGGAAAAGTGGAAATCTGAGACTTTTGCATGCCACCCCTCCAAGCTCTCAACTGGTCATCCCCCCCCTCCCGCCCCCAAGGAGGAAAATTGGTTGGTCAAAATCAGAACATTCCTTTCCGAGTTACTTTGAAGGAACACTGACACTTAGGATTTCAGCAGCCCACTACATTCTCAGCCTTGCAGCTTTGTGAAGTCTACAGAGAACAACAACAACAAACAAACAAACAAACAAACAACAAAAAAAAACAATGCCGAGAATTCCAGAGCATTCAACCAAAAGACAACGTGTCAGACGTGTCATGAGCATCTACTAAGGGCCAGACACTGCCGTGAGTGCTGGTGGCAAACAAGACACAGCCTCTGTCCCTGTAAGGGATGACGCAACAATCAGATAATCCCAGTAGTGTGTCAGAGCGGGTGAGAATGCCTGACCAGAAAGCCCCAGGAAGGCAGGCTGCTGAAGATAGGATTCCTTGCTAAGTTAAAACAAGGGAAAGACACCCAGGTACCAGTTCTAAATGTCCCCACTTGGAGACTGACAGATGGGTTTACCTTGGCACATCCCCTGTTAGGTACTCTTCTCAGAGTCTTTTTCTCTATCACCACAAGTCCTCCTGCTTGCCTTTTGGTTTTATGCCTATCTCAGCATCTCATGGGTGCATCCCCAACAGGATGAAGCTTAGGACATAAACCAGAAAAGTCACCCGGTGGTGGGAATAATCTGGAGAGCAATTACAATGCAGACTCCTGGCTCCTGTGCTGAGACACAGAGTGTCATGTAGCCTCGGAATGAAATGGGAAAGTCCATAGGATAAAGTTATTAAGAGTCTTGGATGAACTAAGTAGTTCTGTGAAATACACATTTGAATAGGATTCCCATTTTAGAAACTTTATTTTCCTTGTAACTACTCTACAGTTTATAGTGAATTAATGTGGAGTCTTTGCTATTAACACCTTTGTAGCCAACTGGTCTTTCATTTGGGAAGAGAATGGGTCCTCTAATTTGGGGTGGTTTCCCCTCCTCTGTAAGGAAAGGGAGCTTTGGAGACCAAAGTTGGACTCTGCAGACACAATGGAGTCTCGTGCTAACTTCTTCTTCTTTTTATATGTATGTATTTATTTATTTATACATGTCAGAAGAGGGCACCAAGTCTTGTTATACAGATGGTTGTGAGCTACCACGTGGTTGCTGGGAATTGAACTCAGGACCTCTGGAAGAGCAGTCAGTGCTCTTAACCAACGAGTCATCTCTCCAGCCCTCATGCAAACTTATTACTTGAGCTGGCTAGAGGCTTTGTCTCTAGCACATGACTCTGTCAGAGATGACAGTAACAGGGGCCTCCTCTGGTGCATTTTGTCATCGACATGCTACCCAGGCAGCATACCAGCTCCCTTCCATGGAGTGATCCCTCAGTTTTCTTCTCTGACATGACTTTTAAGGCCTCCCTTCCCACCTGGCCACCAGAGTGTACCACTAGTCCTCTACCTGTGGTAGAAGAATGGGCAGGGACAGACAGACAGCCGTGTCCTCTGCTAGGCTTCAGAACCTTGCTAAGAGCTTGCTGATCTTTTCCAGCCACTCCCCTCCCTTTTGGTAATTGATGAAAATAACCCACACCTGAAGTCTTATTTCCTGGAAGACAGGTCATGGGGCACAAAGAATGAGGCACAGGTGAGCTTTGAGATGTTAGCCCACTGAGAAAACCAGACCTTTCAACCCAGCTTTCTTAAAAATAATACTGGGGGCTGGAGAGATGGCTCCACAGTTAAGAGCATTGTCTGCTTTACCAGGGGACCCGGGTTCAATTCCAGCAACTCACAACTATAACCCCAGCTCCAGGGGATTTGACACCTTCACACAGACATACATAGAGGCAAAATACCAATGCACACAAAATAAAAATAAGTAAATCATTAAAAAAAATAATAGTGGAAGCTGGGCAGTGGTGGTGCATGCCTTTAATCCCAGCACTTGGGAGGTAGAGGTAGAAGGATCTCAGTGAGTTGAAGGACAACCTGGTCTACAAAGCAAGTTCCAGGACAGTCAGGACTTTTACACAGAGAAACCCTGTCTCAAAAAACTAATAATGATGATGATGATATTGGAAGCTTGATTATAAACTTGGGACAGTGATTCAAACTATAGGTAACCCAGGCTGGCCTTGAACTTGAAGCAATCTTCAATCCTCATGCCTTGGCCTCTCAATATTGAGATTGGGAGTTCCCAACAAAAGATACCAGAGGTCTCTGAGGGGCTTTAGAACTGAGATCTCCAGAGCCTGAACCTCATCTCTGCTCCTTGATTGTGTGGCCTTGGACCTGCTGCTTACACTCTGTGCCTCAGGTTCCTCAGTCAAACACAACCACACCTTGTGAGCTCTTGGTGAAAGCCACAAAAGTTTAGTCCTAGCTCTCGGCAATTAAGGCTGAGGACACGGCTCAGTTAGATCACTTGGTCGATATGTCCCGGCTTTGATTCTTGGCGCTAATCAGCTTGGCGTAGTGGCACATATCTGTAATCAAGAAATAGAGGTGGGGGGGGGGAGGAAATCAGGAGTTTGAGATTATCCTTGGTTATATAGTAAGTTTCAGGTCAGCCTAGGCTACTCATGAGACCCTCTCTTTAAAAAGTAAAATATCACGTAGCATGGCAGTGGTGGCACATGCCTTTAATCCCAGCACTTGAGAGGCAGAGGCAGGAGGATTTTTGTGAGTTTGAGGCCAGCCTGGTCTATAAAGCTAGTTCCAGGACAGGCTCCAAAGCTACAGAGAAACCCTGTCTCGAAAAACCCAAAAAATAAAAATTAAATTAAATAAAGATCACAAAGCTGAGGAGGCTGGCACAGGCTTCTAGACCCAGCCCTAGAGGGACTGAGGCAGGTAGGAGGCTTGGGAGCCGCCGGCCCCTCTGGGCTGCATAGTGAGACAAGCCAAAAAGACGACAAGGATCCTCAAAGCACCTATGAAGGCTGACAGCTTCACGAAGCGAAGTAACAACCAAAATGGCACCGCACAGGCACTATCTGAGGAAGACAAACCTCTTCCCCAGGATATGATCCCCTCCCGGAAATCCCTAGAAAGACGGCCTGCCTGGAATTATTTTTAGATTTAATGAAAAAGGCAATCTACTTCAAATTAGGTGAGCCGGGTGGCTGTGCGCTCCAGCCCTGGGGCACTATTCGGATCCCTGACTCGGTTATCACGCTGGGCTGAAAGAAATTGATTTAAATGAGCTAATGAAAAATTCAGCCCTCGCCCCCCCACAACTGGCATCGCGGGGCTCCAATAGCTCAGGCGAACAAACCGCTTTCTCGTGAGAGCGACTCTGTGACTCTGAGAAAGAAGAGAATAGATTTAGGGCAGGTAGCTCCCCCCAAGTCTCCCAGTGAGTTTCCTGTTCGGCACAGCTTTATCCAATTTCAGGTGTTCTGCGGACTCCTCCCCTGCACCCCCCATTTCCAGGTCTCCCCAGACTCCTGAGTATCCCTTAATGGATGTGTTTTGTGGGTCAGCACTGGACCCAGAAGGAACAGTACACTTCACGCATGGCAAATGGATGACATTCTGAAACAACAGGGATGGATATGATCCAAGACCTAGAACAGGACTCTCTGCGGGTACCACCAGGAATCCACTGGATCAGCGAACGATTGTTTCGCCCCTTCACTGGTACTCCCCTGCTCCCCTGTGAGGAGACGCCTGGAGTCAGGTGACTCGAGGCCACTTCTGAGTTGTGCAGCATTTCCCTTCGGAATCTCGCTGATTGTACAAACGCTGGATAATTACCCTGGTTCGTGTATCTGCTCTATCAGAGCGACAGCACATTAGCCCTGCCACCTCGCTGATGAAAACCAGCAAGCTTTCAAGACCACCATCTACCACCATCTATCGGGAGAGAAAAAGACCTCATTCAGCATCATGACAGGTGCACAACAATGGAAACAGGGTTGGTTTTTTTTTTAAAGTGTGTGGACAGATGCCAGAGATTAAAATCATTCCGTGTTTAATATCATTCTCTTTGCGCTCCTCCAATGTTTAGTATTTCCTTTTAACAAAGAAATACAAAAGTTGATACAAGAGAGCTCAACTCTCTGAGACCCTTTCTATAATTTCATACTGAGTTGGTAAACACTTCTCACTGGAATTTCTATGGCTTTCTTTAGAGGCCAATGTCGCCCCCTGCAACAAACCGGGGGGGGGGGGTCTGAGTTGGCACAAAAGTAATTCTCAAAAAACACTAATAAATTGAACTGAGAAGAGAGTTGGTGCCAAACGGTGCCAAACTGTACAGAGAGTGACTTTCACCCCAACAATATAATTCACAGGGAACACCAGAGATAGGCAGGGACAGGCCCTTCAGCACCACACACAAGCCTCAACAGTCTCCAGCAGCTCCAGTGGCTGAGAAGAGAGAGATCTGTGTCTGACCCAGAAGAAGGGATCCATTCTGGCGCCCCTCTCACGGAGTCTAGCTAAGGTCCAGACCACCTCTCTGAGCATCCCGTGCCTTCAACTCCCCCAGCATCCACAAATCCTCTATGGGAAAGACCCAAGTCTAAGAGTGTATCAGAAACTCCTTCTTCTAGCTGCCCCAGCTGCAAGAAGCTCAGTTTAGAATCTAGTTACAGAACCATGTGCCAGGGTGAAGGCTTAGAGCAGGCCAGAATACAGCCCACTCAGCTAAAGCATGTGAAGTTCAAGGGCTTCACGGCAGGGAGACCCACTCCTCGCAGCTCAACAGCGAGCTCAAATCTCACTCTCTTTTCTCTACTTCTTTATTCTGGAGTCCTAATGAGCTGAGTCATCTCCTGGGTTCTGTGATCGACAGCAGACTCAAGAGAAGGTCACAGAAGGAAAGTGCATTGAACTGACTGGCTTAGACCCTCAGCCTATATCCTCTGCTCAAAGTAAGAGATTGCACAAGGCTAGGGGGAGCCTTAACCCAATGGCTGGTGTGCTGATGTGAAGGGACAATAGAGGACTTCGGAGATGACTTGGTGATTGAGAGAGCTCCTTGCTTTTCCAGGGGATCCAAGTTCAGTTCCCAGCACCCACACTGGGCAATGTATACCTGCTAACTCCAGCTCCAGAAGATCTGACATCCTCTTCTGGACTCCACAGGCACCCATACACTGGGATATTCCCTCGCACAGACACACATATGCACATGTAAATAAAAGCAAGTCTTTAAAAAATAAGAGGACACAGGCAGACCCAGGGAGAAGATGGCATGTAACACTGGAGGCAGGCAAAGAGGAACTGCTGTGTGACCAAAGAGTCAATGAAACTGCCCGCAAGAGGAGCCCAGGGACAGTCTCCCTCAGAACCTGAAGGAATCACCCTCACCAACAACCCCAGACAGGAGCTCCCTGTTCTTGTAAGCCGCCTGGTTTGTGACATTCTGTTACGGTACTTTGAGGACACGTGGAGGAGGTTCAGAACAAAACTTCTGCAGCATGGTTCCCAGGGGAAGCCAATTGGGAGATGTTTCAAAAGACAAATGAGTTGAAGAGCTAGAGCTAGGACCATTCTGTCTGGTGGCAAGCCAGCAGGTCCTCCGAGGGTATAATGACATTATCCAGTTGCCATAGCCAGGCCAACTTGGTGATGGTCGTTGAAAGACTGGCTTTGGTGCAGTGTTCCAGCAAGATATCAGTGTGCTACCTCACTCTCCCTCCTAAAAAGAAAGCGCTTGTTTCTGTCTCCCACCTCAACAAACACTCTCTTATACTTGGCATCTCAACAGGGCAGTGTATTTATTCCTTTGTTACTAAATTCTTGAGACTGAAATTTCATGTTTTCTTTGAAGGGTGAGGATCCCAACCAAGTCATACAGATTATCTATGGTACATGTGAAGATTTCTCTAGACTTTACCAAGACCACAGCGATCCACATTCCACTGTGGATTTCATCTTAGAAAAGCCTTATTTCTGGCGGGTGAACTAGGACATCAGAATAATTAGAAGTTGGCCTCAAATCACTTACAAACTCTATGCCTCCACTACCCATCTAGTAAGAAAGAAAACAGGTAGCTGCTACAGCGGTGCACAACTGTAATCCCAGCACCTCGGGAGGCTGAGGCAGGAGAATTGTCATGAGTTTGAGGCCAGTCTGGGTTATATAAGGAGTCTATGGCCTTATATATGAATCTAGACCCTGTCTCAAAAACGAAAACAAAATCGCAGCAGAAAATGTTTCAGTGTGAACTGGATTCCGTGTGAGATGGTCCCAGCAGTTCTGCATTGCTCCCTGATTCTTCCCTCCGCAGCCTGTACCGAGCTTAGCTGGTACCACCTATTCACAATGCCTTTAAATTACACTAAAATTTCATTTTCTTCTTTTTTTTTATGTGTAGGAGTGTTTTTTCTTGCATGTACCTCTGCATGCCTGCTGTCTATAGAGGCCAGAAGTTGACATCAGTTAGTTCCCCTGGTACTGGAGTTACAGATAGTTGTGATCACCATGCAAATGCTGGGCGTCAAACCCAGTCCTTTGGAAGAACAGCCAGTGCTCCTAACCACAGAGCTGTCGCTTTATTTATTTTCTGGGAGGGAGTAAGTATGTTGTGGCACATCTGTGGAGGTTAGAGGACAACTTGCAGGAATAGGCTCTCTCATTTCCCCCATGTGGGTCCTAGGACCGAACTCAGAACATTACGCTTGGGAGCAGGTTCCTTTCCCTGCTGAACTATCTCAATGGACTCAGTTGATCTTTTTTTTTATTAACTCAAACTTATGCTTGCCACCTCCTATGAGAGGTGGAAGGGTCACGGGGTCATACAGGCAGAGTAGCCCACTCGCTAAGCCCATCACTGCTGCTGCCCCTTAGCCCCTTCAGACAGTTGAGCTGGGCACAGAACCAAGGTGGGTAGGGCCATCAGCCTCTCGCTGGGTAGGGTCTCCTTTGCTTTGCCTTGTCAGCATTTTAGGATTTAGGACTCGGGATTGAGCTCCTGGAATAACAAAAAGCAGCCAGTACAGAAGAATGTGGCACGGCACCCCAGCCTTTGCAGGGCTGTACTGGGAGAAGCAGGTAGGTCTGTCACTGAGAGTTCCTGGTCTGAAGGCACATGGCACAGAGGAAGGTCAGCCCAAAGCAGGGGATAGATGGCAAGCTGCCACCTTGATGCAGAAGAGTGGGAAGGCCTGGACAGAGTGTTTTCTTCTTCATCCAAGCCTCTTAGTAACACGATACCCACGGCCTCAGGCTTTTCTTTCGTTTCTCTGTTTTTAAAAATGTAATCTTCTTACATGCACAAAAATAGCCTCAGAACCTCTCCTTATAAGGCATCTCCAGACAGATGGATTCTGAACCCTCCTTGGGTTCAGTGGAAGAAGTCATTCTGGGATCTGGTCAGACTTTCTGAATGTGATATGGGGACAGACCTGGTGGCTCACATAGGACAGGGTCTGGTCTTTCAGAACTATAGCAGGTCAGCAACAGCAAAGGTCACTCTCTGCTTACTTGTCCCTGGGCAGTGTTCATGATTTCCAAATAAACCCTCATCCCAGAGGCTAGGTGCAACTGTTGGAACCGATCCTGGATAGTGACTCTGAAGTCGTGACTCTTGTCTATCTCTAATTGAGCAACAGAAGCCGTGACAATCCTGCTGACGGGTGTCGTGCTACCAAGTTCTACTTATGTTCGGTAGCCCCAGTAACCACTGCTCAGCTCCACCAGCCATGCTCAGAGGTGGCGACGCTGGCGCCACAATGAACAGACAAAGGCACTGGAAACGCTGCATCAGTTTCCATTGAGTCAAACCAACAATAATAGAGAAGGAATGTGTTAAGAGACCAGGTAAGAGGGGTTAGTGGAAGACTGGTGGTAAGATGTTTGCTTAGCATGCATGACGCCTTGGGTTCAATGTCCAGCCCCCAAAAGAGAAGAAAGGTCTATCCAATATTTTCGAATAAAAGCAATACCAATGCCTCTGAAACAAGGTGAAATTGTGCTTCTGGAAGCAATCATTCACCACCTGTGTAGATGAAGGAAATCACCATCACCTTTAGCCTCGTGGGGAAAAACAAAAAGCTGAGATCTAAGAGGTTGCGGGGTTTTGTTTTGAGTGTCCATCTTGGACTTTCCTTTTCCAAGTCAATCCCAGTGACGGTATATGAGTCACTGTGAACAAAGGGTGACCAGCGAGCTAATCAGCTCCAGGCAGGAAGCCCTGGGAGGAGGTAGGCAATGCATGCCTTCACTGTCAGCTACCTGCATGGCTGCGAGCCAGAAGCCCCTTAGTGACTGCACGTGCCCAGCAGCCTGCCATGTTCAAAGGACTTGGTACACCTTTTCCGATGATTGTCTGAGACTTCCAAAGCATGGGGCGAGGCACAGAGGGTGCAGGATCTTGCACCCCAAGCTTCACTCTTATTGTGCCCTGTTCTAACTCCTCATGATCTCTTCTCACACTCTCATTTGCCAAAGCCATGCCTTTTCCACTTCCTTTCTGATTCTCTGCAACCGAAATTTGCAAGTTCTATTCAAAGATTATCCCAATATGTAGATCTCTCTCTCTCTTCCTCTCTCTCTCTCTCCATCTAAGACATCTTTTCCAAAAGCTCTTTGCCAGCATCTTTCAAAATGTGTACTGCAATACTTTGACATAGCATAAACAGAACTAGTGGATAAAATCACAGTAATTCTAACAGGCTAAAATAAAATTAACTGCAAATGTCATGTTGCATTACAGATAGCAGGAACAGGCACTGCTAATGTTTACTTAAGCTTTTGCCTCAATTTATGTAAGTATGAGTCACCATATGTTTTATATATTGGGGCCTAGGTAAAATGAAGTTTATAAGACAGTCTTATATAATTCCAAATGTTTGTCTTTAAGAGTAAAAAAATCTCCTGTGTGGTAGTTTGAATGCAATTGCTCCCATAAGCTCACAGAGAATGACACTATTAGGAGGTGTGGTTTTGTGGGAGTAGGCATGGCTTTATTCAAGGAAGTGCGTCACTGCAGGGGGGGGGGGGGGACTTTGAAGTCTCCTATGCTCAAGCTATGCTCACTGTGACACTCAGTGCACTTCCTGTTGCCTGTGGATCAAGATATAGGACTCTCAGCTCCTTCTCCAGCACCATGTCTGCCTGAATGTCACCGTGTTGCACCATGATAATAATGAACCTATGAAACTGTAAGCTACCCACAGTTAAATGTTTTCTTTATAAGAGTAACTATGGTCATGGTGTCTCTTCACAGCAATAGAAACTCTAAGACACTCAACAGTGGCAGCACACGCCTTTAATCCCAGCACTTAGGAAACAGAGGCGGGCAGATCACTGTGAGTTTGAGGCCAGCCTGATTTACAGAGCAAGTTCCAGGACAGCCAGAGCTACACACAGAGAAACTCTGTCTTCAAAAACCAAAAACTAAAACAAACAAACAAACAAACAAACGAACAAAAGAACAAGCAAGAAAGAAACTCTAAGACACCCTGAACAGAGCCCTTCTCAGGGACCACCTACAATAGATGAATATTAAGTCTCAATTTTTATAATGCCTCCCTCCACTGCAGATGAATGCAAATTAGCCTGATCTCTATAAAGAAACAAATAGTGTTAAAGCACACATCAGGCTTGCCCATGTTCTGTGACTCTGCTTTCATCTTGTGGTCCCCTAGCGAGAACTAAACTGCCTGTCTTACTGTCAACTGCAGCCCTTTGCAAGGACGCATGTCCCCGCGCTTGATTAGTCAAGAATGACGGGCCCTTGGGTGAGGCGGTGCTCACCTTCAATCCCAGTGCCCCCTTCCTCCCAGCTCTCTGGAGGCAGCACCAGGCGGATCTCTGCGAAGCTGTGACAACCTGTTCTACATATCCAATTCCAGATCTGCCAAAACTACTAAGACTGGGGACCATACGCCCTCATATACCAACGTGTGATGACCCCAGAGTGTGATGGGGAAGGAGTCTCCGTCTGCCGTGGCACTGGCCAGTCATCTTTAGAGTCATACCTCACTATGCGGGCTAGAAACAGCACCAGAACACCAAATATTACAAATTCCAAGCAACAATAATCATCCAACACTGGGAAGAAACTCAGAGCCCAGAGAATCTGGTGACAAGCCCAACAAGTACAAAAGGTACCAACAAGCATCTGGAGCAGAAACCGGGGTTCCTCGGTGCCAGACCCTGCACCATCTGTTCTGACACAGATTTACTATGGAGGCAGCACAATCCCACATTCCGAGATCTCACGGAACGACGTTTTCTGTCACGGCTGTTTTCTCTATCTACTCGAATCTCCTTAACTCAGATTGACATCGTGGCTTTCCGTGCTGTGTCATTACACAAGTCTGAGGTTTCTGAGGTTAGGGTCTGAAGAACTTTTCAACCTCTGACTCAAACGAGTTCTGTTTCCCCTAGACACAGAGCTTACTACTGAATCTCATTTCCATGAGAAAAACAAAGGCGGTAGTGATTCATGCCTCAAACGCTAGGCTTTATCATTTAAAAAACAATGCCAATGCCTATGCCTCTTCCTGATTGCAAAGTGACACAAGACTACTGCTCAAAATGATTTGTAATGTGGTCTGAACATTGCGTCTTGTTGCCCAACCATCACCAATCACTCCTATCAAGAACATTGCGTCTTCTTGCCCAACCATCACTAACCACACCAGTCACTCCTATCAAGAATTTCAGGGTTTTCTCAGGGGTCGTCATACACACACACACACACACACACACACAATGTGTATATATATGTATACACACATATATATGTATGTATATATATTTGCATAATTTTATGCATGTCTTCTCTGCTTATTCCAATAGGACAAATGTCTGGTTGGAAACAACCAAGTAAAATGCTTGTGCACTTTTACGACCTGATTTTGACAGAAATTTCCATTTCAGAAAGGTTGTCCGGAGCCAGGAGCAAAGCAGGAGAGGTTTGGCCTGTGCTCTTTGCCTACACAATCAGTACCGTTTTCAAAGTTTGCAGGGAAACAAGAAGATACGGTTACCTGTGTCTTCACTCCTATTTCTTTATCCATAGAGGTTGTGTGCTTTTCAGAGGTGTGCTGGCCATGTTCTGTGTATGTGTCGCTCTCTCTGCCAGTCACCTGTGTGTATGTAAACTGAATATACATATCCTATGCCTATTTTTTTTTAAAAAGATTTATTTATTTATTATGTAGACAGTGTTCTGGGGCACAAGATCTCATTACAGATGGTTGTGAGCCACCATGTGGTTGCTAGGAATTGAACTCAGGACCTCTGGAAGAGTAGTCAGTGCTCTTAACCTCTGAGCCACCTATGCCCATTTTTTAATGTTTTATTTAGTTATCTGTAAGAGCTCTTTATAAAACAAGGATATTAAATTTTTGACTATGAAACATGGAACAAATTCTTTCAGAATCACTTCTAATTGTATGGCAATTTAGAGTAATAAGGCTTTTTTTTTTCTTTTACATTTTCACCAGCGTAGAAATAAGTCATGCCATCTGCTGGTAAAAAAGCAGAATAGTTGGTATCTACTTATGTGTCTAACGTAGTATGTGTATCCGTGCTTTTCCCATGCCCATTAATTTATATTAGATACCAAAGATGAACAGCTAATTTAGGGTTTTAATGGCATTCTGGAAGTGTGCATACCTCTATGACTACGGATCTTCAATCACATTCAAATATTAAGGCTACTTTAGTTGGTCAGGAGAGGGGAAGGAAAGACTTCGGGATGTTAGACACGAAGGGGAGAGCTAAATTCTAATCCCTATTATGACTACTTCTGGGGTGAACTTTTGACATAGTTAAGCCCTGTTTAAAGGAATCACACTAACTCAAACTCTGAATTTTCTGAGACAAATGAGGAAAGGAGCCTTTAGCAGCTTTAAATGAGATTTTTTTTTAAAACCAATGCTTGCAGATGGCATAGGAGAAGCTGCTGCCATCTTATTCTGGATGAAGATGATCTTACCAGCTAAAGAGCATAAGGCTTTCATGGGATTCAAGCAGAAAATACAACTTAATGCAAGCCTCACACTCAACACGAACGGTGGTTCTGGTTTAGCGGCTACAAGGCTCTTGTTTACTGGGAGTGTCCCTTGTGAGCAGATCTAGGAAAAGCAGCGTGTTCAAAGGCCCTGTGGAAACCGGCTCTGCCAAGACATCAGCTGACTACAGGAAGAGGACCAATTGGTCGCTGATTGCACTCGGATGCATGCAGATCCACAGCTGAGCCCCAGAGCCAGCACTGACCTGTCAGGACAGCCAGCAATCAGGCAGCTACTCTCTTTACAGGAAGCAGCCCTAAGTGCACTCAACTGATCTTTAGGGACTGGAGTTCTGATGGAAACCAAAACACAAACTATCCCAAGAAGCCCTTCAATTTAGTGCCATGGACACAGCCCTCAGTAGCAGGGAGAGGCACTTGATCCTCAGGTAGCAGACACACAAATCTGAACTTCCCTATAACTGGAAATGAGCAAACACAGCTACTCTCAACCGAGCACAGAGATTTTTAACAATAAAACTAATGTGGGTAACTCGATAATGTAGCTCAGTGGTACAAGCATGGAGTCCCGGAGTCAACCCTCAGTACTGAAAACGATTAACTTTGATTCTGGGGGAGAAAAAAATAGCAAGTTCCAGACAAAATTTTCCCCATTGAGATTGTTAGCTTGGCAAAATGAGAAAATAAAAATGAAGATTGCAGTTCATTTTTTTAAATATCCAGGGGTATGTGGAGATGCACACCTATAATCCCAGAGCTCTGGAGGCAGGGGCAGAGAGAGGGAGAGTCAGGCCAGGTTGGGCAGCATAGCAAGACTTTGTCTCAAAGGCAAAAAATACAAAGAAAAAACGTTGAAAACCAAGCCTGGACACGCCCTGATCAGGAAGCTCGTCTGGCCAGCAACTGAGTAAATGGAACAAAACTGCAGGCCAGGCTGGCTTGGAGCAGGGTCTGGCAGAAGGCGGGAGTAAATGATCTCGAAAAGCAACTGAGACTATTGCCCTCTTCCCACCATCCAGGCTACGGCAGACTCAACATTATCCCAGAGACCCAAGCCAGGGAGGAGTCAGATGATGGCCATTTTGAGAGCTTGGAGGGGCCATGAGTGGGGTAGCAGGGAAGATGACCCTACCGTCCCTTCAGCAACCTGGAAGAGGAGGATGTGGCCATCTCCAGACAGTAATTTCAGCTCTCCAGAGCAAGTAATGACTACTTGTCTGCCACGGTCTTACAGTGGTGACAAGGTAGGAAAGCTATCTTGTATTCCAAGGGACCCAAGGAGTACCAACCATCCGAGCGGAAGCAACGTTGTATCAACCAAGAAGAAAGTTCGGGGAAAATCCAGATGAGAGCCCACGTCTGAAGTCAGATTTGTTAAACCCCAACTCTGCATGAAGTAATTACAGAGCTGGTACACAGCTGTGGGCATCTCCCGTCTTCCCATACAGGGGCAGCATGACAGGTGACCTTGAGAGTACAGTGTTTCTAGAAGCCTCAAACTGGGCATGGCACACCCTTGGGTCTTTCCAAACTAAGAGCCACCCTAGACCTTACAGAACTGCAACGGAAGACTTTCGGTCAAATTAATATCACACCACTCATATAAACAAAGGCAGCTAGAGAAACACCTGGAATAAAGGAGGGTGGGGAGAAGTAGCTCACCAGCCACCCCTCCAGACAGAACAAGAAGAGGAACGGGCAAGTGGGCGATGTGTATGCAGTGTCATTCTTGGTAAGGAAATCTGACCTGCACCCAAAAAAACTAAATGCTAAGAAGGGTCTGGCTTTACAAATACAGAGGCCTGAGCGAGATCATCTAGGCGAGTAAGTCACTGTGGACCTCTTCCTTTCAATGCTTTGGAAAAGGTTTTTTAAAACGAAGGTTTCCAAACAAACGAAACCCCCTGTGATTGCAAAGGCTCTCTAATGCAGGCGGCCCTGGATCTCAGAGTCCCTGTGTCTTCTCCACAGGGAGAGGGGCTAGACAGGCTGGATTTGTTCCCTCGCCTGATTCTGCAAAAGCCTTGCAGAAGTGGGGGAGGAAGGCAGGAGAGGGGCCTCTAAAGAGAAGTGGCATCTTTTCAGAACGCTAGCCTGTTATCTGAAAGGAAATGATCATAGGAGGTGAAAATAACCTCTGATAATCACCAGACTCAGCCTGTGGGGTGTAGCTACTGGGGCTGGTCAACACCACTGCACAGGGGAGCAGGGCAGCTTGCTTAGCTGTCCAGGGTCACACAGCTAATCGAAAGCCAGGCTCTACTGGAACCTGACTTTTCCAACTTAGACCTATCTGACTGCTCGGAACAAGAAAACGACTCCTCTTCCCCCACATTGGAAAATGATTTTCTTCTCATTTTTTAAAATCTATTTGATGTTATTTATTTTCCCCCAAGTCTATGTTTACTGTTGTTGGACGTGAAAATTGTTGACAAACGCCAATCTGGGCACAGAGACTCTGACACCTGACCCTGGCTTATTTGTTTGGACGAGAAGGGAATGAAGAGCTCTACCCAGAAACATAACAAATAAGGCCTCAAAGACATCCTCCATCAATGCCAATCGTGAAAAACACCAACATTTCAGAGGCGGATGGGACCAGCTGCCTGCGTCCCCTTTCCACCCCCGTGCCTTCGCTTTTCAGAGCCATTTTTCTGCAGCAGGGCCTAGGGCCATTGTGGGTTTTGAGAAGGACACTCTGCTTTTGTAAGGCAAGGAGGCGATTTCCCAGGCACGCTTTGTGTGCCCGCGCTTTCACTAATTGATAGGCGGAGCTGCGGTCATCTCTGTTCCTGTGGTCTGTGTGTGTGTGTGTGTGTGTGTGTGCGCGCGCGCGCGCGCGCGCGCACGCGCACACACACACGTGCTCGTGCACAAGATAAAGTGCACACTTTTCCAAGTTTTGATTGATTTTTTTTTTCTCTCCTTTTTAAAAACTTCTATGAAGTACGACAATAGCCATCGGTAGCAAGATTTATTAAAACCAAATTCTTAGTGGAAATGAAAAAAAAACTCGTCAGTAGAATTTCTCTGCCCATGCTAATCCCCTGTTTGACATGCAATGACATCATCCTACAGGGAGGGTGGGTGTGCACAGAAGACAATGGAATGTCTGCTATAATTACAGGGCTTACTATGCAGGATCAGGGAGGTGACTGAGCAGCCGGCAAGCCCTTCTCACCGGGCCTTCCTGGCGAATACAATGGGACACAGTACCACAGTGCGGGTGGGCGGGGTCTGGCCCTGGCAACACTGAAAGGAGCAGAAATCAAAGGACTGCACTGACCAGCCTTCATTTTCTGATGAAAAAAACATCTCCAAGAGACCGCTGAAGTAAAGCTGCATCCCCCCACCACTGAGACAAGATGAACTGCAGCCTCACAGAAGGCAACGTGTGCACATAAAACATCAACAGACACGCAAACACAGGAAAGCACTTTTCAAAGCATTGCCATGCTGTACACTCACAACACTGAATATCTACTCCGCGCTTGGCATGAGGACATTGTGCTGATTTATATGAAGCAATTAACCTTACCAGAGGATACTGTTTTCCTTTGTAAAAATAACATTTATACGTTCCCTTTAAAAACATAGGTTTTACCAGGTGGTGGTAGCAAATGCCTTTAATCCTAGCACTCAGGAGTCAGAGGCAGGTGGGTCTCTTTGAATCAGCATGGTGAACAGAGAGAGAGAGTTCCAGGGCAGCCAAGGCAACACAAAGAAACCCTGCCTCAGAAAAAAAAAAAGGTTTTAGCAGGGTGGTGATGGGGTATGCCTTTAATCCCAGCACTTGGAAGGCAGAGGCAGACAGATCTCTTGAGTTCAAGGCCAGCCTGCTCTACAAGAGCTAGTTCAAGGACAGGCTCCAAAGCTACAGAGAAACCTTGTCTTGAAAAACCAATTTAAAAAAAAAAAGAAGAGCCGGGCGGTGGTGGCGCACACCTTTAATCCCAGCACTCTGGGAGGCAGAGGCAGGCGGATCTCTGTGAGTTCGAGGCCAGCCTGGTCTACAAGAGCTAGTTCCAGGACAGGCTCTAAAAAAGCTGCAGAGAAACCCTGTCTCGAAAAAACAAAAAAAGAAAAAAGCAAAAAAAAGAAAAGAAAAAGAAAAAGAAAAAAAGAAAACGGGTTTTGAAGTGTATCAAAAATGGCAAGACAGTAGCTAGCACATTCTCTAACGATGAGGAATTCTTAAAGAAGCCAGTGGGATGACACGCCAGCAGACTTGAACAGTCTAATGTGCTTTGTCCAGATTTATGCATTTTCAAGCAATTCATAAACAGCAACTTCTAGACTGACACTAAGAGCAAATGTGACACTCCTGTTGGTAGGGACCGGGGCGACGGGCATTGTTAGGAAGACAGAGATCTCAGTTTCAACCCATGAAGGACACTGATGAGACAAAGAGAGGTGAAAAGGCTTGACTCTAGAGATCTTCGGGCTGATAATGGGAGGAAATGATAAACTCAAAGCAACCACTTATACGAGTGTTGCTATAAACCTCTTCGCAGTGGCCAACGGGACAGCGAGTTTGAGCAGAGTCAAGAGGAAGCAGCTTTCCTAACATTTCCTAGCATTTCCCCGAAGGGTTAAAAGCGCCACTCATCACTAGAGATATTTCCCTGTTAAGAACGTGAATCCAAAAACCTGAAAGACAGAAGACAACATGCATGGTGAAATACTTGTTTACAGTTCAAAATATCTGCATATCACTTAGAAAAAAAGAATACCATGCCAGAGTTCAACCTAGTGCCACGCGCCTGTGGTCCCAGCACTGGGGAGGAAGGCGGAGAGAATCAGTGGGAGTGAAAGGCCAGCCGGGTGTATGTGGTGAGACTTGCCTCAGAAGAACAAAACACAAACAAAAAGAGGATGCTCTGCTAATTACCGCGGAGCCGTCAACCTCACGACAGCACGTTTCAATAAATGAAAACAAATGAAATGAATGAAAACAAAATATGTACGTAACTCACTCTCGCAATTACGGCTTTTGGATTAACTTCAAAGATTAGGGCACAGCGACAGCTTTGAGTGGCAGATGCCCACAAACAGACTCTATTATACAATGACTGCTTCAGCTTAGGCTGAGTTGAAGTGGGTGACGTGGGGACAGGCAAGAATATGCTCTATTTCGAATTTATGGGTCTTTGAAAAATTAGTGAAAACACACGACCAACGACAAACATTGCCCACGATGATAAAATTAAAACGATTTCACCTAAGGAAAAAAGTAACAGGTCACAGGTAACGTTCATGGATCGGTTAGTATGATCTCACCATTCCCACCCTTCCTATGGCCTGTAGCCTCTGCATATGCATGCATCCTCAGTAGGACAGGATCATCGGGAAGGAAACTGAGGCACAGAGATCTGAAACATGATGTGGAGCTTGCATTTGAACCTGGGTACTCCAGCACCAAGTGTTCCGTCGGACTCAAGGAGGCTAGACAGGCTTGGAGTTTAGTCCGTCACTCCTGTCCTCAAATCTAGCCTGCAAGTCACACTTCAGCAGAAACTAGTAGCCATTTCGTGAGGCTTCTCCTGCCCTTAAGAACCAGACAGAGCTGGGGATAGAGGAGGCTGCTGTGGGCATGGCAACCTGAGCTGAGCTGAGTGGCATTTCAGGAAAAGTCCCTGTAAGGGGAGGCAGCATTTGGGTGAAAACTCAGGACTCTAGTGGGATACAGTGAGATTGCCCAAGGAGGCTGTGCATGTGTTGAGCCTAAACAGACATTTCCATGTCCAGGGAGAGGACAAACAGAACTCAAAATGGAACCTTTGGAAAAGGTCTATAGTACAAGATAAAAATGAGGATTGGCCTGAGAGTTGGTGGAAAACTTTATCTCAAAAAATGACTTTCTCTAAGGAACAAAGTGAAGTTCTGGGAAAATAACTGGTATCCATATATATATATGGCAGACATCTATGAAATGATGGAGAACCATCCAAGTAGGATGAGTCATGAAGCAAGGAAGCAGCAGGATGCTGACCTACGCAAAGCAAACAGTGGAGATAACCGGCCTGGCAGAGACTGGACCAGCACCACCTCCTAAGCATCCTGTAAGCAAATGCAGGCAAGAAGATGCAAAGTAACTTATTCACAAGAGCACAAATCTACTTAGCAGAGATGGTTAAAGCCAAGGTTATCTGTCCCAGCCCCACCTATCTATCTGCTAAGGGCTCTCTGCCTACTGCTCTTAGCGGCTGGCTATTTGCCATCTGCCTCTGTCAAGTCTCTGAAAGCTGATAGTTTGTAAATAAATATCCTCCTACACCTTAGTGTTATAAAGGAAATCTATAACGAAGAAATTGCATATAATGTGAGCAATGACTGCTTATTTTCATTTTGTAATATAGCGTCTTTTCTGTTCTGTAAGGTGATGCTAGTTTCTTGAGCCTGTGACACCTCATGACTCCTCCTTGTGCCCTTGTAGGCCTAGTTCTTAACATTACCCTAAGGCTCTTTAACCTAAAGCCTCTTTGTCTCCATGGTTAAGAGATAACCGCATTCTTTCTTTCTTACAAGTTTGCTGCAACTGGGAAAAAGAGCCACATCTTATTTAGAATCATGCAAGATTTTTGCTCTGAAATCTGTTCTGGGATTAATTTAAGTTCTCTGTTCCTTTTTTGTATTCAAAGTATGTTTTTGTTTATTTCTTTTCTTTCTTTCTTCTGGAATTGTAAATTGGAATTTTCTGTCATTTTTGTTACTAACTAGTTTCAAATTTGTCAGGAGCCTACTTACCAGGCATAGAAAATCCATTTGCTGGGTATAGTTGGCCAGCAGTGAAGATTCTAAGGATAGAATCCTATTTCGAGATGACCCCATGGAGTGAGTTACTTTGACGCATTATTTCATTTATATTTATATTTATTTATATGCTGGAATGATATTCCAAAGGCTCTAAATAGTCTCTGCTCTATGTATAAAACAAAACAAAAACAGACAGGGTATAATAGCATATCTAACTGACCACGAGGTAAAGCTTATTTAAAAAACAAACACTGACCTCATGCTAGGCGTCTAAAAATAACCCAGACCAATATTTGTAGAGGACATGGTTGTGATTGGAGAGTGGGGAGACATGCTCTTCAAAAAAAAAAAAATGAATGAGAGATGGAAACAGATGACATCAGAGGAGGGATGAGTGACATTTGCGAAGGCCTAATGGAAGAGCAAGAAACAACTGGGATGACAGGTGGGGCTGTCACTGTTTGCACCTGACATACTCCACCAGAAAACATTCCTCTCATAAGTAGGAGCGTATTCTAAAATCCCAACTAGAAGCATATTTTAGCAGACACATTAATCAGTGGTAGTTGATTATCATTACGAAGCATGATGTATTGCCACAGTAGTGTGTGCTACACGTTGACACAGCTGGCAGTACGGGTATTTACATCAGCGTGGATGGAAACCCAGAACATTTCATGTGATGTTATAGCATCCCTAAACAATAGGAGTTTCCTAGCTCTGTTGTGACCTTATGGAACCACACACACACACACACACACACACACACACACACACAAAATGATTCACAAACACCTAAGTAGCTGCAAAATGTAGCCTTAAGATTGCAATTTAAAGGTATTTTGGGCAATAAGCATTTTAAAATAATTTAATTTTTCATTCGTTTTAGATTAGTGGTTCTCAGCTGGTGGGTCGAGACCCCTTTGGGGTGTGTATCAGATATCCTGAATATCAGATATTTACATTATGATCATAACAGTAGCAAAATTACAGTTATGAAGTAGCAACCATGAGGGACTGTACTAAGGGGTGGCAGCATTAGGTAGGTCGAGAACTATGTTGTGGGTCCTGGCTGGTTTTGTGTTGAGTGGCTTCTTAAAGGATCACAAAATGGAGAAAACAACTACGTGCTTTTAATATTGTGCTTTCATAGAGAAGGCATGCGTGAAGGAGGAGGGCATGGCTGAGACTTGGTGAACGTGCCTAGGGACATGGGTCAGAACAACACGGATGCACCACACTGGGGCACATTCTGAACATGGGTCAGAACAGCACGGACGCAACACACGGGGGCACATCCTTCAAACTCTGTGAGTTTCAAGCTAAGTAAAAGACAGATATGGTCTCCTCTCCACCCACCCATCCCCTCGGCAACAGTTTTGGGTTCTTCTGCATCATGCAGAACCAGTGTTTCCTCAGAAGCAGTATCAGATCCAGAGAGAGCCGAAGCTCACACTGAGACAATCACATTAGTGCTGTAGTGGCCGTTCACTAAAGCCAAGCCACTTGCCATGTGGTAGAATTAGCACCGAGACTCACACTGAGGTTCTGAAGGCACCTGGGGAAGGATAAGCAGGTTGGTCTGAGCCTGGATTCCAAACTGGAAGCAAGGTGTGTTCTCCCCTCGTGTGAGGAGGGCATCCTTTGGCCCGTGTTTCCAATAAATGACAATATTTGTTTAAAGGGTGAACCAAAGAAGAGAAAGGTAGAGAAATCTGTCCTTGTCTCCTCTCTCTGTCTCTCTCTGTGTCTCTCTCTGTTTCTCTCTGTCTCTCTGTTTCTGTCTCTCTCTCTCTCTCTCTCTCAAATCATCCTAGAAAGGAGAAGAAATAATGAATTTCCAAATTCATATTTACTACAAATAGTTTAAATATATTTAGCATGCTATCTATGGTTTTCTGTGTACACACAAAAATGTTATTTAGAAGTAAATAAGTAAATTAAAATAAACTTTTAGAAAAAGGGATCAGATTAGAGATGGGACAAATTGAACCAGCACCTTAAAGGTCTCAGTTGTAAGCTGGGCGTGGTGGTGCATGCCTTTAATGCCAGCACTCACTTGGGAAGCATTGGCAAGTAGATCTCAGAGTTTGAGGACAGCCTGGTTTACAGAGTTCCAAGACAGTCAGAGCTAAGCAGGAAAACTCTGTCTCAAAAAAGTCAAAACAAACAACAAACAAACAAACAAACAAATAAATAAATAAATAAATAAGGTCTCAAATGTCAATAGCCAGTCATAAGTCACATTACCATAAAATAATCACTTTTCCATTTGGCTAATCATGGCTTTCTGGTGATAATCACCTGAATGCACATTGTTGGTAATAATCTGATTTGAGCATGGCTCCCCAAGGGTATTCATATCTGCATGTCCTGACTTGTTAAATTATGCTATGCTAATTGATGGTTCGCATGACAAGACATGCATAGCTGGTCATGAGCATTAAAATGCAGGCCGTTCTCAATTATGTACAACGGACGAAGTGCCTGGGACTTCGGACACACTCAAACTACGGTCAGTTCCCAAGTTGATGTGTCGCAGTCCTTCAGCCCCTTTCCAAACCCTTGTAAACAAGTCGCTAGTCTGAGGTGCAAAGCAGCCCCGAGCGCCAACGTGCAAGTTCTCCTTCTAAGGGGAGAAGACAATGAAGTTATTTCCGATTTGGCATCGTGTAGATAAAACACCCACTATCTGACTTCTGAAATACTTTGCACACAGGTGTCCGCCATTGTTCTGGTTTGCACTTTCTACAAAGAGAGATAGGAAATGACAAGGGCCAAGAGTCTCCATCCTGGGAAGTCAATGTTCTGAGCATGTCAAGGCTGTGGCTCTTTCCTGCTTGACAGTCCTAGTAGAGGGGACAGGCAGATTTTCTCAATAAATTGTTTTTCCTAGGCTTCTTAAACTTAGTTTTAAAAACATTAAACTGTAGAGAGGACAAGCATTTCAATGTATAGAGGTCTGATTTCAATGCTGAGGCATTGTGGTAGCATTCATGGTGCCCTGTGTTAAAGGGCCAGGAAGTGGGCTCAGCAATCAGCTCCACCTTTTGACAAACTGTGTTCTGCAGATGCTGGATCCACAGTGGAAGGGACAGGCCAAACTTATGCTTCAATAAAACTGAAGCAGTTATTCAGAGTAGCTTATGCAGCTACAAAAAATAAAAAAACAAACAAACAAAAAACAAGCAGGGAAAGCTTGCCACAGAATCCCGCCTTATTTGTTTGTTTGTTTGTTTGTTTGTTTATCACCCGACTGTGCTGCAGGTCATTTGCATGGACCTAATGGAGTTTAAACCCCCTCTATTTTCAGGAAAGGATACAGCAACCTTCCAGAAAGCTTCAGGGCTGACAGGAGATAAGATAGGCTCCTTTGCAGCTAGGGCTGCTGCCCAGGGTCAGGCTTTTAGGAGGAAGGGAGCAGGCCCAACCTGCTTTCCCAGACAAAGGAGCAGGCCCTTTCCGAGGTGAGGTGTCCACTCTAGCTTCAGGGCAGTGAACCGGCTAATTCACATTTATTTCCAAGGAACTCCACTCTGTCACAACCACCCCTCATGTCTCAGTCTGGAAACTAAGCAGCTACGTCCAGCCAGAGTTTGTGTCATTTCAGAGGTCATGAATCCTTCAAAACGCTATTTCCATCCGTGAACTGAAGGACTTGGCTCTAAAACAAAGTTCCAAACTAGGAAATACTTGAGTTTGGGTTCCAAATTTCCCAGACCACAAAGAGATGTTAACATCTATGTCTCAAATCGCATAGAGCATATATTTTTGTTTGAAGCATATTCTATGCACACGTACTTTTAAAAGCATATCCTCAATTTAAAGAATTTGTAGGGCTCTCTCACAAATTTCTGATTTGTACACATTGTAAACTTAGTTGTCTTGTTTATGAAAATAATTACAACCAACTCCCAGGCTAGGATTTATCAGTAAGTTGTCTAGGTCTTACTATGCCTGCAGGATTCCAAACTGAATTGTGCTTTCTGCCCATGTTTTTAATTTTAATGACATACTGCCTGACAATGGGCAGTGTCTCAAAAGACAAACCACAAAACATAAGGAGCTTGTCTCCTTCCCAGTGGATCGGAATAAAACTGCTTCTCCCCCACAACTCACTCTCTCTCTCTCTCTCTCTCTCTCTCTCTCTCTCTCTCTCTCTCTCTCTCCTCTCTCTCCTTTCTCCTCTCTCTCTTTCACACACACACACACAGACACACACACAGACATACACACGCACACACACGCAAGCACGTGTGCATGTGCACTATATTAAACAAGTTACACAATGCTTGAACACCTTGTAAGGCCCATGGAGCATCACACAAAAATCCTTTTCCGACTGAACTGCAACACCAAAATTCTGAATTTTGCACTGAGAAACGACTTGGGATTCTAGTTGTGAAAAAGTCCCTCCTTATCTAAGCAGGCCTCCAGTGTAATTAACAAGAGGTTTGCACAGGTGTTCCGCAGGCCCCTATCTTCCAGGTGCTACAGACTACAAGATGGCTGCAGAGCTGTTCGTCCCTCGTGATGGTGTTGTTCACGGGCAGCAGGGTGTATCAACCCATCTTTAATCTTTTGCTATCAGATTTTTTGTTTGTTTGTTTGCTTGCTTGCTTGTTTGTTTTGTTTTGCCAAACATGATCTTTTTTTTTTTTTTTTTTTTTTTTTTTGCTGAATTTCAGGAACGGGAAAGCAACACCACAGGCGGCTCAGCTACTCCTACTCCCCGTGAGGCTCCCACAGGAATCTGTGAATTCGGGCCAGAGGCTACTCAGTGACTGCTCTTGCGACTACCGAAACCCCACCTTATTAAGGAGAGTCTGGCTTAAGGCAAAGGGCCGGGGGAGGGGCTTTCCTCCTAGACAAGCAAGGTCGTCCCTGGGATTCTGTATTTCATCCCAGTCCCTGCAAACCGGGTGGGAGCAAACTCCACTTGAGTCTTTTACACTGAGGTCTGGTGCTTGCTTTTAATCACATACTTCTCCTCTCAAATCACATATGGAGTCTCCTGTTTCATTTTCTGTGGGCATTCATCTCACTACGCCTAAGCAAAGGCAGTCCTTTAAGCCCTGGATGAGTTGATTAAAGTCACGTTATTTTTGTCTTGTTTGTGTTAGCTGCCCAGGCCCTGCAGTTCACTTTTAAGGTGAATCCCCAGGCGGGGGCACTTCTTACTTTCCCACACGTCTCCGGGACCAAGGAAACATGACTTCACACAACAGCATGTGTGTTACCTCAGACCGCAGGGAGAAAACAAAAGCGGTGAACCGTGGAGTGTGATGTTTGAAGATACCCGAGAGTTGCCGAGGTAGCAGTTAATTAGTCTTGGGTTGCTGCTGGGGGCGGAGCGCTGGTACCTGGCAACCTTTGTCAACAGGACTAGACCCAGGTTTGAACGATCAAACCACAGGGCTTGTTCGGCTTTCCACCTTCGCTCCTGATTTTTAGGAATTAGAGTAAATCATCCCCCCTTGCCACCCCATACACAATTTGAAAATTGAGAAAGCGCTTTCTTTGTCAAACAGCGCTGTTTTAAAGGAATGGATGGTGTCTTTTTCTAACTAAATTATGAACGGTGGGGCTTCTCCCACATTTTCTTTCACACTCCTTTGTTTACTAATGAGTACTCAATATTATTTGCCTGAGTTTGAGACACAATCAGTCTTCTCTGCCATTCTCTCTGGCAGTATTACCACAAACGCAGAACGCACAAATGTGGCCCACAAAGACCCCAAAGATGGCCGTGAGCAAGTACAGAACTGGGGCTGCCTGGCCGTCCACGACTGTTGTGTGCTTTTAAAACCCGGGTAAAATCATGGGCACTTTAGTCCCTGAAAGGGAAGAAAAGGGCATGGAGGTCACCCGCAATGCCACCCTTGGTGAGCAGTGACAGCAGCTGCTCTGGGCTGCACTTAGCTGGACTTAATGGACAGTTATTGGTGTTCCCTAACACAGTTCCTGAGCCCAGGCAGCCCACTTCCTGCCACCTCCCTACCTAGGCCGGTCTGTATGGAGCACTTCCACAGTGGCCATTAGGAGCCCTTGAGAGCCATTACTGTCAGCAGACTAAAACACCCTTTCTACTCAGGCTTAAAAAAAAAAGTGAGATGTATAGTTATTTCTAGGTGGTCTCAATGAGGCATCATTAACTCCCCGCGGAAGGAAGGCGCCTGAGCACAGCAAGGACACGGTGTTTTTTCCTTCATGTTGGCCACACCTGTACTGAAGGAGGGAACCACCTAGTGTGTTGGGATGTGGGTGAAAAGAGCCCCCGAAATGTCAAAGCTGAGAGGAACGCAGATCTCGCAGGAACTGAGTCTTGTGCTATACGCTCCGCCAGATTCTGAAGAGCTTGGCTCTTGAGCGGTTTTGGAAATTGCAGGCTATCATCTGCAGTCTGAACCCTGAGTCTGAAGGGAAACAGGAGGGCAGGAGCAGGTAGGAGGGAGGGGTACTAAACACACAGCCCTCCCAGAGAGTGGGCTGGGCAGGCTTGAGCAGGAGGGCCCGGGAGGGGGGAGGGGACGGGCGGAACCTAGGGCTTTGCTTTAAAATAACTCTTTCCCTGGCAGGCACCATTTACTTCTGTGAGTATTAAACAGAAGTCCAGTTATTCCATGAAAAATAAGACTTGTCATTTTAATATCAGAGTTCTTCCTGTCATCTTGGACAATGACATAATGAAAAAGAACGAGGAAGCCAAGGGAGCATGGGGACAGGGACCCTGCCCTGTCTCTGTACCTAGGACAAAGGAAGCAGCAGGGTGAAGCCTTGGCTTTCAGGAGGTCACAGGTTCCCTGAGCGATAAGTCTGTCCTTTGAATGCAATGGGAACATGTATTTGTGTGCTTCGTTGCTTCAAGGCTGAGAGCAAGGCTGACAATATACCCACAACTCACCATCGCGGAGCAGTGGGTGGACTGTGAGCACACACCACCAAGCCATCACCCTACATAACGCCTAAACAAACAGGACTGGACTCAGAAACACGGCAAGCACATCTGAAAGAAATGCCGTTATCTTTCCTGTGACCGCGCAGGCAAATGTTCATGAGACCTCGACTCATTCATGTGAAAGGAAGGAAGGGACTCGCCTGCCTGAAACTGCAAAGCTGGGTTTTAATTCCCTACCCACACCAGGCTCCGGAAAGGATATATTCAGCAGTCACTGAGCACAAACCTAGAAACGCTCACCTGCAGGCTGTTTGTGTTTCCTCCTCTAACAGGAAAGACATGAGTCCTTAAACAGAACGGCCCAGGGACCCATCACAACCGTAGAAGGCTTTTGTAAACGTGATCTAGTAGCTAGCCGTGATAAAAGTAGGCCCAGAGTGTAAATACGCCAAGGTTGTACTATTTACTCAGCTGAGTGAGAAAATAAACCACAGGAAATCCAAGATTCTTCAGCTTGGCAGAGACTCTAGCCGCTGGTGTGCTGGAGAGAGAAGAGGAAACGGTGGTGGGAAGGAAAGGATGAGGTGGGGACGGGTGGGTCAACTGCAGTAAGGGAGACAGCTAGGGCTCTCCCCAACATCACCACCCTTGTTTCCCGTGTGGTAGGCCATGTTGCAAACGGTCTAACCTCGGCTCTACTCTTCAGGACTCTAGCACATTGCCTTCGTTTTGCTTTAGTGCCCAAAGGACTAAGCACTGCTGGGAATCTATCTGTGACTAATTCAGAGGCTCTTGCTGTCTCTACACCAAAGGAGCAGTGGCATGCCTTCGGAGAATGCCAAAGGCAACTGTTTCTGAGGAGCATTCGTATACCTTAAAAACTTTCACAGGAAGGAAGACAGCCATATATCTGAACCTGGCATTTCCCACAGACATTTGGAATCACCACACAGAGAAGATGCACAGAATTTCTTTGTGAAGACGGGAGATGGCTACTCATTTATATTTCCGTTCCCAGAAGAAAGGTCTCAATGTGCTTATACACATTAACTCAACTGATCTTCACAGAAATTCTATAAAGTAGAGTGAGGTAATCCAAACCCAGAAAGACAAACATGGTATGTGCTCACTCATAAGTGGATATTAGACGTAAATCAAAGGATAGCCAGCCTATAGTCCACGACCACAGAGAAGCTAGGTAACAAGGAGAGCCCTAAGAGAGACATACATGGATCCCCCTGGGGAGGGGAAATAGACAGGATCTCCGGAGAAAATTGGGAACATAGTGTGTGTGGAGGGGATGTAAGAAGAGGGGGAGGGAAAGAGGGGTGAGGGGAGGAGAACATAAGGGAATGGGATGGTTGACATGGGGGAAGGACAGAGAGGGAGAACAAGGAAAGAGATATCTTGATTGGGGCTAGCAAGAAACCTGGCCTAGAGAAAGTCCCAGGAATCCACAAGACTGACCCCAACCCTAAGCAATAATGGAGTAGATGCCTGAACTGGCCTTCCTCTATAATTAGATTGATGACTACCGTAATTGTCATCATAGAACCTACACCCAGAAACTGACGGAAGCAGAGGCAGAGATCCACAGCTAAGCACTGGACTGAGCTCCCAGAGTCCAGTCAAAGAGAGGGAGGAGCAATAATATGAGCACAGGGGTCAAGACCCACAGAAACACCTGACCTGAGCAAGTGGGAGCTCACTGACTCTGGACCGACAATGGGGGACGCTGCATAGGACCGAACTAGGCCCTCTGAATGTGGGTGACAGTTCTGTCACTTGGGCAGTATGTGGGAACACTGGCAGTGGGACCAGGATTTATCCCTAGTGCATGAACTGGCTTTTTGTAGCTCATTGCCTATGGATGGATTCCTTGCTCAGTCTAGATATAGGGGGGAAGGGCCTTGGTCCTGCCTCAAAGTGTTGTGACAGACTTTGTTGACTCCCCATGGGAAGCCTCACCTTCTCTGAGGAGTGGACGGGAGGAGTGGAGTGGGTGGAAGGTGGGGGAGCAGGAGGAGGAAAGGGAGTGGGAACTGGGATTGGTATATAAAATGAGAAAAGACTGTTTTAAATAAAATTTTAAAAATTCGGAAAGCAAGTTAGAGAAAATTTCAAGTTCCTATCAACAACCATTAAAAAAAAAACCCTCTCTGAAGTAGAAGTAAGCATTCTGGCTTACTTGCCAGGAGAGTGAGAAGCGAAACGAATGTCCAAGGTCATTCAGAAAACAATCCATGACAGGGCTAAGAACAAATGTGGGGAGCTGGCTCGAGAACCTGTAACTGTTACATTGTGCTGATGGCAAGGAACTGGGCTATCAAAAAAATTAACTATGTTAAAGAACAGATAAAAAGGGACAAAGGGCAAGAAAAGAGAAAACTAAATGAAATGGTGGTGCCCTTTTCCTTTGTTTGGGGAATGACTTTCTTCCTTTCTTTTCTTCCTCCCTCCCTCCCTCCCTTCCCCCCTCTCTTTCTTTCTTCCTTCCTTTCTTCCTTCCTTCCTTCCTTCCTTCCTTCCTTCCTTCCTTCCTTTCTCCCTCCCTCCCCCTTTCTTTCTTCTTTTTTGTATGAAAGGGGAGTCTCCCCATCCCAACCATGGGATACTTCCCATGCCCTCAGGAGATAACCTCCCCTGTAACTATATGCACCAAGGTCTACAGTTAAACCTGGGAAAGAAACAGTAGAAATGGAAGTGAACAGAATTCTATGCATCAGGGCAAGCCTGAGCTCCTGTAGAAAGTCTTGCTGATTCTTACTCCTGGAGACCTGCAACAATGACTCAAACCCAACATCATTAAGGCACAAAAATCATATGTACACAAACAACAGCTTTATGATAGCGTGGGGACTCAGAAATGACATGTTTCTCTATGCTGCAAAGACTCAGCTGCTGAGCTGTCTCTTGAGTCAAAGACAAGGCTGTTCTTTCAGGACCATTGTGCCGACTAGTCCAGTTCTCACATGGCCAGAAAGCTTCAGACAGGGAAAGTCCACAGGGAATGGCCTTGGTACACAGCATAGGTGTGCTCAGAGATGTGAGCCAATTCCACACTTGGCTGGTTTGAAACACTGGTGTAGACTTCAGTGGCTGACCAGCGCCAAAATTATATAGTCTGCCAATGCTATAGGACATCAAGACCTCTGCACTGACGTTCTGAAGGAGTCACACTATGCCAGTCCACCCAGTGTACAGAAGGCCACTTACATCCCAGGTCTCAAATGACAATTCAGACTGATTTTGAGTGAGACAGTGATTGACTCCCCAAAGCCACAGTACAAAGTCTAAAGTAGTATGAGAGCGAGGGCCTCATTCCACCCACATGGTTTGCCCTTTGCAATTAAGGCAACCACCAAATTTTCATATATAACTTCTGACTCTTAAAAACAATAAAGGAAATAACAATCAACATAAATGTGCAATGGACCTGACTTCCACAAGACCCTTTGTCTACAGGGCCACAAATTGTAACATATATCTTACTGTAAGGCTGGTAGGTAAAAACTCACCAAACCAAATCAACCAACCAACAAACAACAACGAAATTTTTTTGTGGGGTGTTGATGTTATGAATCAGTGTTTCTCTCTATACCCTCGGCTGTCCTGGAACTAGCTCTTGTAGACCAGGCTGGCCTCAAACTCACAGAGATCCACCTGCCACTACCTCCAGGGTGCTGGGACTCTAAATGAGGAGGCTCAACTGATCCCGCTGTGCCTGAGAAACAAAGCTCGGCTTTCAGTGAGTCTCCAGTGTGTGGGGAAGAGGCCACTAGACGTGAATGCACCTAGAACCAGACTAAACTTCTCCAGGGTCTTCAGGAAGCTTCGCTAAAGGTTTCCTTGAGCTCAAAGTAAGGATCGTCTTGATCTCTCCAGCCACCCAATCTGTGTTCTTGCCCCTTCATCTCCTTCTGCAACATACCTGAGATTCAATATGAATTGAGCTTTATCATGGACAGATTTTAGGCTTTAAATTAAAAATTTTTAGATTTGTGGTAAAGGATGCAAAGGCCCTAAAACCCAGATCTCCAAAAATCTTAGACTTTTCTGGTGCCAAACATTTTAATAAAGAATATTTAACCTGTATTAGAGTCTTGGTTAGAACACTTCATGCCGCCACAGGAGCACCATGCCTTGGCTTTGCTCAGTGGGAAGCTGGAACACTGAGGGACAGTCCTAATATTAACTCATTCTGCAGCTGGCCAGAATGCTAAGGGCACTGTGCTGACACTGCTAGATAGGTGACCTGTTATAGCAGGTGACAGCAGGAGGGAGAAGGGGCAGGGTATGTCATAACATGGCAATCTGGAGAGCATTCCCTCTCTAGTCTCCAGGAGTAGTCCAAGCTAGACCTTTAGTCCGGAAAGCGTTAATTCTTCTGCAGTATTTGCAGTCTTTCATTTGGCAATACACATCTGTCGTCATATAAAGGCAATCCAAGTATGAACGTATACAATGAAAGCCACATGTTTATAAGAGAAAGAAGGAAGTCTTACAAAGCAGGAAGCCAGAAGAACCTACAGAGAATCAACAGGCGCTTGGCTTTTACTTGTTGAAACAAACGTACTTGTTGTCAAAGGGCACTCATCTCTTGTGAGATCGTTACAGAGATTTGCAAGACATAAAAATAAAACACAATAATGAGAAAATACCTTAAGCTATACCTAGCCTTCAGCAAAGTACTTGCTGATGGTCCCTAAACAGCGCCTTCCCCACCCCCACCCACCTTGCCCACCATATTCTCTATGTTTTTATTAACACATTCAGTTCTGTGTTTGAAAGCTGTAGTTCAGGGTCACTGGAATGTATGGGGCTTTATTCTAAGCTCAAATTCAAGAGGAAAAGCAGGGGACAGTCCCATGACTATATTACTGAGTTAAGAATGACTCACGAAGGCATTAATATTCCGCACAAGCGGTTTCAAATCTCAGTTACATGGGCTAATGGAATATGATCTAATCATCTCAGAAACTCCAACCTTCATTCCTGATGTTCTGTCAATGCCAATAAGAAATCAGAGCAGAGAAGCAGAGATAGAAAACTCTTGATGTTATGTAAGATTCAAATAATAGTCAAGAAATAAAATGTAGTATCATTTTTGACAGACACGCCTGGGTTTAGAAAGTCCCTGAGCCAGAAAACTGTTTTATAATGCCCCAGTGGGAGCAGCTGGGAGAAATGGAAGAAGAGATGAAGCTGCATAAACCATCACCCAAACCCAGAGACGTGGGCGAGGCACATCCTCATGGAGAGGACTGTCAGGGAACGGCTTCCTCTCTGCCCAATGTTTGTGTCCTTACCTTCGATTCTCTTACTGTGCTCTTTTTATTCTGAAAGAAAGGCCGTTTCTACAGCAGCTTGGATGAGCAGACTCTTCCCCACACTGAGGAAGATCTCTGAGCTGAAAAACATCTTTTGTGCCTGAAACGCCATGTGTCCCTTTTCTTTCTAGAGAAGGGAGCTGGAGGATCATAGGCGCATCTGATTTGTATTCTTGGCTTTGAGTAAAATTAATACTGAAGTAGTCTTGAGGTCAGAGACATCGAAACCAAAAAGGGAAATAGCCTGGACTTTGAAACCTCTCACCTAGAATCCACACCATAAATAACTCGCATGACAACCTCTTAAATTCTACTTCCTTAGGTTGTGGCTACTGGCTAAAGTCATTGACACAAACAGAATACAAAAAACCTCGAAGCAATGAGAGGAAGGTTGTTTGTTTTTCTCCCATGCTAGGCAAAGTTTCCCCAGACAATGTCATGCCCCTCATTCTTCCAAGTTCTAGGCTCACACTAACAGAAGCCTCACCTGGAACTTCAGGAGAGAATCGTGCAGAGTGTCGAGATACAAAAAGTTTGAGTTCTTGGTCCAAGTTGCATTCAATCAGGTTTGTGTCCCATGATCGGATTCCTGTGGAGGAAAAGGGAGATAGTTGGCAAGCTTCCAGGGAGGCATCTCTGAGTGAGTTTGGAGAACATTCCTACAAAGATTTCTCAGGCCTTTTTCTAGAGAGTTCCTTGGCTAGCAGTGGGTGCCCACAAATGGAGAAGGGGAGGTCCCTCCACTGAGACACACAAGGAGGGAGACCTGATGGAGGGGCTGAGGTTCTACCCTTCATAAAATGGAGATGCAGCGCTGCTGGAGGCTGGAAAGAAGAGTTATCAGGGAAATGGCAGGCTGGAGGAAAGAGCGAACGGGCAGAAGATGCCAGTTCTGGCTAAAAGGCTGCAGACAGCATCAGCTTCTTCAGGATCCGGGACTGGGAGGCCAGTGTCAGATGAACCATTCAATGGCAGCCACCATTCAAGCCCAGGCCTCTGGTTTCCAAAGAATGCTCTTGCAGTGTGTTTGTGTGGTTTCTTCTTTACTCATTTCTCGCATTAGTTTGCTAATCATGTGATCTTTAATAAGCATGATTTGGCCTAGGATTCCTAGTGTGTTGTGCTAATTTTTTTTTAATCCAGAAGGAGAAAAAATAGAAAAGTGGCACCTTTTTACACTTGATAAGACTCTGATGGAATTGAGAGTAGGTATGAACGTCCTTGCATTGGCCTGGAAGGAACAATTAGGGGTCAGAGTAACCCACAATCAAGAATGAGAATGATTGTAGTTTCTGGTTCTGGTCACACCTCTGAAGTCTCTTCCTTACTTCCGGCTCCCCCTCCTCATCCCAAATGGGATGCCTTGGAGGGAAACACAGAGAGTACCAAGTCAGGAGTATACTGGACAAAAGCCAGGAAGAGCTGAGAACCCAAGAACCCGAGACAACATATGTGTATATCTGTTCATGTGTATGTGTCTTCACATGTATGTATCTTCACATATATGTGCTTAGACTTTCCCCCAACAGATTGTTCATGATAGAACCAGTCCACAGTACTAAGACTGTACACTGGTGTGAGTGTCCTCAACTGCCAGGGATCAATGTCTGAACCAACAAATATTTATTATCCAACTCCTAAAAGAGGAGCTCAAGCCCATAGGTATAACTCTGCAAGTAAACTATGTTTAACCAAATGGCCAATGACTGATTGATTGATTGATTGATTGGTATTTCTGCCATCAGCCCAGAGGGTTCAAATGGCAGTGCATGAAATCCACCTCTAAATCCTTAATGCCTATATTTACCAACATTTGCAATTGATTAAATGTTCTTATCTTAGGAATAATTATGTGCAATATACATAAAATAGATATATAACACATATATTAATTATATGTAATATCTTAGCTAAGATATATTATATTTTATCTTTTAAAAGATTGTGGAGCTCAGTTCACTGTACATGTAAAGGTATCTTCAAATTCATTCTCTCTCATTTTTGCTTTTTTTTTGTTTCTTTGTTTTGAGACAGGATCTTACTACTAAGCCAAACCAACCTCAAACTTACTCTATCTATTCCTGGCTGCCCTTGACATTGTAGTTCTGATACCTGAGCATCTAGATTGTTGGACAAAGACTGTCTCCATCAGAGGAAGATTTTTCAAGCAGCCGTGTGCCCCTTAGTTGGAGGCAGAGTCCTTCTCAAGAATAACAGGTGTTCAGATAAGAAAGGGTTAACATTCCCAAGGAGCATTCCTAAGGAGAAGCTAAATTATAAGGGACATTTTATGAGTCTCCCTGGAAACATTAAAGGCCTCAGTTTGCATTTGTGCTAATGGAATATTTAAATTTTAACAAGAAAGGCATGTTGAGAGTTTGTGGGTCTTTTTAGTGGAGCAATGATAAATGGCTTCTTTTTGTTCCCCGCGGCGCTTGACAGGTTGAGAGGTCTGAATTCATTAGAATATTTCACTTCAACATATACACTCTATACTAGCCCCGTGTGGAAAGCCATTGAGTTCCCGTCTGGGCGGCTAAATTGGGGCTGTTGACAGAGATCCACTTTGTCTTCTGGCTTGTCAAGCTGGGTCAATAAGTTAATAATGAGACATATGTATTAAAATCAAATTCATACTATTTTTCCATCTTTGTTCTAAGTAGCATCTAAATGGCTACATTATCGGAATAGCTGCATCTGGGGTTAGGCACCCGCTTGCTCCTGCACTGTTGTTTGTCATGTCCTCCTCGCCGCAGCACAAGTGATGTGACGCTCACTTTATATCCACTCATGGGTTTTACATTCCTAATTTGACAACAAAAAAAATGCTAAGCCTTAAGAAATCCATTGAGTTAATTTTTAAATTAAACCAGGAGACAGATGATAAAAAAAAATAACTTCCTGTGTGTAAACGCCCAAGGAAGTGAAAACTTCAGGGTTCTTTCTTTCGAGACAGCAATTTCCAGCCAAAGTATTTCTTAAACGACACGCAATCGTGGCTGCAGTTTATAAAATAAAGATTGCAACGGATGCCCTGGTTACTTTAGGGGGAAGTGAACATTTTTGGAGTCATATTGAATTCAGAAATAAAAGACTTACTAATGACTTGGCACCTTATGCTGAATAGTATTAATAAAGAGAAACCAATTCTTGATAAAGATTGGTTGCTTTTTACTAAGCTTTTAGAGCTCCCCTTTTTGCCTAACTGAGAGCCAAAGTTGGAGCCCCTGATGTTGATAAGCCCTTACCATGTTTTCCCTCTGGACTCCATAGTCAGAGGGGATGCCCGGGCGTCGGTGGGAGGTTCTGAAGAGATTGGGAAGTAGGGAACCCAAGCTACATTCCTGACCCTTTTTTTCCCTGATGATCCTCTATTTCTAAGGACAAACTCTTGATTGATGCTTTGATTATGTAGCAATAAGAGGACTTCACCCTGAGTGGATTACCCAGGGGCTAACAACTGGAGCCGCTGGAGGTAGTAAGCCTCTGCGTTTCAAATGCCAGGGCTCAAGGGACATCTGGCACTCGAGAATGCTCCTGGCTGCTCCAGGATCCTGGCCAGACCCAGGAAGCAAGTACTATCACTGTGTCCATCCCAGGTGAAGAGAAAGCATCTAAGCATCTTTTCTTTTCCGTTCTCTCACCCCATGCGGTAGCAGTGCACAAAGACGCCAACAGGCACGTGGTTCTTAACAGATGGAAAAAGAAGGAGAAGGGCATCTCAGAGGAAGGCGAGGCGGAGAAGGAAGACGAGCATCAGACCCTAGGTCTGCAGGCTGGATTGTGTCAAGTGTACTCTGATGATGGAGGAATTTGGGGTTTAATAAAACCAAAAAAGCTCCTCTCCTTTAATGGATGAAAACTGTATATTTCTAATAGAAGCAGCAGACCAAAGAAAGGAAAGTGAACGGATCACACAGTGCCTGCCAATACTCAGAGGTTCGATGTGGCAGTTCCTTGGGCCTTTCACAAGCTGTTTTCATCAATGGGTCCAATTTAATTGTTCCCTTTGAGAAAACAGCTTTGGATTATTTCCTGTGAATATCTGAATGGGTCAGCCTGTAACTCTATGATTCTGTTTGGAAAACGACACTAAAAGGTATAACCTGAACCTAGAACAGGAAATGTTAAGCGGCTCTTTAGAGAAGAGATTTCCCAGTTTTCTTTTGACCCAACCTTTGGTTTGCTGTTCTCTTTCCAAAACCTGTAATCTGATGTCCGACACATATTCACGTGTAATGCAAATGGCATCTTATAGACCGTCACTTCAAACCTCTCGCCGTGACAAACGCACTGTCTTCGATAGCATCTTACTACAGAAGCAAGCAGTGACTTTTAAGAATTTATTTCTTAACCTAAAAATTAAAAATTACTTTGAGAAGTAAGCTCTTAAGGAAGATGAACAGTAAAGCATCTATTTAATGACCTTCCACTTGGGGACTGATGGGCTTGTGTTTCAGCCTACATCACAGAGCCCTTGGTGGGTAACACCATTTAGGCAGCGCAAGCAAAAACCCATCTGCCTTCTGACTTTGGGAGTGCAAAGACGAATATAATAAATGTAACACATTCTAGAGTCTCTTTAACTCCCACTGTATATGGTTTTCACTCTTTTTTTGTTCTTGCTAGAAGAAAAGGAAAATTAAGCTCCAAAACGTTCCCAGGTTCTTCATTTTCTGGCCTACCATTTTGGACAGAACATAATGGGTAAAGCAGCATCGGGCTGTTACAATGTAACCAGCTCAACTCACATTTGAAGATCCAAGGCAGTGGATAGTACAGCTATCTGTCTTGCCATGAGAACATCTTATTTCCAATGTCACCTAGAGGGACAGTTGCCTTATAATAGCAACTAAAAGCATTAAACTGACACTTAGCATTTGTTAGGTGGTTTGGGTTCTTTAAAAAGAATGGCATGAATCAATGAAAAAAATCTTTGCACCAAGCTTTAAAATTCAGGTTGCTAGGTATTGTATAGAACCTAGATAATTAAAATATATCCAAACGCCAGCATTTTGCTAAACTTAAGGGTATCAGGCTAACTCCACATTGGGGCCAATTGGGAGGGGGCAAATGACTCCGCCGGTGGTGGCCACGATGGTTTGGAATCGAGTCCTGTATAATTACATCAGTGTAGCTGGACCAATGCAAGGAAGCACTGTTGTCTGAAGCTCTGGAGAAGAAACGATCAACCCTGACTTTGACTTTGTGCTTTTCGAACACAGCTGAGGAAATAAGACTGACCATTTTTCTCCCTTGGTCTCAAGAAGCACTTAGCATCCACACTGAGGTGTTTCAGGCCAATTGCTTTACTGTGTTATCTACTATCCCTCCGCAGGGGTCCAGACTTTTCCCCCTTTCCAGAGTGCCCTGGGTAATCAATCAGATGGCAAATATGCCCGTCTCCAGGGTCTCCAACTGCACGGTGCCTGAGTTTGGATGGGAAAGGAAGAGGAAATAAGAAAGGCTAACAGATGAGAAGCTGTTTTCCCAGCCTGCAGGCAGCTCACAATCAGAGCTGAGCCCCCTGGAGCAGCGCCATCTTGCTTCACATAATGTAGCCCGCAGTCACCAGCAACAATAGCAGTGGCATCGGAGTGACCTCTGGAGGAGGCCCAGCTGGGATCTGCCAGCTGAAGCAGCAGCGTGTCATGCCAAGGAAACCGAGCCTACCTCCCTGTTGCTAAGTCATCTCAGACTGTCTGAAAAGCTGGGAAGCAGGACTTTTACTTATCCTTGAAAGGCAGGGCCATGTGAGCTGCATCGGAGACCCCAGGACCCAGGAGAGCATTCTCCAGAGGCTGAGCAACATCTGTTACTACCCTGGAGGAAACCGTTGGGCTCACACACTTGGTTGATTCTTAATGAGATCGATATAACCATTTCAGGGATCCATGCAAAAAACCTGACCAAATTAGGGAATTGAAAATTAGAAAAGCATGGTGATTGCTAAGTGAACATTGGGGTTGGTGGGTGGAGTGGCTTCTGGGATGATAGTGATGGCTATTTCTCGTCTGGACAGCACAGGTGTGCCCAATCCATGAAAATTCAGTGAACTGCTAGCCTATGCTTTGTGCTTTTCCTCTCTCACTGATACTTTAAATTAAACTTTTTTTATGTTAGGAAGACAAATCTGGATTTTTTTTTTTTTTTTTAGCACTAAATGCTAGCCGTGCAAAGTGAAGTAAAGCTAGGAACGAGCATCACAAAATTCCTTGGCTGCCTATTTTCTCCTCCAACAGAAAGAGGCTTGAATAAACCACGGAGCGGAACACCTCAAGGATGATCAGCCCAGTAACAAAGCAGGAAGATAATTGTAGTGGGAAGGTGATGGCCGAGCGCCTCCCTGCACAGAGCGCTGCCCACAAGTGGATGGCAGTACAAAGACTGGGCCTGAAAACTGCCGGCCGAATCCTTCTCTGATGTTAGTCTGCCGCACTGCCATCTGACCTGGTCAAGGAAGGAGTGACGACGCTGCGGTACCGGTCCTCCTGTCACCGCTTGGCAACGTGACCTTGAGTCTGTCCCTCACTCTTTCTGCCTCTCTGGGTCCCTAACCTCTAAAAATGGGCGTAATGAGTCCTCTCCCGGCACCACAATGGGTGATCCTGAAAATTCTGGGAGTGAGAAGGCACTTCTTAATGTGTTATTCCCCAGCAATGCTACATAAAGAAAATGATTTTAAAACACCCAGCCATTAATTCCCACAATAGCCACACCCAAAGTCAGTACGCGTGAGTTTTTCCAAGGAGAAAAATGTGCAAATAAACTAAGTTTGAGAAGCAGATCAAAGGCTTATAGTCTGAAAACGAAGGATTACTGAGACATTCAGATAAAGCATTCCACTTCTAAAATCTCTTATTCTTGATTTTTTTTTCCGTATGAAAAATCATGACTGGCTTTCTGCTCACTTTTGTTTGTTTTGTTCTTTTTCTTTTTAGCTGTAAGGGAAAAATCTGTGCTTTAAAGTTAAACAAAAGAACCGGGTCTGCAACCCCAGTCCCCACCCTGCAGCCTTTTGTTCTGGGGACAAGTGGCTATTTCCAAATGCAGAGGCAGGTGACAAGCTTTTGTTTATTTATTTATTCATCTAAACCAAAATCATTTCGTCCTTCTTTTATTGGAGTGTGTGGGAGCGGGAAAGGAGGGCTGAGTGAACGCCCTTTGTCCGCCTCGGGCTGCCGTAGAGACCGCAGTGCGGACTGCACCACGCCCACCAGCCCGTGTCTCCTGACAGAAACGTTTCAGCACCACCCCGAGAGAATAGAGCGCTCAGGCTGGCGCTGTACCGGGACCTGGCGACCTCTGCCAGGGATGAAGGGAAGGGAAGGATGCGGAGTGGGGGCGGAATAAGGCAGAGGCCAGAGCTGCCCACCGGGGGAGGGGCGGCTGGGAAAGCAACAAAGCCGCTCACAGCCAAAGGTGGGCGCAAGGCCCCCCCGACCGCGCGAAGCTCGGGCAGAGCGAGCTCCGGGCCAGCCGGGGGCGCCGCAGTGCGGGGGCAGGTGCGACTGCCCGGTGCGGGCACTGCGGCAGGCCGGGTGGGGCTGAAGGGCGGGCCGATCGTTCCTCGCCCGAGACTGCGCCCTCCTGGACCCTCCCAGCCCCGCCCAGGGTTCCCCGGGAACCGCTATTCGGCCTCTGAAGAGCCCGCTCCTGGTGCGCGCAGCAGCCCAGGAGCTGGCCCTACCCTGCCACCCCCTCCTCCCATTCAAGCTATGGTTCCTGAAGCTGAGACTTTTCAAAGAAGCCCACCCCACAACCTGGGGTCCCATTGTCCTTTCTGAAAGCTGAAGCCAGGACTTCAGGGGCAGGAGCGCAGCCAGGCTTCGTCTGGGAAGAGCGCAGACGGGTTAGTTAGGTTCCACGCCTGTGTCCTCGGGGGGTGGGGGGGGACCGGGCGTGGCACTAGGACTAGCCTAGTCATCCCAGAAAAAAAAAAAGGATCGGGAAGTTTTAAGCCAGAAAGGCCATTCTCCATTCTCAGAATGTGGCGTGTGTGTGTGTGTGTGTGTGTGTGTGTGTGTGTGTGTGTGTTTGTGTCAGGGGCGGGTGGCACGAGGTAGCTATGATGAGGACGATTCCCATGCGGGCCTTGGCACATGGTATTTCGACCCCAGGTTTTCGGGTAAGGGGAAGAGGGTCCCAGCCTTTGACTAGGGCGGAGGGGGCGTGAAAAGAGAGGTTCTGAAAAACAAGGTCCACCCCACCCTTTCTCCGCCTGCGGTTGCGGTTTTATTATGGCCACCGCTCCTCTGACACCTGCATTTTACTGAGCACGAGAGGAGGTAGCCAAGTCGAAGGTGGCCGCAGACCCAGCCAGGTGACCCATTCCTCGGGGCTATTAAAGATTCTCTCTATGGGTCTCAAGTAGAATAATTTGGAAATTAGCTCGGAAAAAGGGTCCAGATGGAGTATGGGAGGTGGCCTGGAGAGGCGTGGGTGCGGGGCGCGCGGGAGAACAAGGTGGCCATCGCGCCCTGGGTGGGGTCGTTCTGGCGCATCTCCCTACGCACGTCCCTGGGGGCCCGCGGGACTGCTTACCCAGCTCGATGTTGCCGATGGCACGCCTCAGGTGCTCTTCGGTCACCGTCTCGCCGACCACCACCAGCAAGTAGAACTTGCTGTCTAGGAAGCGGTGCGACAGGCTGGGCGAGGTGGACGCCGCCGGGTTGGCGATGGTGCCCGATGGCTCCGGCTCGGTGGCTTCCACCACCACGGTCGCCATCGTGCCGGCTCTGCTAAAGCCTGGGCGAAGTGTTCCTCTCCCGCCGCTCCTCTGCTCTGCGGCAGGAGAAAAGATTATCTCCGAAGGTGCTGTCTCCGCTCCGCCCCCTGCGTCCCCCCCCTCCTCCCGGCGCGCGTCGCCTCCCCCCCCCCCTCCGCCCTCTCCCGGCTCGGAAGAGAGGAGCGGGGAGTGAGAGGCCGGGGAGGCGGTGCCGTTTATATGGAGACTAGGCTTGGAGCCTGGGAGGAGGAGGAGGAAGAGGAGGAGGAAAGGACCACCCGGCACATCCTCGTGGTGGCTGCCTCCACTCTCCAGCCCTTGGCCCAGGGCTGATGTCATCCGCAGCAAATCATTTCGCCGGCGGCCCGGAAGCTGAAGGGACGAGGTGTGTGGACAATGGTCTGGGCAGGGCCAGGAGACAGGCTCTAAGGAACCCAAAGAACTCTGCTCTAGCCCTGAGGGTTGTCCGCACCACTGCCGTTACAGACACACACCTTCCTTGCTCCAAACCGTCAACCTTCCTATAACGGAGAGTGGGGATGACTTCCTGTTTCAGAGTGAGAGTATGCCCCGAGTCCCGAGTGCACATCAGGCCTGTGCCTGTGTCCCATCCACCATGGAAGTCGGGATTTGAGTACCTGCAACAGTCACAGTGGGCGCTGGGGGTACCCCACTCAAGAAGGCTGGAACCTGTCTTTTTGACCTTGTAGATTTAGAAAGGCGTATTTGTCTTTTTTTTTTTTTTTTCCTTAAACAGGAATATTTATCCCCTTCACTTAAAGGGTACTTTGCAAGCCCTAAACCTAATTTGTTCCGACTTTGGAGTCTAATCTAGAAAGACTAATGCTGAAAAAGAACTGGCCTTTGGTGCTCATGGGAAATGAATGAGGGGGAGGCGGACCTATTATGTTAGATACAGATTTCTTTTTTTAATATGCTGAACAGATAGCATCAGACATAACAAAGGATAGAGAAGATACTGTCTCTGCCCAGCAGGGTTACAGTGACTATAATGTGCTTTTCAGTTCCTTGGGGATACACAGGCAGAATTATTTTGTGTGACAATGATGTCTTTTAAGATACACATAGCTTTGGGAGTTTTTATTGCCTTTGTCTATATTTAGAAGAACTCATAATAATGTTTCTAAAGGCCACCATATACATCCATCTCTCACAAATCTAATGAATAGGTTTCTGTCTTAGGACAGGAGGGGAGGGCAGACACAGCATCATCATAAAAAGAGTATTAGGGAAGCAAGTTAGATGGAAGTAGGAGTAGTCAATACCCTTGATACTGGAGTGTCTACTAGTTTTAAAATGCCAGCTAGAACTGCTGAAGCTCAGCTGGTAGAATGCATGCCCATGCAAGCATCATGACCACTGGGTAGTGTAGTCCCAGCACTCAGGCTGTGTAGGCAAGGAGAGTCAGAAATTCAAGGTTATCCTCAGCTACTGATGAGTTCAAGATCAGTCTGGGATGCATAAGACCCTGTCTAAAAGCAAAACAAAACAATAAAACACCCATTGTAAGATTTTTCAAAACACCCCAGTGTCTTCAGTGTTCTTGGTCAATACTTACTAGTTAGATGCCTTTTGCCCTATTTCTTTCTTGAAGCCTGGATAGGCTATCCGGTGGGCAGTCAAGACTATGCTAGTCTGGTCAATGGAGACAAAAGAGAATGTGTGACTAGGACATTAGGGGTCTGCAACAAGCTTGCTGCAGAGATTTGGCCACCAGTGAACAGAAACCATATATTTCTGTGGGAAGCCGATGGATATTTGGTGAAGACAGACAGTTACTCTTAACTAAGGGCAGTGGGGTGGTCCATGGTGAGGGTGAGGAGGTGAAGAACATCTTCCCAGAGGTCAGCAATAGGAATGACTTCATCTGCTGAGTTACCTCCATTCCTCTAAACTATATTACTCCTGTGTGTATAAGAGTGTTTATGTTATCGCAAAGTCCTGTGGGAAACTGTTTGGTGATAGGAAGATTTATTTCTGCTCACAGGTTCCTAAGTTTCTGGCCTTGGTCTGTTACTTCCATTTCTTTGGGCCTGAGGTAAGGCAGAACACTGGGGAGCGGGGGTTGGGGAGTGTGTAATGGAAGGGCTGCTCACCTCCCTGCAGCCAGGAAGCAGAGACACTGCTTCTCCTTTTTTCCATCTGTGTCCAGCCTAAGGGATGGTGCTGCCCACTCATCCTATTGGTGAACCCTCTCTGGAAACCCCCAACAGGCACACCTAAAGGTGTGTTTTACTAAGAGCCTAGTTGTCTCTCGACCCAATCAAATTAATAATCAAGTTAATATCAGTACTCTTTTACCTCGTTGATTTCACCTAAATTTATTGGGGGAAAAAGTCTGTTTCTTTGTACATGGAAACACTAATATCACAAATGCATAAGGAGGTAGCCCTCAAAATATACAGATTGAAAATAAGATACTAATTAAAATTTTGCTATACACTGTTACTGTTTGCTTAAGATTGAGCCTGAAGTATATACTATCTCAGACAAAAACAGAGCAGTGTTGAAACATACTAACACATGAGAATTGTTCCATATGTTGCAATAGAATGTTGAATGAGGAGTACAACAGGAGGTCAATAAGATGACCCTGTGGGTAAAGGATTTGTTGCCAAACCTGGGAAACTAGTTAAATTCAGTCCCCAGGATTTACACAATAAAAGGAGAGAGCAGACTACCATAAATGTCCTCTGGCCTCCACACACACACACACACACACACACACACACACATTAATCAATCAATCAATCAATCAATCAATTAATTAATTATTTTAAAAAGTGCAACCGCTATAGTGGTTTGTACAACAAAGCATGACCACCAACCACTCCAGTCTTCACCCACACTTGCAAACCAGAGACGTGATGGCAGAACACAGACTGGCAATGGGTACAAACTGCCAGTTTATACCTCTGTGACTTCAGGCAAGTAACTTGGCTCCTTTTTTATGTTCAGCCCCTTTGTTGCGAAAGTGGAACAAATCGGAACTTTGTGACTGTGTTAGGGGAGAGTGAGCGATAGAGACTTCAGAAGCTCTTAACCCAGTGGATGGAGCACAATAAGCAGTCAAGGTCTGGATGATTTAATGCCATCCCCACCCCCATCTGCTTAGGCAAGGGAGTGAAAGTAGCTTTACAAAGTGTATAGGTGACTCCTCCACCAATACTTCCTGGAGAAAAGAAATAAAACTCAACACATTCAGCCACTCTTCTAACCTAGAAAAGTCCCCATCCCCAAGAAAAAGGAGGCAGTTATAAAGACAAAGAAAGCTAACCTCTAAGGGAGCTGCCTGTATCACTAGCTACTTGGTGACCTCCCCCAAAGTGTCCAAAAAGCACTTCACACTGAGCATGCTCCACACACAAATCATCTTTACCTTCCAGACCTGAGCAATCATGTCTTCTATTCCACTGAACAGTAGCACCATCCATGCCACTGTGTAAGCCTGAGACCTCACAGACATCTTGGACTCTTCCCTGAACCTTTCTTAGCCGCCTGTTCAGCCAGCCAGCCCTGCGCGGAGTCTGGTCAGTTTCACCTTCACCTTCTAGATGCTTCCTCCGCAATCCACTTCTCTCTGTTATCACAGCCCTAGCCCTCACCGTTATGAGAGGTACTATATATAGGTTAAAAAAAAGTTCTGGAATAAAAGTTCCCCTTGTCCAAACATGTTGTCGATAAACCCATGGCTCAGAGTATATACTCTGCTACTTTTTCCCTGAGATCAAACTTTATTAGCTGTGTGACCTTGGGCAAGGTGCTCACACACTCTGTCCTGGTTTCTTCTTGTATGTAGTGGCAATGGCCACCAGCTTCTTGGCAGGGTGCTAATAGAGTTGTTCATTTGTTGCCATGCTGGGGGTGACATCCAGAGTTATGTAGGTGGTGGGCAGGCGTTCTCACCAGTTTAGGCCCCACCCCCACCCAAGAGGATAGTTTAAACAAGTGCTTAAAAGTATCTTGTATGTATGTAGTAAGCACTCATATATATAGGTTAACTGATGTTTTATTGCTATTTACCATTCAGTATGGACAATTTCAAACATGTATGAATTAGATAAGATCATGTAATAATATTATTGTTTAAGTCAAGGTCAGAATAAGTTTGGTGTATTTAAACTAACCAGTTGTTTGTTTGCTCGTTTTGAGACAGGGTCTTTCTACACAGCCCTGGCTGTTCTAGAACTCACTATGTAGACTAGGGTGGCCTTGAGCTCACAACAACCTGCCTGCCTCTACCTCTAGAGTGCTTGGATTAAAGGCATGCACCACCAGGCCCTGTTCCAAGCATTAATCTTTGCTCTGCGTGCCCCGACTCTTCTTGCTTTCCTTGTAATGTTCTTGTTGAAACACTTACCATCAAGAGTTTCATAAAGCCTGAATTTTGCTGGGTGTGTGAATGTTTTGTCAGTGACAACCTCTCTGTCTCCTGAAATGTCTGCATCCTAATAGGGAGATCTGAGAGCTTGATCAGAGCGCTGGGGGAGCACTACCCTACCATGAATGAGGCTCTGGATTGGATCCCTACAATCCTAGCTCTTGGGAGGTAGAAGAAAGAGACTCAGAAGGCCAAGGTCATCCGCAGCTATGCAAGTCAGAGGCCAGCCTGACCTTGTCTCTAAGTCATTTAGTTAATTAAAAGATTCGCCAGATTTGGGTTTTTGCAACTATACTTCATAGATGATAGTAGTTTCTTCGTATGATTTTTATGTCATTACCTAATCCATTATTTATTAAGAATTTGAAAATTCCAATATTTTATTATTTATTTGACAGCAAGAAGGCATCAATTAGAAGAATTCTTACCTTGTCAATTGGTTAACCTGAGATACAGTCTGTACAGGAAAACAAAAGACAAACACATGGCTCTTTGCTCATTTTCAACATCCATTCATCTACACCATTCTCCCAAAGTGACCGATATTTTTCTCTCACTGAGATCTAACATGGATCTGTTATTCACATTGATATTTTCATTTCCCTTCTTGGCCAGGAGTATGCAGAATACTTCCCACCTACCTCGTATTTATCCACAGAACCAGGATTTATATGGTTCTCTAAGAAATCGATATTACTTAAGTAAAAAATAGCATTGAGAGACCATAATCTTGACTGAAGGTCGCAACCATGTTGGTCATTGTTTCTAGATATTTTCAGTAAACACAAATGAAGGATTTTTTTTTCTCAGAATGAAATACACTATGGGTTGACAAGTAGTAACTCAGGTCAAGGCCACAGGGATTTTTCTTGTCCTTTGTCTTTGTTCCAGTTCTCAAAGACAAGGACAGGATTAGAGCAGAGAGTGGCTCATTTTCTCCGCCATACCCTCCAGTAGCTATGTAATAAAAATGCAACACTTTAGCCAACTATATGGTTACTAAAAGACCATTTAACTCTTTTTGCAATTACTTCTGTTCTTAGCTTGTATCACACTAGAAGACTAAAACTCTCAGTCACCAGGCACTGGGGATGGTGGTTCCTTTGCGCTCTCCATCACTGTGAGCACAGCACTGTTGGGACAGCAGCAAGATAGCAATAGCAACAGGATTACAGAAAACAGCTTGCCATGCCTTTTTGTAATTTCTTTCTCCAGTAGCTGTCTCCCCAAGGCATACAGCTTTATGCAGTCAAATTAATTAATTCCTTTTTATAGGATGATGCCATTAACTCAATGCATAGATTCATTGGTTTCATTTGTGGTATTTCTGAGTTGATTTTTAAATTTAATTTTGCCTTATAATTATGAATGTATGGTTTCAAGGTCAAAATTATGAGACTTTTTTTTATCAAGATGACTTCAGTCTCTACTTATACTCCCTCCATCATGCTCCCTGACTTTCCTTAGAAGCACACCCCATCCCCCACCCTCCACCCATTGCCTGAGCTTATTTAGTATTTCCTTTTAAAAAGACATATACGGGACTGAGGATGTAGCTCCTTGGCAGAGCTCACACTCAGCATGCAGTAGGCCCTGGGTTCAGTCCCCAGCACCAAAAAGAAACAGTAGACACATGCTACCTAATAATATATCCTGGCAAGAGCTCTATAATGATATAAATGTATAATCTTCATTCTTTTTTAATTGCTGCATGTTAGACCATTAAGTTTATCTATAACATATTGCTAGTGGACATTTGAGCTATTTCTAACTTGATTTATATTATAAAGAATACTTTTCTTAGTTACTTTTCTCCTTGCTGTGATGAAAGCAGCTTGAGGAAGGAAGAGCTTCGCGTTGGCTCACTGTTTGAAGTGTCTGGTCCCTCACTCTGGGGAAGGTGTGGCAAACAAGAGCAGCCCAGCCGTGGTGGCAAGAGCCTGAGCTAGCCCGCCTGTGTGTCGCAGTGAGGAAAGAAAGAGTAGGGATTGCTCAAACTCTGTTCCGCTTTTCTGTTTTCCTTTTTCTTCTGTTGTGGGACCCCCACCAGTGAGATGGTACTGTCCACATTCAAGGAAAGACCTGTTCCACTAAAACTCCACTAAAGTGCCCGTGGAGTCACACCAAAGATGTCATCAAAGGGATTCAGAGTCCTGTCAAGCTAACAGTGAAGATCGGGCACCGCAGTAGTTACACAGCATTGTTTTGTTCCTTGGTAACACCTGGGCCAACTGACAGGCTCCCACAAGTTTGTCTGACCCTCAGCCGGTTTGTGACTCACACCCCAGGGAGAATGATCTTACCAGATTGGTCACTTTACCTCAGTGTCCCACTTGAAGTCTCGTATTGTCTTCAGGATAAAGACCAAACTACTACTACTGCTGCTATTTCTCCTTCCTCCTCTTCTTCCTCCTCCACCTCTTCTTCTTCTGGTTTTGTTCCTTTTTTTTTCAGAGTCTTACTATGTGGCCCTGGCTATCATAACCCCCTACGTCTACTAGGCTGGTCTCAAACTCAGAGATCCACCTGTCTTTGCCTCCGGAGTGCTGGGATTGAAGGCCTGTGACACCATGCTCAGCCCAAGACCAAACTTCCTAACATGGCCTACAAGGCCCCTAGAAGAGTCTAGCCCTGCTTATTTCCCCTGGGCAATCCCTAACTCAGCTGACTCTTACCTTTCAGCCTCAGCCACAATAGCCCACGCTCAGCCTCTCCTTCCTCCTTATGTAGACTCTCCTCCCCTTCTTTCCCTGGCACCGACTAGGTCACTCTCCTAGTTAATATGGTCTAATCCTACAGATGGCACCTCAGCTGTCACTTCTGTGGGAAGGCCTCTCATCCTAATCTTTTTATAGGCACTGTGTCTCCAACCTCAGTTATCTTTGGTACTTATCATTGTAGCCTGCAGAAGTGATTCCTAAGATCTGTTTGTCCTCTCTATTAGGCTCTGTGTTCTATACACTGAAGGCCACGTCTTCCCTCCCAGTGCACTCGCGTGCACACACGTGCACACCAGCTCACTTCAGTATTTGTTGTGCCTCATATAGGTTCTGTGTACATTTAGTAGCTTAAAAGCCTCTCTGATGGCAAAATGATGGTCTCTGTGAGTTGTGTCTCTGTGAGAAGCATTTCGATTGCATGGCCTTGAGTTAAATGCCACCAACTTCCTAAGCACTTGGCAATGTGGGTTTTTGTCATTGCTTTGTGTTTTTAAGAAGGAATACAAAGTTGGGTGAAGAGGAAAATGAGGAAGGAACTGGGAAAACTTGGAAGAAGGAAAAGAATATTATCCAATATGTTTTGATGCAATTCTCAAAGAATAAATAAAAGCATCGTTTTAAGTTAAAATGATTCTAGCATGTACTTTAAGGCCACTTTTAGCTGTAAGGATGTAGCCTGTGTTTATTCAGCATTAATTTGCCTTGCCTTTCCACTTTCTAAGTTAACTATAGAAAACAGCAAAGTTTGGAAAGAAATAAGAAATTAGGGAGATGATTTATAATGTATAAGCTATTAGAGACAATTTTAATAGTACTATGTGCTGTGTCTTTGGTGGGGTACTGTTCTCTCAGGACCATTTAATTATTTCTGCAGAGCATTTCTGTAAATTCAGTGCTTGTAACCTCAGCTTCAGGGAAGTATCTTATACTCACCTCTGATCATGCTTGCTTGAGAAATTGCCTCTTCTTTTGGTAAAATACTGGGGGATGGGGTATATCACCTTAGGAGGCAACTGTGGAAAAAAAAACCCTTCTAGCTTCATGAACTGGTCCCTCCCATCACTCTTCAACAGCAAACGAATGAACAATATAAAACCCTGCAACTGGAGAGAGCACCAAGTGCAAGTTCCCCCACTGTTAGTCAGCAACTACGTGTGTCTGCATGTATGCATGTAAACATATATGTACTTTTACACACACATACAAGTTTATACACACATATACACAGCTCATCCCCCCAACTCAATACTACTTTACACATGGTTCTTCAAATAGCATTTTTCTCTTTTGACGCTCTCCTCAGATGTGTGAAGACTGACCTCGTTTTCAAACTTGTGCACAGGATCCCACATCTGAATTCACTCTTCACCGTTCGTTCATGCTTCCCCCTCTTGGCAACCCTCCAGCTGATGTGGTGGTGGCCATGTTTTTATGTGTGTTCGACTCTCTGGGCACAGATGACTGGAGTAGAGTAGATGGTCCGAGCGTGCTATCATGTGTGAACATGGGCTGCCTCCTGCCTAAGGACTCTCCCAAGAGAAGCCAGCGGCTGCTACTCTGGCTACATCATCACCTCTTCCCCCAGATCACAGTATGAGTTTCGGTGAGTTTTCCTCATAACAGAATTAAAAATCCAGGTGTGTGTGTGTGTGTGTGTGTGTGTGTAAGGGGAGGATTGGTTTTGTGTTTTTGAGACAGGGTTTCTCTCTGTAGCCCTGGCTGTCTTGGAACTTACTATGTACCAGGCTGACTTCGAATTCACAGAGATCTGCCTGCCTCTCTCCGGTGCTGGGATTAAAGAAGTGTGTGCTGCCACCTCCCAGCTAAAATTGAGAATCCCCCCCCACACACAAAGAATCTTTTAAATGACATTTCTCCTCCTATATCAACTAAGCACATGTGTTCTTTTTTTTTTTTTTTTTTTTGGTTTTTCGAGGCAGGGTTTCTCTGTGGCTTTGGAGCCTGTCCTGGAACTAGCTCTTGTAGACCAGGCTGGTCTCGAACTCACAGAGATCCACCTGCCTCTGCCTCCCGAGTGCTGGGATTAAAGGCGTGTGCCACCACCGCCCGGCTAGCACATGTGTTCTTAAATGGTTTTTTCCCCTTTAGGATTGTTAGCTTTTTGTGTTGTTACTGTTGTTTTATGTTTTTTTAAATTTCTTAATCTTTACCTGTGTGTATGTGTATCAGTGGCAGGAGGGGCTGAGTGTGTGCGCTGGTCCCAGGTATTGAACTCAGGTCGTCCGGCTTGGCAGCATCAGGCTGCTGAGCCATCTTGCTGGCTTGTTTTGTTTTTGTTTTTGAAACAGAGTTTGACACAAATTAGGCTGACTTAGAACTCACTACGTAGCAGAAGGTGACCTTGAACTCCTAGCTCTGCAGCAGCAGCAGCAGCTGCTGCCTTTCAAATGCTGATGTCACTGGCTTGCGCTGCCATGCTCCTCTGACGATGGGTTTTATTGTGGGGCTCTCAATACATCCAGATAAATAAGCTCTGTCATCGACATGTGCTGCAAATGTTTCCTCTCTGTGACAGGTTTTGAGGTTTTGATCCATTTCTGTCAACTTCGACCACATTAACCATTCCTTCCAAGGTCAGCCTACCTTATAAAGAAGAAATTTCTTCATTTATTAACTATTAGGATTTATCTTCTCCCAAACCTTAGCATTCTAATAATTTTACAGACATGTCAATTGAGAGAGTATCAGCAAAGGGTTATAAAGGAAGAAATATTTGAAATTGCCCTAGAAGAATATTTTTTTTTCTACCAGGCATAGAGAGAGGACAACCTCCATGAAGGGACAGCTTGTGCAACAACAGCTGGCAGGAACAAACACTCTGAGCTCACTCCTGAAAATAGCTGGCATTCCCTCCTTTCTTTTATATACGAAGCAATGGTGGTGTGCTCAACAAACTGTCCTGTGTCTTGCGGAGGGCTCTTCTCCACACGCCCTCATCCTCACGAGGGCAGGCATCCCTGTTGCTTTCAGCCAATGCAGAGAGTTCCTTTGTGTGTGCAAGCCTTCCTGCATCACGGCTGTCTTGATGACGACTCTTGTCATCAAAATAACAGTGCTACCGTTAGAAACTAATCAGATAATGCAAACAGCACTGCAGCTGATGTCGTTTCTCCTACGTTAGACGCTGGGGGGGGGGGGGTGGGGAGGCTTCAGAAATTGCTGAGTCAGGAGAAGCACATTTGTGCTATGGAAAGATGTTGAAAATTTGCCTCTACATTTTGTGCCAGTGTGTGCTCCACAAGTAACAAATGACTGCACTGCTCCCCACAATGTGAGGGGTTTGCTTGTTTGTTTTTCGAGACAGGGTTTCTCTGTAGCTTTGGAGCCTGTCCTAGAACTAGCTCTTGTAGACCAAGCTGCCACGCTGGCCTGGAACTCACAGAAATTGGCCTGCCTCTGCCTCCCGAGTGCTAGAATTAAAGGCGTGTACCACCACCACCTAGCCAATGTGAGAATTTTTAAACTTTATTTGTTCCAGTGTTAAAGACAATAAATGATATCTCTATGATTTTAGTAGTGTTGTCTGTGTGTGTGCACATGTGTGTGTGTGCGCACATGCGTGTGTGCTTGCTGGTGCAGTGTGCATGTGGATGGGAGGCCTGAGGCATCCCATGGCTTTCTTTGATCACTTTCCACTTTATGTTTTTGAGGCAGAGTCTCTCACAGACCCTGAAGCCCATCCATTTGGCTAGACTGCCTGGAGCTTCGGCTCCACTTGTCTGCTGGATCCCTGCCCCAGTGGGGGTTATGGGCACACTCCACCGCACCAGGCTTCTGACATGTTCTTGTGATCTGAACTCAGGTCTCTGTCTGCCACAGCCATCTCCCCAGCCCTGCTGCACTGTCACATAAGTGAGGCTGAGCGGGTTTTCATTTCAGTGAGCTGTGTGCTTTGTCCTTTACCTACATTTTGACGGATGACTCGTGTTTTTATTGATTTCTGTGTACTCTTTCTATATTAGGGGAGTTAGCCTTCTTGTGGTATGACTTGCAAATATTTTTCCCCAGGTTGGCATCTGTTGTTTTGACTATCTTGCAGATCTTACCATAGGGAATATCTTTATGCAGCTGTTTCATTTATGGCTTCTGGGTCCTCTATTGTACTTGGGCCTTAAAATGGCTTTGCAATTCTTAGATTGTACAAGAAGAATTTCCCCAGGTTTTGTCCAGTGCTTTGAAGACTTAAATATTTAATATTTTTGATTTATCCAGATAAGCTCAGATAGACTGAGATCTATCATTTGTTCCTAAGTTCCTTAGCGCTTTGCTGATGCAAGATTTTACAACATGGTGTAATCATTTTGGTATCTTCTCTCTCTCTCCTCCATTGACTTTGGGGTCTATGCGGGTGGGTGCTTTGGTTTTATGCTTTTATTCCCTCACTCACCTTGCCTTCTGCTCACTTCAACCCAGCCTGAGCTTCTGGAGTCAGCAACTGGGCAGCTTGGACTTGCTGCTCTCTGCTGCCAGGGAGGTAAAATTCCACCTGCGTTGGGATGAAGCTGGGGGCGTGCGGGGTGGGGGGGTGGTGCGTGTTGCTGAGATGAGACTGGGAAGTTCTCATCCAGTGCCTTTTCATTAAACTCTACCTCTTACCGCGTCCAAATGCCAAGTGAGTCATTCTGACACACCATGGGACCGCATGCCAAGAGGCAGAGAATTGTGTTGGAAATCGCCAAGCCTGCTTCTTCAGCTGGCCGTGCAGACAAGCAGCTGCCCTGCTCAGGGCAGAGCAATGGCCGTCCGTCCACCCTGTGTGCAGCTCCAGTGCAGTTCAAAGCTGCAGGTACAAATGTGGCTCCCTCTCCAGGGTACCAGCAGCCTGGGGACAGTCCCCCCAGTTCACAGTCAGGATGGGGCACTCTAGCTAAGGTAAGAGGTGTGCCTTGAGACTCTAAGGGAAGCATCTCGATGGCAGGAGGCCAGGGAGAAGTGCTAGTGTCCCCTGGAGAGCACGAATGCAGCAAGAACTCTGGTGATCTGTTCCCCCCGTAATGTCACCCCTCAGGAAGGTGGCCACACAGTTGAATCTTTCTCAAGAAAGTAACAGATGCACAGAAACATGGGGTCAGGCCTATCTACTCATGAAGCACTGACTACATTCCCATGGGGAGTCAGATATGAGGGCAGTTGCTGAGGACACAGGATATTTAACTACCTGACATTCTTTTTTTTTTTCTTTTCTTTTTCTTTTTTTTTTTTTTTTTTTTTTTTTTTGTTTTTCGAGACAGGGTTTCTCTGTAGCTTTTTTTAAAGCCTGTCCTGGAACTAGCTCTTGTAGACCAGGCTGGCCTCGAACTCACAGAGATCTGCCTGCCTCTGCCTCCCGAGTGCTGGGATTAAAGGCGTGCGCCACCACCGCCCAGCACTACCTGACATTCTTAACGTCTACTAAAAGATACAAGCCATGATGTCCACAGTGCCGGAACAGATCTTAGTTTTAGGAAAGTTTGACTGGTTCTGACCTTTGCTGCTTTAATTTTGTTGTTTGTTTGCAAATGACTTAAAATAAGATATGATAGATTTCCCTTTTTATGTACCTGTTGCTTTTTTCATTCTTTGTTCTAAGGAGCCATTAAAAACACAAGCATGATGTGGAAGACAGTCCAGCCAAGCGGCCCAGACGCAGACTTAGAGTTTGCAGGTACTGAGCTTATGCAGTGTTGTCTGTAGAGCCTTATATGCCTTCTGTAAGTGACATAGAAACCATTCCCAACTCTTCTGCTCCCCTTATTAATACTATGTATACTTTAAGACCAGAGTCGACTCTCAACCCTTTGTCATACATAAGTGCCTGTTCCGCAGAGATGTTTATGCAATCAGTACAAACTCATTCACCACATGCTACTTCCTGCAAATCCCCAGTGCCCGTGGTATAGCCATGTTCTTCCCGCTGGACCCTAGACAGTCTTCCCTCTTCAGCATCTCATCCCTCTCGGCACAACCCATTTCTCACTATGGGATGCAAGCTTCCAAATCCCCAGTCTAAGGGTGCCTCCCTTCTAGGGGAGGGGACATGCAGGGAATACACCTGGCTTTTGTGTTGCCATGACTGCAGCACCAAACAGAGACAGCTTCAGGGAAGAAGGTTCCATTTTAGCTCATGGTTTCAGGGGTCTTAAGTCCATCCCAGAGGGGAAGAAAAGGCGCAGTGTTCTGCTCATGGCTGTGGGGATGTGAAGCAGGGGCTGCTCATATCGCCGCTGAACAGGACGCAGGAAGCACAAAGGAGCCAGGGGCTGGACCACAGCCTTCAGAGTCCTTCCCAGGCGAACCGCTTTACCAGCTTGGCCCTGTCTCCAAAGGTTCCTTAGTCTTCTACACAGCACCGCCAGCTGGGGTCTGAAGCATTCAAAATATGAACACCTGGGGAAAATTTCAGATCCAAACCATAACGAGTGTGTGATGTTTCCAACTAATAGACAGTATGAATTCTCTCCTATATGGCAAGTGTTGTGCCAGCCACTGGGGCATCACTGTGACTTAACAAATGTGAAACCTGCTGTGGTTTCGTGAGCTCATGTCTCTTTGCTCTGAGTCTGCAAACAGGCATAAACATACAAGATGGTTTCCAAGGACAGTTTGTGAAATAATAGAACAAAGGGGTTGGCTTGTGTCGGGGGAGAAGGTGCTGGAGATCGTTTGGCCAAGGAAGACATTTGGGAAATGGACATTGGAATGACCCACTTGAAGAGTAGAAGCCAGCCACACTTCGGAGACTCTTCTAGATGAGGCTGGGAGGAGTCCAGGTTGGGCGTGTTTGGAGATGGACAGCTGAACTTGCGGGTGCCTTAATTTTCTGGTCTCTAAAATGGGTGAAAGCAGTGCTTACTCAAATGAGTATTGAAGGGCATTAACAAACACTTATGGTGCTTAGGACAGGGAATGGGGAGCTTAACTGCCCTCTGGGCTGATGCTGCGAGTGTCTTCTTTGTGTGTGGTGGGTCCAGTGCCCAGGGTCACCAAGTCTCCAGTGTAACTTCACGACGTGGTCTCCTCGGAGTGTCCATCTAGGCTTCCTGGCCTTTCCCCATCTCTCTCCTGTGCTCGGAAGCCCTTTGTAGGTTGCGGCTGTGGGAAGAGCATGCAGAGAACTATTTCCTCCCCAGCCCTGCAGATGCAGCCTAAGCAGCCAGCCAGTCTGTGTCGACTTGGTTCACTGGAGCCTGACCTATGCTATCAATCTGAAACCACCTTCGGTTTCTTACGGTTTCCATATGTGGCGCTTTCACTAAACCCGCTGCTCTCAGTAATCATAGAGTTTCCCCTTGAAATAACCCCAACTTATCCCCACTCGGTTTTGCTCCACCCCCATTTTTTGCCCACAGTGTTTTTCTTGCGTTTTGGGTGAGCTTTTCAACACAACAGAAATTCAGTCAGAAGGATTTGCTACTTTTCAGGACAGTTTCTACCCCACTAAATGCAAAAAGTATCCTTTATATCCATGATTTACTTGTATTCTAAATCAAACTAGATTTTAAAATGGGATCTGAGTGAACCTATTTATCTTGTCTGTCCAAAAAAACCCCGTAATAATACTAATTATTGTAACTGAAAACAGGACGAAAGGTTATTTGTCTGGGTATAGTGGTATAGCCTTAGACCAATCCAGTACTTAGGAGACTCAGATAGGATCAGGTGCTCAAGGCTAGCCTGGGCTAACTACCAAGCCTTAAAGTCCAGACCTCTGCCTGTCCCGTGAGTGCTTGTGTTTTGGGTCTCTATTGTCTGTGTGCGGTTTGTGTCAGATGATGTTTGCTGAGTGAATGTGTAAACTTTAAAAGAATAAAATCCTGCACCCGGGTATGTTATATCATTTAGGGCTTTAGGGACCCTGCTACCTAAGAATGGACAAGAAACAGTTTTGGATGTGGTAAAGTTGCTGCCCAGAGGAGCAGTGATTTCCAGGCACAGAGCTGGCCAGGGCTAATTCTTCCTTCTGTCATGACTTCTAGCCCGCCTGATTTATTGAACATCAGATACATGCTCACCGGGGAAATAATTCACTGCAGAAATGGTCGAAGCTATAAATACACAGCTGCTAATCAAACCCAGAGGAATCGAAGCCTAGCATGGGCTGAGCTGAGCCCCCACTGGAGAGCCAATCCGTTCATTAGAAACACTTATAAGATGGTAGGAAAGATGACTAAATCTGAGCTAATCACAGGTTTGGCATTTTCATAGAAATACTCCGTGTACAAGGCAAAGAGTTCACTGGTTTTATTAACCTCGTTACTCGTTGTGTTGAATTTACGAAAATCTAGAAAGTGGATAACAGTAATTAAGCTTGGGAATGCAACAAACCGGTGAACCTGTGAGCCTGCGGGCATGGGGCCAAGGGCTTTTAACCACCTGGCGGGGTGGTTTTCTGAAAAGAAAGAAGAAAGTAACAGGACAGGGGAGGGAGGAGGGGAAGCAAGGACAGGAAGGGAATGATTTGATTTGCTCCCAGCCTTGGCGTTAGTTATCCATCCTCACTCCTACGCCTATGCCTCTGCCTCTGTGCCGGGGACTGTTTGATTACATTGAAACATTTCAGCTGCCGGTTTCCTGGGTTCAGTGACAGGGCTGATGGACAGGAGCTGCCCTGGCCACTTAGCCCTTCCTCATTCTCTTCAGAGGCCCTCCAGGCTCCTCCTGCCAGAAAGCAAAGCAAACCAAACCTGAGAAGGCGGGGATGGGGAAAACCCACCTTAGGGCTTGGTCCACACTCTCTCCGGTTGTCTTTCTTGGAGTATATTGTAGGAGGCACCCATCCCCCAAGGATCCTCACCAAAGGAAGGTGTCTATCATCAATGTCCGGGGTGCGGAGGTACTGGCAGTATCTCTAAGCACAGGGAGGAGATGCCCCTTCTGTAGCAGAGCTGAAGTGGGGGAGGCGTTCTAGTTTTTTTTCTGGAGTGTCTTTTAAGTAGCTCGATTTTATCACAGCTTAGTGCAGTTCATCACTGTATGAGCATCCCCACCACAGCTGTGTGTGGAGGCTACTATAGCAGTAGAAGCTAGGAAGACACTCCCTACTTCCTAGAGTTGTGACCCAGTGTGCAGGAGCAGGCCTATGCATTGGAGTGGCAGAAGCAGCTCGGAGAAAATGCAATTTGAAGGCCTGAGGCAGCAAAGTCAACTTACTGTGAGTCTAAAAATGGCTTCCTTGAAGAAGCCCGTCTGACTTGGCCTGACTTAGCTGGGGAGCTCAAAGAGGGCTTGGAAAGCCTGGGAGCATCTGCAAGCATGCAATTCCAGAGGCCTGGACACAGGGACCTACGGAGGGGAGTAAGGGGGGGATCCCAGGTGGGTAGGCTCAGGATCACCATGACGCTTTCAGGCCACATGGAGAAAACTGGGCGAATTCTGTGGGCAGTGATTAGCCATGAACAGTTAGAGTAAGAAATGGTTACGGTGGCAGACATATTCCAAGTGTCCACCCCAACTGGGACACGGTAGAGGACAGGAAGGGAAAGCAGAGAGGCCACATACTATTTTAGCAGCCGTCACAGGAGGATGTTACTGAGGCTTTGACTTCAGGCTAGGTGGAAGGAGGTGATGACTGGTCAGTAACGCCTCTGGACAAAGCCCGACCTCGTTAGCATATGTGTTGGTTTTTTTCTCACCAATGGGCTCTTCCCATTGTGAGACAACAGGAAGCAGAGAGCCTGAGCCAGAAGCTTAGCCGGCCCTCACCCCTGGCCCTCTGTCTGCCAGCTAGGTCCACTCCCAAAAGGCTCCACAATCTCCCCAAACCTCTTATCAACAGGGTTTAACAGTCCAGGCGCACGATGCTAGGAGGGACAGTTTGTATTCAAACCTGCAGGACTCAGGAGGCCTCTGTCCATCTCTCCACTGTCTCTAAATCAGTGTCTCAGGCCTTCATCTCCCAGAAGCTGCTTGGAGCTCAAGTATGTCGAACTTTCCAAGCCTATGTATGCACTGTTGTTCCCCTTTGCTTTTGCCTGGTCATGATGATGATGATGATGATGATGATCATGATCATGATGATGGCTGATACATAGAGTACCAGATATGAGCCCGTCCCTGTTGCAAGTGTTTGTTCTTTCTCACTCTTTTCCTGAAGAAGCTTCAGGGTCTAAAGTGGTGCTGAGTTCATCTTCCACGAGAGGCTGGTACCATGCCTCAAGTTTAGATTTAAGATTGCAAGCTGGGGGTCGGGGGTGGCCCATGATAGTATTCGTAAGACACACACTTGTTTTATAATGATATTTTAGATTTTTAAATTTCATTTTACATTCCAACCACAGTTCTCCCTCTCACACCCCCACCCTGTCTTCCCCCAGCCCATTCCCCATCTACTCCTCCCAAAGGGTAATGGCTCCCATGGGGAGTCAACAAAGTCTGCCCCATTGAGGCAGGACTAAGTGCCTCTTCCCTGTATTAAGACTAAGCATGGAATCCCACCATAGGAAATGGGCTCTGACAAGCTACCTCATGCACCAGGGATAGAGCCTGATCCTACTGCCAAGTGCCCCTCAGATAGTCCAAGACACACCACTGTCTCCCGCATGCAGAGGGTCTAGTTTGGTCCCTCGGAGTCTCAATAGCTGTGGGTCTAGAGTTTATGAGTTCCCATGAGCTTGGTTCAGCTGTCTCTAGATTCTTTCATCATGATCTTGACCTCTCTTGCTCATCTCCTCTCTTTGACTGGATTCCCAGAGCCTGCCTGGTGCTTGGTTATGGCTCCTGCATCTGGTTCTATTAATTACTGGGTGAAGGCACTGTGATGACAGTTGGGGTGTTCACTAATCTGATTACAGGGGAGGGCTAGTTCAGGCACCCTCTCCACTATTGCTAGGAGTCTTAGCTGGGATCATCCTTGTGGATTCCTGGGAATTTCCCTAGTACCAGGTTTCTCCCTAACCCAAAAATGTCTCTCTCTATCAAGATATCTCTTTCATTGCTCTCCCACTCTGTTCATCCCCCAACTTGACCTCTTGGTTCCCTCATGTTCTCATCCCCCCTTCCCTCCCCTTTACTGCTCTCTGTCCTTGCCCCCAGTTTACCCAGGAGATCTCATCTAATTCCCCTTCCCAGGGCGATCCGTGCCTCTCTCTTAGGGTCCTCCTTGTTTCCTAGCTTCTCTGGTGCTGGAGGCACACATTTAATTGTAACTGAACATTATTATAAAGCTCTAAGACTGCTATTTTCTACCTCGGGTGCATGTTTCTGTATCTGTGTATTAGGAAAATTAAAACGATACTAACAATGACTAGGAAATGACTTCAGCATATTGTGCGTTCATAAAAGCAAGCTAATTTTGTTCACCACTGAATGTGTCCACAGCATATGAAGCAACTTCCTGGCACACAGAAGAGCATGATATAAATTTATTAGGTGACTCAGTGAATCCATGAATTAATGAAATGCCCGTGAAGGAATGCTGTTTTCCAAGTCATCGTCTTTACGCTTGCCTCTGCTCTTCTTCACACGGTCACCCCTGCCAAGATGACAGTCTTGCTTTCTCAATGTGTCCTTTCCTGCCCGTGCTTGGTCTTCATGGCAGGTCACAAAGGACACAGCAAGGTAAGAGAAATGAATCTAAATGCCGCTGCTTCCTTAGCATGCTGGTTGCCAGTCTTCCACTCAGGGTGCGATGGGACAGGTGAGTGCTCTCAAGAAAGATGTCGCCAAGGTCCAGGCTCCAGAGCAAGGCCATGGTAAACGAGAAAGAACTCCTCCACCATTTGTCTTCCCTTCTCGATGATGAAGGCAGTTCCAAGCATCTCAGAGCGTGCCGAGGACTGGAATTCAGGAGTCACCAGGCCTACCGTGACTTGGAGTTTGAGGACAAAGTCCCGAAGATCAATGGTCTTTACAATCTGAGAGTTTTCAGAGTTCATCTTCTTGCAGGTGGTAGTGAGGGGCAGGAACCAGCATGGCTAAGGTAGGTAGTTGGGTACAGCCATGTGGGTGAGGAGGCAGAAGACATGAATGGTCCTTAGAGATGGAACCAAGGCACATAGATAGCAGACTCTCCTGCTTGCTTTATGGACCTGAAGAGACACTGAATCTACATCCTTCAGGGACCAGAGTGTCACTCAGGAGGAACCGGCTCTGCTCACATATTATCTCCTCCAGGTTAAGGATTAGAATTACAGGGGAGGGGGAAGCCAATTAGTGACAGACAGGAAGAAATAAGACACCGATCAAATGGAAATAAAAACTGGGAAAAGAGAAGTAACTTCAAATGGATATTTCTTTACACAGGGAAAAAAAATGCAAGTTTTGTTATGGCACAAATGGATCCTTTTAGGAAAACAGAAAATTGAGATCAGCAAATGGAATAGCCGCTCAGAGAAAATTGGTTTTGTGTGTTACACAGTACCCTCCCTGACTTGGGAGTGTGGACTGTGTCTTTGTTCTTCTGTTTTTGAAAGTGGCACCATGCTTACACGCTGCTTGGGGGCCCAGAGTGGATGTAAATTTTGTGACTCTAAAGCTTTAAACGTTGGGAGTCTTTAAGAAAATATTTTAAGGTTATGAATGCAAACACACTAGGGAAGCGCTGTGCGAGTGGAGGGCTCTGGAATTCAAGCTTCATTACTGTGTTGTGCAGTAAATTCCTTTTCACACCCCAGTTTGGTTTATTCACTCATTTGTTCACTTGTTTTCTATTTGTGTATTAATACATAATAGACATCCGTCTACCGTTCCTACAAACTCCTTTCCCCTCTCATTTTCATAAGATAACATCTATAGTGGTATATTGTTTGTGCTTTAATAATTAAAGCTTTCCTGAAGATCAGAGGGCAAAGCAGCTACACTTGTCAGCCCTATAGGCCAAGGACTAGTGGCACACCTTTAATCCCAGGGCTTGGGGGACAGAGGCAGACAGAGCTCTGTGAGTTCGAGTCCACCCTGGGCTAGGCAAGATTGAATCTATTTAAAAGAGAAATGGAGCTCACACAGAGATGATTCCCAGCACTTGGGATCACCCACCTTTAATCCCAGAACTAGGGAGGTAGAGACAGGAGTGATGTAGCTGGATGGAGAGAGGAATATAAAGGGGAAGAGACAGGAATTCTTCCTGGGGATTTGTGGAGACAGGATCTCCCCGCTTTTGGTCTGAAGATTTGGCAAAGGTAAAAGGTCTCTCTAGAGCTTGGCTTCTTTGCTTTTCTGATCTTCAGGCTGAACCCCAATAACTGTCTCTGGGTTTTTACTATTTGTGTTATAGACATCTGAGAAATTAAAATTCAGTAAGCACACGTTAGGCACCTAGTGTGTACCTGGCATTGAATGAGGAGGTTGAGACACCCAGGCAAGTCCTCATCCAAACAGGAATACAGCAAATAAGCTGAATGGTGAACCCCAGGGAAGCTGGAACAAAGCCTCCAGTTCAATCACCTGCTTTCATTATGGATTTCAAAGGTGCTACCGCTAATCTGCATGCCTCATTAGTTCTGCTACCCAGAATACCTTCCATGTGTGGTCACTATGGAAACGAGGGCTTGTTTTTCAGGAACCTGGACGACGTCTTCTCTATGTATCTGAAACCAGTAGATTTCTTTTCTCTTTCTTTCTTTCTTTCTTTCTTTCTTTCTTTCTTTCTTTCTTTCTTTCTTTCTTTCTTTCCTTCCTTCCTTCCTTCCTTCCTTCCTTCCTTCCTTCTTTCTTTCTTTCTTTCTTTCTTTCTTTCTTCTTTCTCTCTCTCCCTCTCTCTCCCCCTCTCTCCCTCCATCCCTCTCTTCCTTCCTTCCTTCCTTCCTCTTTTTTTTTTTTTTTAATTTGCCCTTGGGAAGGAGTCTGTTGGATGTCCATTTCATTCTCAGATCCAGCTGACACCTGTTTTCTGAGCACGAGCCCTCTGAAGACCTGTGGAGTTTGACCGTATAAGCGCAGACAGTTGATTACTTCAGTTTATCCCAGTGACCATTGTTTTTTCTACTCCTGAGATCATCTTGTTTTTATCCCATAAATACCATTAAATCCTAGCCTCAGGGAGGTAGATTTGGGAGTCTGGGGTTCTTGGCTCCTTTAGATTTGTGCCTCTCAAATAAAACAGAACTTTTCTATTTTGCAAACTCCCCATTTCAGAGGTTGGGATACTGCATGACATGGACAACAAACGGACCTTGTTGGTACGAGAAGCTGGAGATCTGGGATCTCCTGATGGCCTGTAAATTTATAGAGTGGAAGAGGGACCCCGGAGCATCAGTGTTCAGCTGGCTCCGGCTGAGGACCCGCCCAGAAACTTCTCTGCCTGCCTCTCTCCAGTTGGACTCCTGGGACAAGTGGCTGTACCTGCAGCCACTTGCTGCGCTCAGATCTTTTCTCTACCCCGCTAAAGCACATGCTCCAAGAGCCTCTCATCTAACAGTATGGCGATGGAACTCAGTCCTGAGTGCTATCAAAAATAGATGTCATTATGACAATGATATGAATAATGCAGTTCCAAAAATGGGGAGAACGGATTTGAGGATTATAATTAAATATAGCTCGAATGTTCTTTAAGGTTAATCGCTAACACTCCGAGTTAGAGCCATTTAATCATTTTCTAGTGCATTGTGCATAAGGCGAAGGAAACTGTTCCCAGGGAAATTCAGTGGCAGCACAGAACAAAAAATAGCGTGTTTTCTGTTTTAATGTGTTTGCTCACTGCTTTGGAAACAGTGTCAGCACAACCCCATTCAAGCACACACAGGTACACTTTTAAGCTGTAGTGACATGCTACTAAAGTTTAAACTTTTCTTTTTTAATTCTGTAAAAGCAATAGGATCCTTTTTAGCAGCCACCCAGTAGCTTGTGTGGGTGCAAGATTCTGGAGACCCAGTTCTCAGATGACAGTAGTGTGGTTCGAAAAGAACTCTTCTGGAGCCCGAGTGTATTAACTTTTCTGTTGCCATGGCAACAAACATACGGCCGAAGACAATTAAGGAAGAAAGTTTGTTTGGCCCTACAGTTCCAGGTTAGGGTCCATACCGGCAGGGACATAGTGGCAAAAGCTGGAAGCTGAGAGCTGAGAAATCATGTCTCAAAATGGCTGTCTTCGAACTCTCAAATCTAGTGTATTAGTGAGAGTTCTCTAAAGGAACTGTAAGGGACCTAAACCAGCTCAGCATACCCCAAGACCAAGTGCTTGGCACAAAGGAGATTTATTTGCCCCAGAGAGACAAAGGGCAGGGATAGAGGATGGGGGAGAAGGGGAAAGGAAGGAGGGAGAGGGGGAAGGGGTGTTTGTCCCAGAGGACAAAGGACTGCCTCTCGATAGAGGAGACAGATGTGACCCATAGGAAAATAGCGGTTTATAAAGGTAAAGAGGGAAGGCCCGTCTTAGGATGAGGTGTTTAATTTTAATTGGACATGTTAGTTAGGTGAGCCACAGGGCTTTTAATTGTTGGACTTCCATCTTTAATAGCTGGACCTTGGTAGTCAGCCTAGGAGGAAGAATTGGCAAAAGATAGCAATGGATCTTGGAGCTAGCTTTAGGGATGTAATCTGGTTTTAGCAAGGCAGAAGGAATCAGGGAAAGGACAAAGCCTGCCAGAGCCATGTTTAACCATGCTCGGGCTGTCTTGAGTCCCCTCTGGAAGAGAACGGACAGAGCTCATTAGAGTAGCTGATAAGCTGTGGTCTGAGTAGTTCTGCAATGGCTGACTCCCAACAGAAGATGAGGGATCCAGGAGCTGTTCAGTCTACCAGACTGGATGTCTCTGCTGTCCCAACCAAGTGTGGGAGTCCCAGGAAAGTCCTAGAGCTGCCAGTTTGCACTCCGGGTTGGAATCCCTGAGAAATAGTTCTAACACCAGCGAAGGAAGGCCTCAGGAACAGGGTAGATAAACTTGCCAATGAGAGTGAAGGCAAGCCAGCAAAGAGCAAACTTCCTTCTTTCATGTTTTTTTTTTTTATGTAGTTGTCACCAGTAGGCGTGGCCCAAATTTAGGGCGGGTCTTCCCACCTCAGATGAGCTAATCAAGAAAAATGGCTCACATGTGTGCCCAGATGCTTGGAGTGGTAGTTTGACTGTAATTGGCCCCCATAAGCTCATAGGGAGTGGCACTATTAGGAGGTGTGACTTTGTTTGAGTAGGTTTGACCTTGGAGGAAGTGTGTCACTGTGGGGGTGGGCTTTGAGGTCCCTTTTGCTCCAACTTCACTCAGTGTGTGACCCTCAGATCACTTCCTGTTGTCTGCAAATCAAGATGTAGGACAATCAGCTCCACGCCTGCCTGCATGCTCCCATGTTCCACCATGATGACATTTACATGGAAATGGAAGTCATGCCAACTAAATGTTTATAAGAGTTGCTGTGGTCATGGTATATCTTCACACCAATAGGAACTCAACTAAGATACTGAATGAATGATTGGAAGCATCACCCCAGCCCCTGGCCTGGGAGTTGCATTGGTCCAGACTCCAACTCCCAGCCTGCCAAGCGCTGACCCCTCCCTGGGGAAGGTCAGGACCCCTCCCACAGGCTATTTAGGCTTGTGCCCCGAAAAGGAACATGTGCTCTCCAGGGTTTGCATGGGCTCATCTCCCCTGCCATGCTTTCTTGGTCCACCCAAGAGTGCTGCATTTATTAAACACGGGCATTTTAATTTGCTGTAATCCACTTTAATTGGAGTTATTTGCATAGGCGGAGCGGCTTTTCTTAAGATTAAACCAAACACTGAATTTAGTTAATTCTAGATGTAGTCAAATTGACAACCAAAATCGGCCATCATATGCTCCTCCAGTGGCGCACTTCCTTTAATGAGGCCACACCCCCAATCTACTAAACACTACCACCAACTGGGACCAGGCATTCACATGCCCCAGACTATCGGGGGCATTTCTCACTCAAACTGAGGCATTTATCAAACTCCTGTGTAGAGAGAACCTAGCTCAAGTATTTAAGAAAAATCTCAACTGATCTCAGTGGTCAGGACCAGATTTAAATAACCAAACCACAGGAAGTTAGGGTTCAAACGTCGGAAGATAGCATGACAAAGAGCAATTACTCGTTTGCAGAAAGGAAATACTATATGGTTGCAAAATGAGAAGGCTTTTCAGGTATCTACTTCTAGATGACTCCAAGAGGTCTGGGCATGCTGTACTGTTACTTATGGAGAAAGGGGCAAGAAGATGGGCACTTGTTTGAAGACAGACTTCATCTCTTGGAGGATACACAAGGACAGCAGCTGTGACAGGGAAGGATGGGAAACATCACTGTGTGTCTTTGAAGAGATATGTACCTTCCCACCCCCCACTCCAGCCCTGGGATTAACTGGGGGCCGCATACATGATAGGCAAGAGCTCTACTACTAAACTACATTCCCAGCCCTCTTTTTAGTTTCAGTGTAGGGTCTCACTAGGGTACTCGTGCTGGTCTCGAACTCACTCATAAGATCAAGCAGGCTTTGAATTTGTGATCTTCCTGTATCCTCCCACCCCCCCCCCCCCAGGCCAGGCTCTTTGTGGAATTTTGACTCAAGTTACTGTATTTCTTTCTCTAAATAGAAATAAAAACTCAAAATATAATTAGTTGCCACCCAAGGGAGTATTACCATTTCTTGAATACAATCTGAATATGATTTCTAGCCTGGAAGTCAGATGTTTTCACATTCTCTTTAAGCTTGTCCTTAGGAGAGTAAGCCAAGGGCAGCAATCCATCTCAGTTTCCCCTGGAAAAGCAGGCCCTCTTGTTGCAAAACTGCAGGATATGGAGTCTTCATCCTTGAAAAGGGTACTTTTGCTTCCTGTGCCATTCCTTCAGTTCTCTCCTGAGAAGGGAATGGGTAGAAGGTTCCAGCAAGAGAAGCCCAGTTAGGTTCCACATCCATGTTCTGAATTGTGTAGTGACTGGTACCTCGCTCTGCACCCCCATGTTTTGATGGCAGCCAGTGGAGCAGAGTTCGGGATTTACTCCCGCCTGGGCTGAGATATGAACATGCTTGGAAGCTGCCTACAGCTGCTTGACCCCCCTCCCCCCCAGGCTGGGAAGCCTGTGATTCATGGAAGGGAGACATGTGGAACTTCTCAACTGCACATTTCCGATCCTTAAAACATGGTTGGATGTCTCTTTGCTTCTGCTACACGATTTTGTAGAAGACTCCTGGGAGAAGAAGCAGGGCTTTATTTCTGCTCCCCTTGGGCACTGTGGAGGTGACGTTTCGTTTCTTACAACAGCAAATGTATCTAAAATAAATAGCAGAAGATGAGTGTTAGTGGAAAAGAAAAGACTTTTTCGGCTCATCAATAACTGGACAGGGATAAAACAGGCACTCAGGAGCCACTGCAGAAAAGGTTCTCTAAGTTCTAGGCTGTGGAAGGAAATGGATTCTCTGGCCAATATCTGAAAACAATTCAGAGGCATTTGTGCTTCCAAGAGGCCCCCTAAGACCTAGGTCTCTTCTAAATGTCCTTGTATTTCAGTGCCTGTCAGCAACATCGCAGAACCCAACAATGATGCATTCCCTGAGCGGTACACCCTCTTCCTGAGTGACACCCCTAACATTGCTGCTGACACAGATGGCTGGCCCCTAGATGACAGCGCAAAGCCGAAGTTCAAGTGATTTGTTGCTATTTCCTCCGTAAGAACACAAGTACCAGATTCCCAAAGTGGGAGGTGGTGGGCCTGAAGACCACAGCAGTTTAGCCTTGGGATAGAAAGAAATCAAGGAAAAAAAGAAAAACTCCAATATTCTGCTTGGCGCGGCATTCATAAACTCCAATGTGTTCCCTAGCCACCTAGCTACCCAAGCGAGTCTTCCACTTCTCAGACTTGTCATTTGTAAGGCAGACACTAACAGCTCACCTGGCAGGGCTCTCAGGAGGATAAAATGAAATAGTGGACACCTCCAAGGCACCCAGCCTGTGAGAGCCGTGTGGCTGCTTCTGTGGGGAGGCTGGGATAGGACAAAGCAGAAACACTTTGGGAGGAGGCCAGGTCAGAACGAGGGTTGTTCTTGCTTTGTTGTTGCTGTTTTGCTTTTTGTTTTTTTCCAAGCTGGTCCCGGGAAGATTATCCCCCCCCCCCCCCCGCATCCTGCAGGCTGTCACTTCGGCGTGAGTCCCCAACCCCTCTGCATCTAATAAGTCAACTGTCCTTGTTTATCTGTGGCTCCTGCCCCACTGTCAAACAGGCTATCCCAGAGCTGATTTGTATCCAACCAGACTGTAATCGACACAGTTATCATATCGTAAAACCAAGGTCACAGGAGGGTGAAGATGGGTAAAGAATCTATTAGGTTCAATGAAATAATATGAATAAATCATCTTGATTTAAAAAAAGCATGACGGCGGGAAGACGCAATAAACTTAAACAACACCACATTTTTATGGGATTTTACCACTTGCTTCTTGCCCTTTGTGGCTTGCTGGCACCTTGATTTTCAGTTTGTCCAATGCAGAGTTCTCTATTGTCTGCCATAGCAATTCTGTAGAGAAATATCCCCAGAAAATAGTTAAAAAACTATATATAATATCTATAATGAGATCCAGGCGGCTTTCAGTCAGATTTTTTTAAAATCCATTTGTGTGTGTGTGTGTGTGTGTGTGTGTGTGTGTGTGTGTGTGTATGGTTGGTTGGCTAGGTCTTTTGGGAGTAGGTCCCACTATGTAACCCCCCTCCACTAATCTGGAATTCACTCTACAGATCAGGTTGGTCATGACCATGAAGTGGTCTTAACTCCACTACCCAAGTATGGGATTACTGGCATGAGCCACCACGCATACTGTATTTGAAGTGTTTGCCTATTTCTATTGTTTTTGATTGTGTGTAGGTGAGGGTGGGTATGTGCCAATGCCTGCAGGTGCCTGCAGAGGCCAGAGACATCAGATCCTTGAGGAGAAGGAACGTTCACGTAGGTTCTAGGAACCCAGCTTGGGTCTTCTCCAAGTGCAGTAGGAGCTTTCAGCTGCTGGGTCATATCTCTAGTCCTCTGTTTTCTCGTTTTATGTGTTTCCTTGTTTTGTTTCTGAGACAAAGTCCCATTCTGGAGCCTAGACTCTTCTTGCTTCAGGCTCCCGGCTTGCTGGGATTAAACACATATACTCAGGTCACATGATTTCTTATTGACTACTTGAAAGTGAGAAGTTGAGGGTATCAACTTTCTGTTGAGTTACAAGAGTCTTCCCCAAGGGAGGTTTCTAGCAGTTTCCTTCCTGAAACCAGGTAGAGATGAACACAATGACGTGTTGGGGGATGGGCATCCTTTTCTTACCTTGGGACCAGCACAGCCTTGGGTCTGAAAGGATAGGTTCTGCTGTACTTCTGAGGCACTCTAGCAGTAACGTAGGGTCTCCCTAGTCCTTCCACAGGCTCCTTATGTCTCGTGTACCTTGTCTCTCCCAGGGTGGGTGTGATTAATGCCCCACAGAAAACACCAAGCCCTGGTCTACAGAACACAGAGAGACTGTTGAGATAAAAATCGCAGGGCTCTGGATTGCCTGAACTTTGAAGACACATACACCAGCTCCAACAGCATGAACCTGCTTGAGCTGTTTTCTGCTTTGTCTGATTAGCTCAAGCAATCCAGCTTGGGTGAGGAACCGCGAGGGCTTTCCTTGTCTTTCTGTTGCATAGTAACTAGTCGGTGCTTTCTAATTTTTTTTTTCCACGCTCCAATCTCTGAGCCTATTGTCTCCTGTAGGCAACAGCTCTTTCTGTTGGTAAACGGCAGTGGTTTAGAGGATGCTGTCTTATTTGAAGAAGTCTGTCATTGTGTACCAAGCACTTTCAAGTGTATTTGTGAAAGAGTTAGAAGTACATTATATTTATGCCATTACTGCTCCTAAATATTTATACACAGTCACAGTTTAGAGGTATCTGGAGGCCTTCATAATTTATTTAAAAAGCTGTTTTAAATTAATCCAGCAGAAGGCCAATATAACAAGACAAATAGAGCCTAGCCCACCTTTGGTCAACCATGTCCCAGAAAGATAGCAAGTGCTTAAATAAATAGTCCGTGCTGGCAATTGTTCCACCCACTTACATAAGCAGCGTGACAGATGGAGGTATTTTAGCCTCGCTCAGCACACTTCTCCTGGGATATGTCACCAAGGAGTTTAGATTTGTGGGCTTGCTTTAAGGGCCAGTATCTTCCTGACCCCAGCCTTCTAGCTTATCGGGACTCAGATAAGATGTGTTTAGTCCTGTGCTAGCCCAGTACTTCTTTCTTTTCAAATAGTAACAGATCAATCATTATGCGTCGTCTCTGTAAGGATTTCCATTTCTTTTTGGCATTACCCTTCAGGGTCTAGGGATGCCTAGGGCCACAGGCTTGTGTGATTCCTTTTTCTCCTGTTCGGATCGTAGGTGAGACGAATGACAAGCAGGGCAGTTTTATCTGGGTGACTAGACGTCTAACGGAACATCTCTGTCTGGGCTGCATCCGTGCAGAAGTGTTTGAGACAATGTGAGGCCCTGTGAGAGCAGGCTCTTGGCCTTTGACACAGCTAACACTTTTGCATGCATGGCCTCAGTTCAAATTTCATGAGATCTATCTAATTTTGAAGAGAGGTGTTCCTAGAGTTGTTTTTTTAAGACCAGGAAAAAAAAATGAACGTATCCATCGTCCTCCTCCATTTTACCGAGTGGGCCTGCCCCCACCTCACAGCTCTTATCGGAGCACAGGGGATTTTTAGCTTGAGTTAGGAACCTTGTCCCTCAGCACAATGTAGAGAAGACAGATAGTGAGCAGCAGGAAGGAGCTGGCATGACGGCATAGGTCTGCCTCCTGTCCACTCCTACAGAAGAGTGTCCCTGTGTGGGCGGGGGGCACCACATCAGCAGCATCTTAGATTAAAGGCCACTATTTACTGCTCTGGTACTGCACCTTCGTTTAAGAAAAATTCAACAAAAAATACTCTCAAAACTGCAAAAACTTGATTTTGCAAAACACGTGAGCAATTATTGCTTTACCGCTGTCATTTGTCAAAGAACTTGGCATCTGGCTGCCTTATACTATGCTCTAGGGCCACAAAGGCTGTGCTCAATTTTTGTTTTGCACACAGTATAACTAGCAGACACACTACCTATGTACATATATATATATACATATATATTGTATGTATTGACAGGTAGCATTTTTATTACTTATGTAAACATTGCGCATAAAGCATCGTTGCAAATACTCAAAACCAATATGGGGTTCCCCCTCACTGAAGCTGTATTAAGTGACGGAGGCAGAAAAATGTCCCATGTTCCAGCACAATGAGTCATCTGACATCGGACTGACTCTATTTAACCTTCCCTCGGTGACTGGCACCCTGCCTGTGTGTGCGGTGAGCGTTAGTGCTCTGCTAATGACACCTTCACATCTTCACGCTATCGATCTGCTTGGGTTCCAGCTCACTAAGCCCAGCTGCTCCCTGCTCACAGGGAGAAGACGCTGAACAAGCAGAGGGAGGAAGGAACCAACCCAGGAGGCCGGTTCTTCCTGTCTGCTCGGAGGACTTATGTGATCCTCATCACCAGCTACTAAAATTGTGTGATGAGCCTGCCCATGGGAGAGTACTGGAAGCATAAATGTTAGATCCGACCTTGGTTTTATGATATCAGAATCTGCTGATCCAGCCCTGTGCCTATGTTTGACTCCTCTTATGTTCTCTGGGACCCCACAGCAAGGCAGAAGATGTTTGCTTGCCTTTCTTTGCTTTCACTGAGAAGGTATAAGAAAGAGAAGGAGCTCTGGAGAAAGGGAGGTAGGCATTTTAGAGACCTGGGTCAAGGGTTGTTCTACAGCCTCCTAAGTGGTACCTTAGCTTTTGTGTCTCTAAATCGGGAAGCAGCCTCCTCACAAAGATATTGTGAATTTAAATAAGATCCTGCCAGGAAAATGTATTGCATGATGTAGCGCCCAGGGCTGCCCTTTCAGAAAGTGCTCAGGGCTGTTGCTGTCATGGATACCTGAGCTGGTGGTGGAAGGCTCCATTCAGAACTGACAGGGGCTCCTCAGAAGGAAGAATAATAGTTCCGGCGCACACAACCACAATCCTCTTGCTGATGTACTTGGTTTCTGTTGAAGGGCAAAAAAAAAAAAAAAAAAAAAATGCATGAATCCCCTTCCATTTATATTCCAAAGGCAAAGCATCTGTTGTCTCTCAAGGCCCTGCATTATTTTTGCTTTGTGTGCGTGGGTACTGGGGATCAAAGCCAGGTCCTCTGGTGTGCCAGGTAAACATTTTATCATCAAGCTACACCCCAGTTGGGATCCCTGCATTTGTAATCTGCCCTGTTAGACTCTGGCTCTGGCGCTGCCTTTCTCACAAACTTAGAAAACAAGCAACACAAAAACTGTTTTCAGTTATTTACTCTTTGGTGTGGAACAGAATACAGGGGGAAAAACACATAATATCCCCACGCAGTTAAACCCCAATTGTAAGAAGGGACAGGAACAAACCAAGAAGCGCAATGCATTTTCCCTCTTCAGATGTGAGGCTGGTTGAGGCTGGTTGCTTAAGACTGAGTTGCTGTGCCGTGGTGGACAGACATCTACAATAGAGCCAAGGCTTATTGGCCAATTACTGTCTAGAGCCTGTGGACAGTTGCTTTTCTTTTTTGTCCTATAATGTATTTTCTTTATTAAAACAAACAAACCTAAACCTAGTAGGCGAAGTAAGAAATTATCAGGTAGTCTTAAAAGGAACAAGGAACACTTGCTTTTCGTCTAGCTCAAACTCTGCAGAGGGTTCTGGGGCTTGAGGACTTCCTATTTTGCTGAGGGTGCTCAATGCTGTGATGGGTCCAGACACAATTCTTCCTATGTCAGTAGTGGAGCCCAGTATGGCGCCCTTTACCCTCCTTCAGGATGCTTGAGATGTCAAGCTGCAGTCCTGAAGCCACAGCCTGCCATAGGACCTCATTTCATAGCTGGTGGCCTGAAGCGTCTGCCCTGTGATTCCCGCCTCTGACTCAGAGTGATGTAGACCTTTCGAGCTCCCCTGAGATGCACAAGTGAGGGCTGCTTTTCACCAACATGTCTGCCTCTTGGGTCCATGCCTTCCTTCGGTTGCTCTTGTTCCTCAGACCCATTTTCCAATTCACCCCACGGTCCGTGGCTCTGTTATCAGAGTCAGTTTGAAGGCATGGTCCACGCCCCTGCAGCTGAAGGATCTGGGGGAGGCGTTGTAGTCCCCCATCTTCTATTTAGGCATTGGATCCACTGTCTTCCCAAAGATGAGTTCTGAGGACACAGTTGGTGTGTGGTAATTAATGACTAATGGCTTTGATCGTTGTTTAGGACAGGAGTGGATGTGGTAAAAGAAGGCTCCAGGCACCTAACCCTCCTGCACCACCCAGGCAGTCTCCATAGTACAGAGCCGCTCAGTGCAACCAGCGTCCACAGTGCCTTTAGACTCTTCCAGACTTCCTGAGACTTCCTTCTTCTCCATATCACGACCTCTCCTCCCTGTTAATACTGGTCTCTAAGATTGCAGCCTCCTCCTTTTTAGAAGCGGGTCCCAGGCTCATTTTCTAGCTGAGATTTAAGTGAGGTCTCATAGTCGGTGGTGTTAACTCAGGGTATAATCTCAGGAGCCGTTCTGGTCAGGATGCAGATGCTAAGTCCTCTTACTGATGACATTGTCACTATGGGCTCAGAGTGCCCTTACCAGGGCTGGAGAGATGGCATCAGCAGCTAAGAGCTCTGGCCTGCTCTTCTAGAGGACCCTGGGTTCAATTCCCAATACCCACATGACAGCTCACAACTGTCTATAATCCAGCTCAAAGTGATTGACACCCTAATACAGACATAAATGCAGGCAAAACACCAATGTACTTTAAAAATTTTAAAAAAAAGAATGGACTTACAGATGGGACATTTGGTAACTGTATCTTTACCCTGAAGTCCTGCTTGCTAGTGCTGGTCCCTCTATTCCCTGGCCTCTGACCTCTGACCATACTACTCTGCCCTGCCTACCCACTTGCTAACTTCTTCCTGGGTAAGCAGATGGTTTCACCTGTTGAAACCTCACCAAAGTTTTAGTTCTGGCCTCTGGTTCTCATCTCTGTAGTTCAGGTTCTTTGCCCTCAAATCCACTGCTCCAGGTACAGGTGAGGATTTCTAGTTCTCCTTGTGCAGGTACCTCTGTACACTCCTACTGCTAGAATGCAGGTGGTTCTTCTAGACACAGCTTCTAATTCTGATTTTTACAATGGGCATGAAGTCTTAGAGTTTACCCACCCAACTGTCTCCTGTTTGTGTTCTTTCTCTTTCTCTTTCTCTTTCTCTTTCTCTTTCTCTTTCTCTTTCTCTTTCTCTTTCGAGACAGTGTTTCTCTGTGTAACAGTTCTAGCTGTCCTGGAACTAGATCTTGTAGACCAGGCTGGCCTCGAACTCACAGAGATCTGCCTGCCTCTGCCTCCCAAGTGCTGGGATTGGAGGCGTGTGCCACCATGTCTGGTTTATGTTTTCTCTTTTCTCTTCCATTTTTATTTGTACTTTCTCTCTTTTTTTTTCAGTGCTAGAGACCAGACATACAGCTTTGCATTCTGTCATAAAATTTTAATTAATGCATTATTTTGTTATTTAGAACAATCAAGCAGCAATCAGGCATTCACAATGAAAGCAGCCATTTTACTTCCACCAATTCTAATTCACCATATCTCTTCCAGAATTTACCAGTCTGGTATATCATTCCAGAATTTGCCCATGCGTTTACCATTTACCCATGATATAGGTAAGAATCACTTATAAACTGGGGGAAATGAAGGAGAACAGATGGTGGTGTGTCAACAGCCAAGCAGTCTGTCATGTTGTTAGTCTTTTCCGCTATGTTCCTCGCCTGTGTCACCGGCCAGCCTGGCCCAGCTTCCCTAGAGCCGTAGTCTAGGGCATCTCACTATTCTATAGAACAACTCCTTTTCTCCCGCCGTTCCTGCCCTGTTAACAGCCCCATTGCTAGCTCTGCCGGCATTCCATCATCTCTCTCTCTCTGCTCCCATTCCCACTGCATTTCTTTCTGAGGACAGAGTCAGAAATCACATGCTGAAATATTAGACCACAACACATAGGTGGATGGTTCCATCTCCCTCTGGGTACTTCAGAATTATCCTTTACGACATATTTAAAATGATTTGTGTTTCATCCCAACCCCTTCCCCACTCTTCTGGGAATATGGTCTCACACCGTAACCCTGACAGACCTGGAACTCACTTTGTAGACCAGGCTGACTTAAGCTCAGAGCTCCTGCCTGTCTCTGCCTCCCAAGTGCTGGGATTAGGCTGACAATCCAATCTTAACAAATTTAGTGAAAGACATTTTTACAACAACCTTTTATAACTTCATAAAACTGGATGGTCAGTCTTCCAGCCTGAAGGCAGACGCTGCCCTCTTAGACACATAGTTGGGCATCTGATATGTGGAAAAATCCCACTGAGAAGCAATAGCTAAAAACAGGCTTTTGAGAAGCAATGACTCATGGCCTAAATGAGAAAATACATTGAATGATAAATCAAATTGAACACAAATGCCCCTGAAGCATCCGTGCTGGCTTGAGTCATTGTCTCTGTCCCTGAAATATAGATATTAGAGGGTCTAAGGGCTACCTTCTTTCCTCCAGCTTTATTGTTTCCTTGGTGCTTCCTTTCTCTTAAAAATGTGATTTGTACTTGCCAATGTGTGCGCGCGCGCACACACACACACACACATACACGTCTAGGCTGTTTTTTTCCTCTTTTAAATGTCTATAAACCTACCTTTTAAATAAACAACCAGGTTCTGCGGGCTTAGCAGGGTAACATCTATGCTAATTCCTGATCAGTGAGGTGCTGCCCCTGCCAAGCAACCTTGAGTTAAATCTCCTGCCCCTTCCTGTCTCCTGCTACTTCCTCAGTTGGCAACGTCCGCATGCTCCTCTGCCCTTCCAGATTGTCCAGACATAAACAACTGAAAATACGGTAAAACCACAAGCTACAAAGAAGCTGTTGGTGACAGCCAGGATGAAGAATCAGGTTGGCTCTTGCCAGAAAGTTCTGAATTCTGATGCCGGCTTCGTCTCAGTCATGGAAACTGGCCCACCTCAACTTGGTACTGGACACTATGCTCACTTCCTGTGGGGAAGGCAGAGAGAATGAACGAGGGGTACACAGTCCATCTTACTGGGGAGACTTGTTCAAAACACATGAAAAGTCAGTCAATGCTAGAAGCATACCAAGCTACCAAGCATAACAGTATAGAACTTACATATTTGGATATGGACTGTCTGATAGGCCAGAATTCCCATGGCGGTGGTTTTATGCCTTCTGGGGACTGCACTTTTGACCCCAGTGGTGTCTTTGCTCAGATCCCATCTGATGCTGCCTGTCCTTTCACGAAGCTCGCAGTTGTTGCAATTGCTTCTCTTGTTGCTGTAGCAAAAGTTGTCACAGAACAGTCTGAGGAAAGACGAACTTGCTTTGGCTCTCAGTTTCAGAGGATTCTGTCCATAGTGACTTGGTATCTTGATGGCACAAGCTTGTAGCAAATGAACTCCCTGACCTCACAGCACACAAGATGCAGGCAGAGTGACAGGATGGGACCAGGGACAATATTGTCTCAGCAATCTATCCCCAGTGACATACGTCCCCAGTGAGGTTCCTCCACCTGAAGTTTCCAGTTCCTCTCCACGACAGGAGCCTGGGTGGGAGGACTTCATATTCAAATCATAAAGCATTCTCAATATAATAATAACGCATTCTCAGTATAATAGTAATGCATTCTCAAATAGGAAATTAGCTTGAAAACTTCTGTCAATACTTAAAAAGTTCATGAACATAGTTTAGAACATATAATACTTCAGTGTTGAAGTATCAGTTATAAGTTGAGAAACTTACATATAGGGCTGGAAAGATGGCTCAGTGGTTAAGAGCTGGTTCGATTCCCAGCACCCACATGGCAGCTCACAACTGTCTGTAACTCCATGTCCGGGGGACCTGACATACATGGCAAAACACCAATGTACATAAAATAAAAATAAATTGAAAAAAGTAAACTTACATGTAGACTATATTAAGAAACTTTCAAATCTCAATTCTAAAGATAAATATCACGATTTTAAGATAAGTGAAAGATTTGAGTAGATAGTCTCCAAAGAAGATATAAATGCATGGTAAATTCATTAAGAGATGCTCAACTTTAGTTTTTATGGAAATGCAAACAAAAACCACAAGATAACCACTTCATACAAGCTAGAATGACTCAGTCTCAGAGGGTTCAGACCAGGTCTCTTGGCCCCTGCACATCCAAGCAGAACATCATGGTGATGGTATTGGATGTCAGAGGGGCTGTTCCCCTCTGGATGGGTTGAAGCCAGAGACAAGATATTCCTGAAGGCCCTGCCCCTAGTGACCTATTTCCTCCAGCTAAGTCCCACCTTCTGAAGTTTCCAGAACCTCCCCAAAGGAGTGTCACTATCTGGGAAGCAAGCTTTCAATACAAGGGAGAGATGTCACATACAGACAGTTCTATTACATTATCGCTGCTCATTCTACCGGAAGCTTTGAGGTGCAGCTTGAAGAAAAGGCAGCCATCTTTGAGCCAGTCTGTAGAGAGAGAATCTTGAAGAACTAATCTGGGAAAAGGGGAGCCTGCACACAGCAGGCTAGGCTCTTGCAGCTGTCCAAAGTATGAACAAGTTGGCTGCCCTCCAGGTCCTCAGGGGAAAACCTAGTTACCTACAGTGTGGATAGCCTAGGTTTCATTGTCCCTCCAATGTGTAGAAGGCTGTATTCCAAGACAAAGCCCTCTGGAGTATGGTGGAGCTTGGTGAGGCCGAGGTGGGGGGAGGGGTGGGCTTGACCTTTTGCCTCTTAGGCAGTACTTATGAAATCATTCTTGCTTCCTTAATGTATGTCACAAACTGCACCTCGGCATCCCCCACTTCATGATAGTCCTTGCCTTTGAGTGATTCTTCTCCCCACCAAGTCTCCAGAGCCTTTTAATGGGCTGTGGGTGGAGAGACAGGAACCTGAACCCTGCAGGTACTAGAAGCAGACAGACACGGTGAGACACTCAAAAGACTGGTGGAGTTTCCCACTTGGTTACCCCAAAACGAGCAGGCTGGTGAGGTTGGCCAGCTGCAGGCAGCCAAATGTCCTTCTTCTCTGGAAGAGGCAAGCTTTTAGCTCGCGGATTCTGTCCAGCTGGACGGGCAGGCGGGCATGAGACAGCAGAGCTTATGGCCAAGTCTTATGAAAAGCAATCTCTTAAAAGCAGGCTAGAAGAGACACTCGGGCTGGGGCCGCAATGCATCTTGGGATTTCTGTGACTCTCATCCCACCCTGAGCCAGCTCGTCTCTGCTTGCTTATCTATGAGCTTCAAAATGAGACTGGGGATAAATTGGACTCAGCAATGAGCTTTTCCTCTTTGAATGAACGAGTGCAAGTATCCCTGCTGCTGGTATATCTGAGCTTTACCGGCCTCACCTCTTTATCCTAAGCCTTCCTTATTCTCTGTTATACTGTGCATTATGAGAAACTGTCACGGTCTCAGCATGACAAGGAGGGCCAGGAATGGGCTAGGATTCAGGGAGCAGTAGAGCAGGAAAATCTAGAGACCCCCTTCACTAAAGGGGCAGTGGCGACTCAAACCCAGTTCACTGCTGCCATTACTATATCAGCAGTTTTCTTTTTTTTCTTCCCCTCAAGAAAATCAGAAATCTGAATTTTCATTGGCCGTTTCCATATTTAAAAATGATGTGAGTTAAACCATGAAAGGGACTGTGGCCATGAAAGGCTTCTTTCTTTCCATCTAGGGCAGCCGTCAGGTGAGCAGAGATGGGCTCAAGGAGCGCATCCTGGAGCGAGGCAGTCTACAGTGCCGCGCTTCCTTCTGAGGTTCAGCTACTAGCAATGCAGGCGGCTCTCCGCGGTCCCCACCCTAGCAGGCTGAATGAAACACTTGGCTGGGGTACAGTGACTAAGCCAGGTTATGTCGTAAAAGGATTTGCATCCGCCATGGTGGCTGCAAACCCCCAGTTCCTAAAGGCAAGCCTGTGTGTTAACCAGCTAGTTTGCTGGGACTTTTCAATCTGTTGCTGAAGAGAGAGCTGGACCCCACAATGGAGCTTCTTGCTGGGTAAGTGAAGATTCTTCATATAAAGTCTTTGAGGTTATCCTCATTGGACCTTTCCTCAAAGCTCTCAGTAGGAACTCTGAAACCCAATGGATCAGCAAACCAGTGGACAAGCACAGGCAGATGTGTGGGCTAACACTGCCAGGCAGCAAGAACCACAGGCAAGGACCACAAGGTCTATCACATGGTTGGGGGTTCTCACCCTGCTGTGTGGAGATTGTGTGATACTCTCTTACACCATTGCCACCAATGTCAGATGTAAGTAATGTTTGTGAAAATTTATACCTGATAAACAATTTAGGGCCAGTCAAAGAAAGAAAAGAAAAGAAAAGAAAAGAAAAGAAAAGAAAAGAAAGAGAATGTGGGAGCCATACACCTTGAAGACTTACAAGGTTACCAGTTTGCAGTCCCTGCTGAAGACCGCGGCCGGGATTCTGGAATCCAATTAATTAGATTTTAATTCTGTGGCAACTGTGGATCTTGAGTGAATTATCTAATCTTACCATCATCAATTAAAAATTCACCCACCGTCATCTTTTGAGAATTAAGCCTGCTTAACACAATGCCAGACCTCTAGTCAACGCTCCATGAGGATTAACTATTTCTACTCTATCTTGATTTCCTTTGAAAAGAGACGTTTCTAGCCTCAAAAAGCAGCTTGACGAAGACCCCTCGTGCTGAAAACTGCCCAGCAACAGGCCCCGCTACAGGCTTCGGAGCGGCAAGCTTGGTGGAACACCGATTGCTTCTCTGCAGCTCACCGGAGGCCAGAAACGCAGCCCCTCCCCCATTGGGCATGCCCAGAAACTATAGATCCGGCCTTAATTACCAGCAATTAAACTGGCTTCAGCCTGCAGTGCAGGATCTGGCGCTGCCTTACAGCCTCCTGAGGGCCTTTCGGGAACAGGGCTCAACCCTTCAGGAGCCTTTCCTACTCCGCCCCCAATCATTTATTTAGTCTCCTTAAACTTCCCTGGTGTCAGACGTCTCCTGGGCTCAGGAAATCTGAGCTCTGCGGGCCGGATGAGGGTGGAGGGTCCCGTTCTGCAGCAGCATTCTGAACCAGCACTTTCTTAGTTCCAGGAGTGCAAACCTGGGCTCCTAAATTCTCTCTGCACAGCGAGAGATGGAGGCTCTGGTCCTTGTCAGTATGTTTCATTTTGGGGGAAAAAAAATCTGCAAGAAGGTGTATTCTTATAACGGTGAGGAAATGATACATTAAATTAGGTGGAAAAGGTAATTGAGAATAGACACACAGAGAGATGGCAGGTGATTGTTAGATGATAGATAATGCATAGATAGATGATTGATAGATGATAGTTGATAGATGGATTGATAGATGGATAGATGATAGATATATGGATGACTAATAGATGATAGATAGATAGATGATAGATGGATAGATAGATGATTGATAGGTGATAGATAGATGGATAGATAGATAGACAACAGTCAGACAGACAGACAGACAGATAGATAATCGTCTAGTGTGGGAAAAAGAGTAGCCATGGCAGAGGCTTTCAGCAATGATCAAATGATTAAGTCAGAGAGGACGCCAAGGCAGGCCTGCAGGCACCTTAAGCTTCTCTGGGTTTGAAGTGTCATGCATACAGGCAAGAAAGAGAATAGTTTTTCTGTTTGGCTTGAGTCTCCATCTTTAGCACAGGCTTCTGAAACATCCAAGAAAGTCCTTTTTTCTGGCTTTCATTCCCAGTGTGGGTCTCAAGGTAACTCTTGCTAGCCTCTCAAGAGCAGGCCAGTGGCCTGCACCTGCTCTTGGCTCTGGGGCCCCGAGGCTGAATGATGCTGCCTCTTGGAACAGCTGAGTTGCCTGCATCTGAGCCCTGAGGTTTCAGTGAGCCTCTGGAAGGGCAGGAAGGAACTTCCCTAGTCTCCACTATCTCAGCTGTAATTCACAAGTTATTAATGGCTGTGTGCGCTTTGTGTTAAAAATACACACGCACACAGTTAGGATTTTATAAAAATTAAAATGAAGATTTAAAGTACCTTCCTCACATAAGTAAATCTTATCTCTTAGGCATGTACTCGTTTACCTAAATGATACCAGGCCAAAACCAAACCAAACCAAAACCCAAAAAACAAAAACAAGCAAACAAAAACCCTCCCCAATATTTGCCAGCATGAGGACCATGTCAGAAAATTCTTGTCTTCTTTTCCCTTTAAAAAACTAGCCAGATGACTAATCAGTCGATGAGCCTTTGCTTCACTGAACCTCTACGGGACGAGTTCCTGGGTGCTTCCTGTTCTGCAGTGTCATTAGCTGTCACTGAAAGACTGACCCATAGCCCCACCGAGCACAATCAGCCACATAAATGATGGGTAATGTGTTTACATATCTCAAAACCCAAACCCTCAAACCCCAGCCTTCAGAAAGCATGGCAGACCAGTTAGATGCAATGCCATCTTGAGAAACGGTGGAAGTCATCTACACAGACTCAGAAGTCACACTGAGCCTTTGTTAGGGCTCTGTTCTACACAAGGATGGGAAGTCCTGACTGGCAGTGTCTGTTACATAGGACAATGGGTTTGCTCTCTGCATCTGTCTCCTCAGTAGCAGAATTAAGGGATTATGCCAGATGCACCCTGATATTCTTTCCAATGTTAAGATTCTGAATTTTAAAACATCTTTTTGGTACATTCTTTTGTTTTTAAGCTCTTCACGCACACAGCATTTATTCACATGGATAAATGTGATCCTGGTAGCCGCAGCTCTTTAAAGAATAAAGTCATTAAGTTAGGCGAACAGTATCCTGTTTCAGCACCACGGAGAGCGACAGCCTCACTTTCCCAAACATTAACATTTCCTCAGGGTGAAAAATCATTAATATTCTTGTCTAAAAAATGAATCTAGCTATATCACTCCTGTGTATTTTCCTGATGGAATATAATTCAATATACAGTAGAAATATCTGTACACACGTTTATTTCTGTATTCACAATAGTTATGGAATCAACCTAGATGCCCATCAACAGATATATGGATAATGAAAACATGATGTGATGTGGTGTGTGTGTGTGTGTATGTGTGTGTGTGTGTGTGTGTGTATGTGTGTGTGTATGAGAAAGAGAGAGTATATATTGCATATAATATATAATGGTGTGTGTGTGTATGTGTGTGTGAGAGAAAGTATATACTGCATATAATATATATGGTGTGTGTGTGAGAGAGAAAGTATATTGCATATAATATATAATAGAGTTTTACTTACCTATAAAGTAGAATAAAATCATGACATTTTCAGGAGAATGGGTAGAACTGGAGATCCTGATGCTAAGAAAAAGAAGTCAGACTTAGACAAACGTTGCATGTTTTCACTCACATTGTGGAATATAGATTTTTTAAAGATATGAAAATACCAGGGAGACTATTTGGAAGGGAGGGACTAGTAGCCGTGGGGAAGAGAGAGCATGATCAAGGTATGTGATATACATGCATAAAGATATCAAAAGGAAACCCATTGTATTGTACAATGAATACACACTAAGTAAAAATACAGAGTTCATGAACCCAGTTCTCTTTTCACCTTTAGCCTTAATTTAGCTATCAAGTTATGACAGGAATATTTTCTTGTGCAGTCAAGCTCACAAGGCCATTATAGAACATTGTTAATCATTCAAGCATCTCCATAAAATCTCCTTCCACACGAGCGACCATCGGGCTTTGGTCTGATTATTTCAAGGTACAAGTAGCTTGATAATTCCTTGGAGACTATAAAATCTTGATCAGAAAAGCCTTTCTTCTTTTGAACTAAAGCTGCTTACAGATAATGATTCTAATGTATTTGTATCCATAATATCACTTCTTATTATGTCCTAGTTTGCTTTAATCATCAACTTGACACAGCCTAGAAAGAACAGGAAAAAATAATAAAGGGAAAAAATAGAAAAGAAGAAAGCCTTGATTGAGGAATTAGCAAGATTAGTTGGCCTGACATTTCAGTGAGTGTTTTTTTTTTTTTTTTTTTTTTTTTTTTTTTTTTTTTGAGACAAGGTTTCTCTGTAGCTTTGGTACCTGTCCTGGAACTAGCTCTTCTAGACCAAGCTGGCCTTGAACTTACAGAGATCCACCTGCCTCTGCCAGGCTGGGATCAAAGTGCTGGGATTAAAGGCATGTACCACCACCGCCCGGCTCAATGAGCATCTAAAAAGATATGTAGGAACTTTCCTGGATTCTACCTCACAGGTGGCTTTTATTTCTACCTGCAGACAGGACTCAGTTGCAGATCACTAGTTAATAATGCCTCTATTCACCCAAACTTAAAAATAACTATTTTAAAATTAGTCTTAATTATTAATTGACGTACAAGGGTCCAGCCCACTGTGAGCAGTACTATTCCTAGACATATGGTCTGGGCTGTATGTGAAAACTAAGCATGATTCTGTGTGTGAATAAGCCACCAAGTAATATTCTGCCAGGTACTCTCTTTCAAGTTTCTGCCCTGAGTTCTTGACGTCACTCAAATAAGAGAACAAGAAGTACTGAAAGTGGGAGAAATCCTTTCCTCCTCCAAATTGCTTTTGATCGTGGTATTTGTAATAGCAACGGAAGGGAAACTAGCACAGAAATTGGTACCAGAAATGGGGTTTGCCTGTCATAGAAATGACACTAGAACATGCCACAACTAGTTCTGTGTTCATGTCACCATAAAAAGACAAAATCCAAATCCTAGTAATGTCACTTTATTCTGTGTTTTCTCCAGTGGCTCTTCGTTTTTTTCTTAATCTGATCATCACCTTAAAGGTCCTTCATAATCAGCCTCTCTCTAATAATAATCTGTCTTTCACCTCATCTGCTACCCCTCCCACCTTCCATTTCTTCATTCCCCCCTCTTTCCTTCCTTCCCTCTGCTCTATCCATAATGGCCTCCTTTGCTGTCCTTGAACACCAAGGACATCCTTCATCAGAGCCTTGCATTGCAATTTTCTGCAATAAGACTACTCTTCCTTCAGATACCTGCGTGACTGGTTGTTTCACTTCTTTCTGGTCTGCCTGAATGCTTCCCTCATGGTGAAGCCTGTTTAAGGTGTCACACATTTCCAATACCTGCTCTACTCCTAGGCAGTGGTTGGTGAACGTTAGTAAAGATTTAACAACTGCATGCTAATTTGTAACACTTGACGATTTCTATACATATACAATATATGTATATGTGTGATGACTACAAGCAGTCTCAAGCTACAGGTGGGAGCCCCTCGGGGCAGAATCAGGAAAAATAAAATTCATCAACCATGACTGGGTATAGACCAGCTTGCCAGGTCAAAGGAAATACTGTCCTGACTGAGTTTAGTGATAGCTGTGGGGTTCATTTAGAGCCTAAAATGAAGAAATAGCTCATGGTGGGTAGATCTTAGTAGAGTAACATTGAATGTTACTTGCTTGGCTTATGTCTTCCCAGGCACTTGAAAAAAAATGTTTATTTATTTTGTAAATCTTGTACATGTGCACATGCGCTCACATACACACATGCGCGCGCGCGCACACACACACACACACACACACACACACATACACACACACACACACACACACACACATGCATAAATGCAGGTGCCCATGAAATCTAGAAGAAGGTTTTACATGCCATGGATATAGAGTTACAAAGCCACATAGACATAGGTATTGAGAACTGAACTCAATTCTTCAGATAGATCAGCAGTACATGCTCTTAACTATAGAATCACCTCTCCAGCTTCATTTTCAGGTTGTCTTTTGTGTTTTTGTTTTTATTTTGTGACTAATCACATCTATTCTGTTCGTTCCCTGAAAGTCCTGTGAAAAGCCCAACCTGCCACTCTCTTCCTTTCTTAGCTACTTTTTGTTGAGGTGATAAAATGCCATGACTAAAAGCAACTTATGGAAGAGTTTACTTTGGCTTATTGTCCCAGAGGCAGAGTCTATTTGGTGGAGGAATAAAAACAGCAGTTAGCTGGAGCAGGAGACTGAGAGATCATGTCTTCAACCACATGTACAAAACCAAGTGAAAAGTAGAGGTGGGGAAAGGCTATAGTGTTTCAAAGCCTTCCCCTCTCCGTCCTTGAGCAAGGCCATATCTCTGACAGGTTCCTTCACCTCCCCAAAGAGAGCCACCAACCGAGAACCAGGTGTTCAAATACATGAGTCTATGGGGGACTCATCTCATTCAAATCAACCCATTTCCCATACAAGTGTTGGTTGAATTTTCTGCTTCTGTTCAATTGTCTACAGTTCTCTCTATCTTTGACCACTCACTCTTCTTTCCTTGATGTGGGAGTCTACTCTGTGTGCTGTGATTACCATTAATAAATAAAGAAAATGCTTTGGACCTATAGCAAGGCAGAATTTAGATAGGCAGGAAAGCCAGGCTGAACGCTGGGAGGAAGAAGGGCGGAGTTAGTGAGAAGCCATGGAGCCGCTGTCAGAGTCAGGCATGCCAAAACTTAGCTGGTAAGCCACAGCCATGTGGCGATATGGTGATACACAGATTAATAGAAATGGGTTAAATTAAGATGTAAGAGTTAGCCAGTAAGAAGCTAGAACTATTGGGTCAAGCAGTGATTCAAGTAATACAGTTTCTGTGTGATTATTTCGGGTCTAAGCTAGCCGGGCAGCCAGGAACCAACAAATAGCCCCTTCCTTCAACACTTCCATTACTTATCCCTCCTTTCCAGGAGTTCTGATCCTCCGTGCTAGTAGGCAATTGTGTCATAGAAGAAAACTACACTAATTTGTTACCTCATGTCCCATTAGGACACGTGGATACTTATAAGTAGATGAGAGTATTGGAAGCTCCATGGCTTCTTTCTCTGGTTTGTTTGTATGATAAATTCTTTTCTTTAAAGGCCTCATAAGTCACTAAAGCTGTGCCATCTCCTCACACACTGGACCAGGACCATCGAACAGGACCTCCAAGTCTTTCAATAAATTGTCCTCATCCACCACAAGATATTGGTTTCTTAATCTTCTAGAAATTACAGGTTCTCATTTCAGAAGAAAGTTACACTTCTCACCTCCTTGGTCACCAGGCACGGACGTGGTACACATTACCATAACATTTTCCAAGCATTTTAAGGGTGACACAGACCACCCACATGGCCAACTTATCGATCTCCTCCATAGCAACAGCTCCCTGTTAAGATTGCTTGAACAGATGATCTCTAAAGAATTCTACCAATTCTGATGCAATAAATTTTTTTTGTTGCTCACTCAAGTTAGTAAGGTATATGTGTGTGCACATGCACACGTGTGCATGTTTAACAGAGTAAAATTCCACCCACTTAATTGGTCTTTTACAAATAAATAATGGTATTTAGTTATTAATTAGCAAGGCAGCTTTATATTATTTATAAGGTACTTGCAAACAAATGGATATATTTTTATAAATTGTGTTTTGTTGAATGGTATGAGTAATGAGTTAAAACACAGAAACTGAAAATAGATTATAATTGCAACTTTACTTTTATCATTCAGAGTGTTTACAACAATCTAGTGCAATAAAAGATAGCCTTTAATAGGATTCTCAGTTCCATTTTTATTATAAGATATAAACTGCTGCAATTGGCTTTGAGTACTGATTTTATTTTTTACACTGTGGTAGTCTTTAAAATAATGCATAACAATAAATGTGTTACAAAATTCAGCAATGTTACAAGAGTTGATTTTGTTATTGATTTTTGCAACCTTCAATACTATCCTCTCTTCATCAAAGATAATATATGATTTTCTAGGATTTGTTCAAAACAAAACAAAAAGCCAGGCATAGTGACACACACTTTTAATCCTAGCACTTGGGAGGCAGAGGCAGGTGCATCTCTGAATTCAAGGCCAGTCTGTGATGTGGGATTCTCTTCTGTATGCTGTGGATACCATTAGTTAATAAAGGACTGTCTTGGGCCTGCACAGGGCAGAATAGAGGTAGGCAGGGAAAATTAACTGAATGCTGGGAGAAAGAAGGCAGAGTCAGGAGAAGCCATGTAGCCCTGTGGGAGACAGATGCTGGAACTTTACCTGGTAAACCACAGCCTTGTGTTGATACACAGATTAATGGAGATGGGTTAATTTAAGATAAGAGTTAGCCAGAAATATGCTTAAGCTATTGACCAAACAGTATTGCAAATAATATAGTTTCTGTGTGATTATTTCGGGGCTGAGCAGCCAGGAACAAACAAGCACCTCATACAAGTCTGGTCTACCACAGAGCAAGTTCCAGGACATCTGGGGCTACACAGAGAAGCCAAACCAGAAAACAAAAAACAAAACAAAGGAATATGCATATCTGGAGGTGCTGGAGGCCATCTGGCCCTGTCAAGGAAAGAGAGTTTGAAAATGGAGCTCTCAAGATAAAGACAACAGGGAGAAGAGGAGGGGCACATGCCTGTCACCTCAGAACTCAAAAGACAGTGGGAGGAGAACTGCTCTAAGTTAGAGGCTAGCCTGGGCTACATGGTGAGACACTGTCCCAAAAACACAAAAGGGAGAGAGAACTCAGTACTTGTTAAATTCCCAGTAACTCCAGGTCCAGTGCATTCAATGACCTCTTCTGACCTTGTTTGGCACTAGACAGGCACATGGTACACACACACACAAACACACACACACACACTAATTATATATATATATTGTACAGGCAAAACACCCACACATATAAAATAAAATAGGCCAGATATGGTGGCTTACACCTTTAATTTCAGCACTCAAGAAGCCAAAGCAGGAGAATCTCAGTAATGTTTTGAATTTTCAGTGTATCATTAGCCTGTTTTGTTTTTTGTTTTTTTGTTTTTTTTTTTTTTGGTTTTTCGAGACAGGGTTTCTCTGCAGCTTTTTTTTTTTAGAGCCTGTCCTGGAACTAGCTCTTGTAGACCAGGCTGGCCTTGAGCTCACAGAGATCCGCCTGCCTCTGCCTCCCGAGTGCTGGGATTAAAGGCGTGCGCCACCACCGCCCGGCTGTTTTTTTGTTTTTTTGCTGGTTATATTTTGTGTTATATGTGGGAAACCATTGTCGAATGCACAGTCATGGACATTTGTTCTAAAGCACAAATGTTTTGAATTTTCAGTGTATCATTAGCCTGTTTTGTTTTTTGTTTTTTTGCTGGTTATATTTTATGTGTTATATGTGGGAAACCATTGTCGAATGCACAGTCATGGACATTTGCATCTAATTTTCTTGTAGGAGTTTACAGTTTTAGTTCTTAAGTTTAGACTTTTTTTTTTTAGCACATAAGGTATTATGTTCAACCTTATTATTTTGTATGAACAACTTCATTCTTTGACTTTTGAACTAGGGTCAAAAGTGGAGGTCAAAGAGTTCTAAGTATGTCACAATATGAATTTATGTCCCTTTCAGAGCTCATGGGCTTCATGAAATGAGATCTACTTCAGAAATTGCCCATATCCAACCACCAGATTCAGGCTCCATGAGCAAGAGAGGGAGAATGAGGAAAAAGTGTTTGGAATCTTCAGGAGTGCGGTCTTCAAAGTGAGTGGTTCAATGGATGAGGCTTCAGTGTGCCTGGTGTTCCGGCCCCGGATGATGTATCTGCTAAGGCCAGGACTTGCTGACCTGGTAAGGAGAAGATAGCTGAGGCAATGTGATCACTTGGAGAGGAGAGCTGGCAGGACCGGCTGGCCAAGGCTCATGGTTGCAGAGCAGATCTTGGGTTTAGCCATCTCTCTCGCTGGCACACTCTTAAGAGGGATTGTGGCAAAGGGAACCCCAGCAGCAAAAGACATGTGTCTAAGATATGGAGTCACAGTAGGGCAGTGGGGTGCCCATGGCTTTCTGCAGGATGCACACACGCCCATGGTGAGGTCAACTGGGAGAGACACTTCCTGTTCCTTGCAATTGACTTTATGTGCTTCAGTAATGTAAATGCATGACATCAGCTGTCTTTGAACTTGGGAATGAAGGAGTTAGAACTTGTGGGTTTGGGAGGCTGGAGAGATGGCTCAGTGGTTAAGAGCACTGGCTGCAGCTGGGTGGTGGTGGCGCATGCTTTTACCCAGCACTTGGGAGGCAGAGGCAGGTGAATCTCTGTGAGTTCGAGACTAGCCTAGTCTACAGAGCAAGTTCTAGGACAGGTTCCAAAGCTACACAGAGAAACCCTGTCTAAAACAAACAAACAAACAAACAAACAAACAAACAAACAAACATCACTGGCTGTTCTTCCAGAGGACCTGGGTTCAATTCCCAGCACCCAGACAGGAGCCAGCAGGGAAATCTTTGCTTTGTCTCTGAGGAGCTCCCAACATTCTTGGAGAGCTGCAGGTGCCGCATGGCCCCTAAGATATTCCACATCAGCACCGAGCTGCCTTTTTATCTCATCATCCCAATGGCTAACAGGATGTCAGCTCTTAGAATAGTGTTCTGTTCCTATCTTACAGATAAGTCACAAAATACAGGAGGGCTTTATGATTAGCCAATCAGAATGAAAGAAACGAGGCTCTCATTTCCAGCTTAGCAGGGAACTTAGAAATAAATGCGATCTTTAAGCTAATAAACGTCTCACCCCATGCACAGCAAACACTGTGTTTTGTTTTTGGAGCGGCAATAGTGTTTGGCTGGTAGAGAAAGAAATGCTGAAGGCATCATTTTGGCTGTGCCAGAAGCAGATGACGTGGTGGAATTAGATGTGGAGGAGAGAACAGGAAAACAAAAGGAGCCTGCAGACAGCAGGGCAGAGCCAACACCTATGGAAAGATGGGAGGAAAGGAGCCTGCAGACAGCAGGGCAGAGCTAACACCTATGGAAAACAAAAGGAATCTACAGACAGCAGGGCAGAGCTAATACCTATATACAGATGGAAGGCAAGCAGGGATGTTGGAAGGGAGAATAGACAAATCGAGACCACAATGAAGTGTCCAGAGAGATCCATGCAGGACTATGGGAACACTCAAGGCAAGGCTGGTTCGTGTCCTTGGATGTGTCCTTGAACGAGTCCATCTTACCGGAACAAAGACTGCCACAATGCTCTCATCATGGTGACTGGCATTAGTCTGGTGAATACATGGACTTGGCGTAAGTGTGGTCCCATGTGGCAGCGTCTGAAGCCATCATCCAACTTTGCTCCTGTAGCAAAATCAGACTGGGACATTTTCATGGCCGCCACAATATGTCACCTGAATGACGTGAAGAGGTCTCTTGCCTATTTTGAGTTTCCAAGCCCACCCCTGTCAGCTGTGTCCTAGGCTGTGTATTGATTCAGGGACACAGTCTCAATTTGGCCCAGTAGTATCAGCTGGATCACACATGATGCTTCTCAGAAACCGAACATCTTCTGCATCCTCAGATACCAAGTTACAGGAAAAGTTAAAAATAAGACTAATTTAAAGGAGCAGTTTTAGGCTCACAGAAAGCTTGACTGGAAAATACAGTCTTTCCCATTCACTCTCTACCTCCAGATGTCCACAGCCTCCTCCCCGTCAACAGCCCCACCAGAGTGGTACATTTGTCACTATCAATGAATCCACTATGCTATGGCATTACCACCCAAAGTCCATCAGCCATTAAGGGTCCTTCTCAGTGTTCTGATCCTCTGGGTTTGGATTAATATACAATGAAATGTAGCTGATATTATAGTATCATGCAGAGGAGGCTGATTGACCTGAAAGTCCTTCATGCCATCCCCTCAGCCTTCCCCTTCCCCATCCCCCTGATAAATGCTCATTTTACTGTGTCCATAGTTTGGCCGTTTAAAGAGGCAACCAGCGCTTGTTTATTTGTTTGTTTGGTTTCATATTTGTTGACTTTGGCCTGAAATTCATTCTTAGCCCTGGCTGGACTCAAACCCCCACTACCCCTGCCTCTGGCTCCCTAAGTGTTGTGGTTACAGGAGTGTGTCACCATGTCCCCCTGAGAGAACACCTTGTCTTTGATTCTAGCCACATTTCCTGTATTTTGAATGGGTTGGAAATGCCCAACCAAATCCTATGTCTCTCTGGTTCAGATTTGTCACTGTGCCACAAGCCTTCTGTGTGAGAGGGTATTTGCTTGGCTGTATAAAGCAGAGAGTAGCATCCAATAGCACCAGGTTCCAGATTCTGCCTTCTCATGTCTCATAGTTGGTAAAGAATTTCTTCTAACTACACTCTCTATGGTTACCCAAAATAGTATTTATGGGGATACCACTTCGACAACATAAAAAAGTCTCCAGTTTGCAGTTAAAAGCTTAAGACAGACTGTGGGCCAATCAGAAGCTGCCGTTCTATCACTAACAAGAGACTTCATCGGCATCTGGTTCTTAGCTCTGCACAGATGCCTCGAGGAAAGAACGCTGTCTTCCACCACCCCTGGCTGGCACTAGGCATTTCTCGAATGTCTGGATGCTCTTCCAGGTGTGATGTGCATAAGGGGGCGTGAGGCTGGGGTGTCAGAGACATGTCCTATGCAGCGGTGGTGACTTTGCATGGACCGTGAATATTTCCTAGAAAGGATTTCCAAAGCCGTGGTTCTCAGCCTTCCTAATGCAGCTTCCCTTTAATACAGCTCCTCATGCTGTGGTGACCTCAACCATGAAATCATGGTTGAGAATCCCTGTTCTAAGGGGAAAACACAGGGTTGTTTAGATTCAGGAAGCAGCCATTGCTTAAACTCAGTTGTGTTTACCTTGTCAGACTACCCATAAATGGCTCCCCAAATCATTCTGTGTTTAATATTGTGACCATACAGGTATGGCTTCGATTAGCTTTTATGGTTTAGTGACGGGGAACCATGGCAACGAAGCATTCCTACTGAACTGTTTTGTAGCCTGGTGGACCTTCTGAGTAGCTAAGATACAGTCCTATGTCACCAAAGCTGCCTGGCACCCAGCTTCAGTGCTTGCCTAGGTATTTTCATTTAACAAAAAAACCAAGCAAAGCCTCACCATCTCCCATCACGTCTTGCTTTCCCCTGATTTGGTTTTGATTTTTTTTTTTTTGAGACAGGATTTCACTTTGCGAACTGCTGGCTTTGAAAACATAGGTGATCTCCCTCCTTCAGCTTCTTGAGTACTAGGGTAAGGCATAAGACATCACAATCGGTCTCTCTCACAATAACCTTGGAGGCTAAATTTAATACTGTGGCCGGTCTCCTGAACCAACCAAGGATGAGAATGAGAACATGTGGGTCAAGAGACTTGGAAAGTCTGGGGATAAAATACCAAGAAAACTCAAGAGTTCCCAGATAGCTTCAAACTGCTGCATCCGGGACCTATAGTTCTTGTTGTGCAGGGCTAGATTCATTGTTGGGAGCCATGACTCATATCATCCAGGAAATACTGGGACTCCGTCAGACATGCCCCAATTCACTACCATAGACTTTGGAAAGTCCGGGTCTGATTAATGGGCTATCGAAATACACCCCTCGAATCTTTTAAGTTATGCTTTTTGGCAGAAGCATATCACAAGCTGCAATGCATGAATGCATTAAAGCTGACAACAGCATTGGGTCAGGGGATGTAGCTCAGTGGTGGAGGGCTTGCTTCACATGAGCCAGACTGGAGACTATCCCCACCTATAAGAAAAAAGACTAAGAGTTGCACATTCTCAAATTAGTGGGTTTTTTTTGTTTCTGTTTCTGTTTTCATATTCCTGGGTAGAACAGGCCATTCCTATATACTCCTACTGCTTATACATTAAAATGGTTTAGAACGGAGCTTCTTGTGACATTGCGTTCTCCGCTCAGGATCACCTGCAAACACCTTAAGGCTCCTGTGTTGGAAAAGGCTGACCAGACGAGCTCCTATCTTTCCACCTTGCCACTTTGCGTCACAGGCTTCCGTCCCCATGGAGATGGCTCAGAATCCCCGTGAGCTGGCGGATCACACAGAGATCTATCTGCTCTGAGGCAGTCATGTGTCAGAGTGCTCATTAAAGGACCCCAAACACGTTCTGAATCCGCTTCCCGAAGGCTTCACTTGAAGAGTAGACGTGGCCCGATTGCAGGCACCATGCCCGAGATTGCTCAACAGCCGGCTTAATTAAAGCTGCCAGGACACTGCTGGCTGGTGCTCCAGGCCCAGAACTGCATGGCTCAGATGGGAATGGATGGGTGGCACACCTAGGATGATGAAAGGGTGAGGGCACACGTGGCTTCGTTCTCTCCTGGGAGGGCCTCCCGCGAGTCCCCGGTGATGGCAGATTGGAGGTGAATGTGCTGGAGCTAAATGACACAGCACCTGCTTAGACATGAGTGTTCTCGAGTAGGCTGCATCTCCCCGTCCACACAATCATTTCTTTTCTGCTGTGAGTTTTCAGGTATAAAAGCTCCCCTGTGTGCTACCTGAAGGAGAGGTGGTCAGAACTGAGGATTGTTTGTTTGTTTTTTCCAGACAGGGTTTCTCTGTAGCTTTGGAGCCTGTCCTGGAACTAGCTCTTGTAGACCAGGCTGGCCTCGAACTCACAGAGATCCGCCTGCCTCTGCCTCCCGAATGCTGGGATTAAAGGCGTGCGCTACCACCACCCAGCAGAATTGAGGATTATAATGCAAACATTCATCCCAGCTGGGCATGGTGGCTCATGCCTCTTATCCCACAACTGAAACAGGAAGACCTTTAGCTAGCCTGGGCTACATAGTAAGTTGTAGACTGGCCTGAACTCAGTAAGTAGCAAGACACTACCTTGAAAAAACAGGAAATAATAAATCTCTCTATTGTAGGTCCAGGTAGGTGAGCAGATATTCCCTTCTCATGTCCATTAATGAGCTTAAAGGATTGATTGTTTAGGAAACATCTAACAGCCTTTACACACACACACACACACACACACACACACACACACACACAGACTTTTCCCCCTGTCTGTACAGAATTATTTCCTAGTACTGCTTCTGTTTCCCCCAAGTGGCTGCAGCATCAGGAGGAGGAGGGTTATAGCAACACCACATGCATCTCTGCTCATGCTCTACTTATGGTGGAGCAGTGGGAACAAAGTTCTTCTGCCCTGAAGAGAAATCACACACCCTTTGAGCAATGGCTGACATACTGTGGCTGTTTAATCCTAAAAAGTCTTAGAGGGCGGCATATATTTGGCACCTTCAACTCTAAAAAGGACTGCTGGGTGTGGCATGTGTGTGTGTACACATGTGTGCAAGTTTGTGTTTGAAGGTCAGAGGATAACCTTGGGTGTCAACCGTTACCTTCAACCTTGTTTGAGACAGGGTCTCTTGGTAGTTTATCTGCGGCATATGCCTGACTAGCCAGCCCAGTAATTCTCCCGTGACTGTCCTCCATCTCCCTCTGGGATACAGTTGCTTCTGTCACACAAAGGTTTCACAAGGGTTCTGGGGACTCCAACTTAGGTTCCTCAAGTCTGAACAGCAAACACTTTTTGTCACAGAGTCATATCCCTGACACTATCATGTTAAAGACAGCTTTGACATTTTTCTGTCTAGACAGGAATGCAAACACATTGGAAGACTAGAAGAGATTTCTTTTTTCTACTTGATCTGTTTGTGTGGCTCTTGAGAATCCTTGAACTAGTCAAAGGAGAACTAATATTGTTGGTTTGAAAATTTCAGAGTTGATATGTTGTAGGGGAAAGATTTTCTGAAGCCTGAATAATAATAATAAAAAAAACTAGAGACAGATATTAGGATTCAAGCTGAAGATCAGACAAGCAAAGCAACCAAGCCACTAGAGAGTTCTTACTTCTACCAAGGCTCAGACCAAAGGGGAGATCCTGTCCTCAACATGACTACAGACTGCAATGTTCTCCACCAAACCTCAGACTGCATGCAATGAGCTCTTGTCTCCTCCTGCCTATATCTCCCCTCTCCACCCAGTCACATCACTCCTGTCTCCACCTCCCAAGTGCTGGGATTAAAGGCCTGTGACTCCCGAGTACTGGGATCACCTTTGTGTGAGTTCCATTTCTTTTTTAGACAGATTCAATCTTGTGTAGCCCAGGGTGGTCTTGAGTCCTGGGATTAAAGGTGTGTATTACCATTCCTGGCCTCTAGTGGCTTAGCTCTGCACTCTGATGTCAGGCAAGCTTTATTTAATATAACACAATAAAATATCACTAAATTTCCCCTTTTTGTCTAAAATGAAAAGAAGGCTATAATTAATATAAGAAAATCTATATACAGTAAGTACAATAACTATATACAATATATAGGCAGTAAGTACATCAACAATGTCTAGTCCATTTACATTTGACAAATTCAGAGAAAATACTCCATTATCTATCCCATCTTGATGAGTCCAAAGTCTTGTACCTAATTTACTTTCTATCATGACTTGCATTACCATCCAAAACTATTTTTTGATATCTTTCAACCTTACACATTTTACACTTCTTTAGTGAATTTCTTTTCTGAGCCTTGCACACAAGGAATACTATAACTATCAAGTCTTCAACTACTTCAGAGACCTGGGAAGGAAATAATATTAACTGAGTAAGCAGGAAGTGTGAGCAAACAACTTCCAAAATATGTGAGAAATGACAAAAAACAGCTGGCTGCCTGGACAGTTACCCAAAGTTCCTCTGCAATGTTGGGGCATCCATCTTCAGCCTAAAGGCCTAGAATATTCAACAGACTTTTCTATGAAGCAGGATTTTTTGAAGGACTGTCCCACCTTGTCTTGATAAGGTTTGGTAGTCACTCTCTTTTGTGTCCTGCTTGTCCAACTAGGACAGCATCCTGTCAGCAGTCAAGGCAAGGGCACTTTCTTGTTTAGTGACTTCTTTTTGCCATAAAGAAAATAAATTCCATGAGGAGTTTTCTCGATGCCCATTATCTTTCTCTGAAGTAGATTTGGTTGCTTTCAGAAGCAGACATGTCTCATTGTCCATAAAAAAGAACCTATATATATATATTTTTTTTTGGTTTTTCGAGACAGAGTTTCTCTGTGGCTTTGGAGCCTGTCCTGGAACTAGCTCTTGTAGCCCAGGCTGGCCTCGAACTCACAGAGATCCGTCTGCCTCTGCCTCCCGAGTGCTGGGATTAAAGGCGTGCGCCACCACTGCCTGGCAAGAACCTATATTATTGATCTTGTAGTCAAATTAGGTATGTTTTCAAGGTAAAACAGAGATATGTTTTAGATAGACAGATCATCTTCAAATATTTCAGAGATATATGGAATATGGCACTTAAGATGTCTAATTTGACTAATTTGACTACAAGATCAATAATAGGTGACTAATTACTAACCAGTGTTTCCTTATTATTCTAAACAGTTGGCAATAATAACTTTCAGAAACTAGAAATTTGCATTATATTGCTAAATGAGCTGTATAGGTACAATACCTTGAACACGATTTCTAGAAATGTATGTACAGTGTGTTCTAACAAAATTAATCTCAAATTTGTATCAATATACAAAATTTGTATACAACATACAAAAGTCCAATCCAAAGTAAAATATTTAAAACTAGTAGTTGATTTTTAAAAGTAGACTTAATAAACCGGGTGATGGTGGCGCACGCCTTTAATCCCAGCACTTGGGAGGCAGAGGCAGGTGGATCTCTGCGAGTTCGAGACCAGCCTGGTCTACAAGAGCTAGTTCCAGGACAGGCTCTAAAGCCACAGAGAAACCCTGTCTCGAAAAAAAAAAAAACCAAACAAAAAAAAAAATAATAAAAGTAGACTTAATAATCTACCTTTTTATCTTATCTCTATCCTCTCTTTTTTCTTTTTAGAGTAGATTCAATAATCCTTTATCCTATCAGTCTTTCTCTATGCCCTTAGGTTCTGTGTGAGGCCTGAGAATTACAATGACCAAAGCAGACAAACAAACAAACAAAAAGTTGTAAATGTTTTGTGACTATTTTCATATGTTCATGGAGGTCTTATCATAGAAGGAATAAAGACCTCAGAAAGCAATGGAGCTTATGAAGTAAACACCCAAAGATGAGTTCAGGAGATTGCTAAGATGAAGGAAAGAGTCTGGAATGGACCGGTAAGTTATGGGAAAGTGACCAGAAAGTAGATGGGAAAACTAACAGAAGGAAGGGTTAATTCAGTAGGTTTGTTTCACAGACTCATGTCAGTGTTGACTCTCCATTTCCTGGGATAAGAATATCCTCCTCTTCCTGTTCCAGGGAGAACATCTTTTTCATTAAAGATTTTTGCTCCTTACTTAGAAAGGCAGAGGTCAAAAGAGCCCTTCAAGCAAGTGCTGTGTCTCAACTGCCTTCCCTTCAAAATACCTACTATTCTAATTGCCAGCAGTGCATAATAAACTTTTCAGTGCAAATCAGGTTGCGTTTTTACGTTAGCCCAGCTAAGATTGCAAAAACTTTTTACAAACTGCAAAACTGAACTCCTCTTACAAGCCCAACCCCGTCTTTATTGTGTCATGTAACAAAGGGGCTGGGTGAAGTCTCTGACCTTGTTTTGTCTGAGGCTCAGTCTCAGTCCTTGATAGCAGAGATTTGTAACAGAAACAGGAGTCTCGGTGGCATTCTGAAAAGAAGTGAAATATTACTTAAATTGTTTTTCACCATGTTAATTTTGGGAATATATTTGTTTAAAATCACTAAGTTTCTAGGCCACTTTTAGGCAACTGTTGGAAAACAACACCTTTCTAACAACAGACCCAATAGATGGGTGTAATAGTGTACACTTGTAATTCTATCACTCCAGAGGCTGAGGCAGGAGGACAGTGAATTTCAGACCAACCTTGCCTACACTGCAAGTTCTCAGGCTGGCCTGAATTACATAGTGAGTCCCACCCAGGTCAGCCTGGGTTACATGCAGCAACTCTGTATCAAAATCAAAACAAAATAAAAAAGACAGCGTGGTGGTTTGAGTAAGAATGGACTCCCATAAGTT